>NC_133651.1:140079877-140679877 GCF_009905375.1 Apium graveolens | reverse complement strand
GAGGAAAATTGTTTCTAAGATAAAGGACCATAAAATAGATAATGTTCCTCCAAGCGTTAGGAGGGAGTTGACAAGGGTTAATTTGTACATCGGCAAGCAAGCGAGGAATAAATTCATGGAATGGGAACCTAAGACCCGCGGTTAGGGCTCCTCGATCGATAAACAAAGTATCCCCCTCCCAATTACAAGTCCTATCCCCAGGGGCGGCTGGAGTGATCCTAAGGTGGGGTGGAAGTCTGTACAGGGTGTTCATGGACTCTATCCTACCATCTAACTCATGAAAGGTGTTACCATGGTTATACGAATCTAACTCAGATAGAGAGGGATATTCATCACCTCTCGAGTTAATCATATCAAGTAGGGAAGTATATGGAGATTGAATTTGAATGTTTGTACCTCTCTTAGAGACATTCATCTTCTGCAAACGAGCCAAGTCACGATCCGCCATTGATATGCTTCGATTGAAGGCTTGAAACCCAGAAAAACCTGAGAAAGGTGGAGTTGCGGTGGCTGAGGACGCCGGAAATCGCCTTCTCAAAGGGAGAACTCTAGAGAGATTTATGAGAGAAAATGAGAAATGTGAAGTGAAGTGAGGATTCTCACTTCACACTACATTTATATAGGAGAAAAGCTCGGAATACGAGGCATTTCTAGGCCCATTTAGCCAGGCCCAACCTAAAAGCCCATCTACCAGAAATATCAGGAATAATCTAGAAGCTACTGTGGAAAATGAAGGGTCGAAAATTGACCAGAATTTTAAAATGGTTCGATCAGAGTCCTAATTGACAAAGAAAAAAAAATCCTAATCGATACTTCAATCGATCAAGAGGGAAGAAACCTATTAAGTTCGATCAGAGTCCTGATCGACGCCAAACAGGATCCTGATCGATACTTTATTCGAACAGAAGGAAAGAAATCCCCTAAGTTCGATCAGAGTCCTGATCGACGCCAAACAGGATCCTGATCGATACTTTATTCGAACAGAAGGAAAGAAATCCCCTAAGTTCGATCAGAGTCCTGATCGACCCCAAAAAGGATCCTTATCGATATCTCATTCGAGCAAGAAGGAAGAAAAACACTAAGATCGATCAGAGTCCTGATCGACACAGAAGAGAATCCAGATCGATATTTCATTCGATCAGAACGGTAGAAAGCCACCTAGTTCGATCAGAATCCTGATCGAAATCGATCAGGAATTCTGGTCGATTAAGCCCATGTTTCAGTCGACTAGAGTGTCACTTTGAAGGCCAGTTCGATCAGAGTCCTGATCGAAATCGATCAGGAATCCTGATCGATTCCGCATAGATCCTGATCGAAGATCACGCCGACCAGAATGTTAGTTCCTGAGCTAGTTCGATCAGGATCCTGATCGAAATCGGTCAGGAATCCTGATCGATTTTTTATACATCCTGATCGATTTTTTATACATCCTGATCGATTTTAAGGCAGAAAATTAGGGAAAAATCCAGAAATTAAGGATAAATCCCATAAAATCAGGGAAAACCCAGAAATTAAGGGAAAAATCCAGAAAATTAGGGAAAAATCCAGAAATTACGGATAAATCCCAGAAAATCTGGGAAAAACCCAGAAATTAAGGGAAAAATCCGGAAAATTAGGGAAAAATTCCTGGAAATTAAGATAATTCCTGAATTAAAGGAAAAGTCATTGTAAATGTGTAGGTCACTCCACACTTTATGCAAAAACGAAACCCTGTAAGGGAATGAATAGACTTAACTTCTGCGAAACCTAATCAATGTTTCCCAAAAGTTGGGGGCAAATGATAGGGATAAATAAATCCTGATTGTATAATTAAATATTGCAAGGTGTAGGGCTGCTAGGCCCAATAAGAAGATGTATGACATTCAGACCAAGAAGGTCAACACATTGATCAGGCCTGATGGACCAGATTAGGCCTGATGGAACAAAGAAGACCCAAAAGCCCTGATTATTTATTAATTTCGTAATTAATAAATAAAGGAGGAAAACAACTATTAAGATAAGTCCTAGTGAGGATATAAATCCTTGTAGATTGGCCTCAAGGGGACCTAAAAGGATAAGGAATCAGTTTCCTACTATCTAGGACTCCAAAGTCCATTCTAATTATGAGACTTGCCCACCAAGTCTCCTATACCAAGTCCAATTCAAGGACTCTCAACATCTATATAAGGGGTCTCGCCCCACAAATCAGAACTACATTTTTTGGCTTGATTCTCTAATTCACAGAGATACGTAGGCATCTCGTAAAGGCAGAATTAAGCTACGAAACACGAGAGCAGCCATTAAAGGCCTTGAGCTCCCGAATCTTAGTAATAAATACAACAAATAATAACCTTAGTTTTTTATCCATAACACCACTCTATATTCAGATTCTCAAAAATGGGCCTTTCACACCTATGGTTAGAGTTGAAGAATCAACAGATGGTGATCTGGCCATTCCAGCTCATTATGCTCCAAAAGACCCTTCTGAGTATACTGAGCCTGGAAAAATAGAAAGTTTCCCTGGATAGTGGCTTGCAATTGATATTGATTGAGTCACTTGACAATGTGATGTACAACAACATTGTCAATTATGACACTTCCAAGAAAAAATGGGAAAAGATTGAAATACTCTGTGAGGGAACTGAGGAAGTTAGATATAATCAAAGAAGGATACTGATTTCAAAATATGAGGATTTCATGGCCAATCCAAAAGAATGTATAACTGATGTGTTTGAAAGGTTCAATAAGCTGATAAATGACTTACAGCTCCATGACAAATACTATGAAGCTGAAGAAATGAACTTAAAGTTCTTTCTTACTCTCCCTGATCATTTGGAACAGAAAATCTCAGCAATCAGGGAAGGGAGAGACTTGAGCAGAATAACACTGGAAGTTCTATATGGAATTCTTAAAACATATGAACTGGAAATGATTCAAAGGAAATCATTGAGATCTGGTCAAAGACATGTAGTAGATGGCTCAAGTGCTTTAATTGTCAACGAAAGCTAAACATTTGATGATGAGCCAAGATCTTAAACTCCAGTTGTCTCACCAAGTGAGCAAAGAACAAATGATTCACAGGAACAAGTCATTCTGGAATTGGAAGAAGATGAGTTCTACACTCTTGATGAACTGGATGAGCTAGATCAGTCAATGGTCTATTTGGATAGAAAATTCTCTAATATTAGAGTAAAGAAGACAAGATACTTCAAATGTAAAGGATAGTCTTTCAACAAAGATAGCAGCTGTAAAGGAAAAGGGAAGTACACTTCTGACAGCAAGAATGGTTATAAAACTGGATCGGTTGACAGATCTAAGATAAGGTGCTTCAACTGTGATGAACTAGGCCATTTTGTTACAGAATGCAGGAAACCCAAGAAAGCAAAGAAAGATAAAGCTTATCCTGAACTAGAAGCAAAGTATGAGATTCTTCTAAAGAAACAACAAAGCAAAGCTTATATTGCAGAAGGAAAAAGTTGGGATGACTCTGAAAATGATGAAGATGAAGAATTTGGAAATTATGCACTCATGGTCTTGGAGCAAGGAGAATCATCCTCATCTAAATCACTGGTACCAACTCTTACCACAATTGATTTAAATGTGAGTCAATATAATGAAACTGTAGAGAAGATGAGCACAGAAATGTTTCACATTCACACCAGCATGGTTGCTGCTAATGAAGAAGTTAGCAGTCTAACAAAGATAAATGAGAAGCTTGAGAATAAAAAGCAAGAAACTGAATTGGTGTTGGTGGAACTTGAAGCTATAAAATAAGAGAATGCTTATCTTAAGAACAAGCTCAAGTGTGCAAATGAAATTGAAGAAGTGCTAAGGGAGAAGCTGGAAAAGAATGAGGTAAAGTTGAAGTCTTTTAGAAATGCATCTGAGTTAGTTGGACAATACCATGAGAAAAATAAACCATATGCAAATATTGCTATTGGTCTTGACTATGATGCCTTGCACAACAAGAAGAAAGAGATAGGTGATAAAGGAAAAGCAACAGTTAATGAAAATGTTCCATCTATGCAGAATAAGGTTGTATCACCAATGTTCAAGGCATGAGAAGTCAACTTCAGTGAAGAAGAATTGATTATCAAGCAATAAATTGCTGATGAGGACAAAGAGAAGAAAACTGTAGAATCAACTCAGTCTTCCAATACTGAATAGAAGCTCATGGATAAACAAAGTCCCAATACACTTGTTAAAGAAACCAAAAATAAAGATGCACGAAGGAAAAAGAAAAATAGAAATGGGAAAATAGGGATAAAAAAGCAACAACTTTGCTTATGTTTCAGATGCTCCAAGAAAGAAATGTGAAAAATGTGGCTCTGTGAATCACCTAACTCACCTTTATAAAAAGGCAGTTAGCAAGCCAACTAAAGGAGCCTGCAAATACAATGCAGCAAATGCAAATGATCCCTACTCCTTCTGTGACAAGTTTGACTGCATTTCTTACAACTTGAAAGTAATGAAAAGTTGCCACAAACTGAGAGTAGACCTGAAAGAAATAAGGATTGGGTCTACAACAGAAAGGGAAAATGCTCAACAGTCAATGAACTCTATTTATATCTGAAACTACTTATTTTACTTCTGCTAAATCAGTTAACAAGAAGAAAGTACCCAACACTACTTGGGTTGCTAAACACACTTAAAACTCAAAGCTTGTTTGTTGCAGACTTAGACTCAACAAATAAGGATGGAATTTGTTGCTTCTACACCAAGGCATCAGAAGAACAAAGCAAGCTGTGGCATAAGAAATTGTCTCACTTGAATTTCAAGACAATTAACACATTGGTCAAAAAGGAGTTGGTGAGAGATATGCCTAAACTGGAATTTGCTCAAGTTGAAGTTTGTGAAGCTTGTCAGAAAGGAAAAATAAAAAGATCAAGTCACAAGTCAAAAACTATGAATTCTATAAGTGCACCCTTGCAACTTATTCACATGGACTTGTTTGGGCCAGTAAATGTCTTATCAATTTTAAGAAACGAATATGCACTTGTGATGGTGGATGATTTCTCAAGATACACTTGGGTAGAGTTCATGTATTCTAAAGATGAAACTCCACACATCATAATTGAGCACATCAAGAAGATAGAAAAACAGACTGAAGATCACAATTGTGTAAAAAGATTGAGAAGTGATAATGAAACATAATTCAGAAATACAACTTTGAGTGAATTCTGCAAGAGCAAGGGCATTGTTCAAGAATTCTCAGTTGCTAGAACACCTCAATAAAATAGAGTAGTTGAAAGGAAGAACAGAACATTAGTTGAAGTTGCTAGAACAATGCTGCAAGATGTCTAGTTGCCAACAAGTTTTTGGGAGGAGGCTGTTAACACTGCATGTTACACTCAAAACAGATATCTCATTAACAAGGTACATGGAAAATCACCAGACTCAGTCATGTCTAAAAGAAAGCCTACTTAAATCATCTTCATGTGTTTGGAAGCAAGTGTTACATTTTGAAAGACAACTCTAAATATGTAGGAAAATTTGACTCAAAAGTCTTTGAAATTTTTTTTATGGGATATTCATTGGAAAGAACAGCCTACAAAGTTTATGTGATTGATCAAAACAAGATTATGGAAAGCACAGATGTGACTTTTGATGATGATAAGTGTCCAGGCTTGGAATGCCTTGATGATAATGAAGCTAAAGCCCTTGTATTTGAAAACCTCAACATTGATAGTGATTCTGATGGTGAAGATGAAGTCAATGCAAAACAGATATTGAATGAAGAGATTACTGAACAAGAAAATTATGGTAATGGAAGCTCATCTCAAACACCTGAATTTGATAGCACAAACTCAGGGGAAGAAAGAAAAGAAGGATCTAACAGTCATACCAATAATGAAGAGAATGGTGAAGACACAAGTCAACAAACTCATACAAGGAAGTGGGATAGAAGTCATACTAGAGAAACAATTATTAGTGATCCTACTGCTGGTGTGAGGACTAGAAGTGCAACTACTAATGAATGCCTACATGCATGCTTTCTGTCTCAGATAGAATCCAAGAAAAATGAAGAAGCTCTAATGGATCCTGATTGGATATCTGCTATGCAAGAGGAGCTTAATCAGTTTGAAAGGAATAAAGTTTGGAAGTTAGTTCCTGCACCAAAGAATAGAAGCATTATTGGAACAAAATGGGTGTCAGGAACAAGATGGATGAAGAGGGTATAGTTACCAGAAACAAAGCAAGGTTGGTTGCAAAAGGCTACTCACAAGAAGAAGGAATTGATTATGATGAAACTTTTGCTCCAGTTTCAAAACTTGAAGCAATAAGGATTTTTCTAGCATTTGCTGCACATTTAAACTTTAAAATATATCAAATGGATGTCAAGAGTGTCTTCCAGAATGGTGAGCTGGAAGAAGAAGTTTATGTGCAACAGCCACCTGGTTTTGAAGATCCAGAATTTCCAAACTTTGTGTACAAGTTACTCAAGACTCTATATGGACTAAAGTAGGAACCTAGAACTTGGTATAATACACCATCAAAATTCCTACTAAAGTATCATTTTACTAGAGGTACCATAGACAAGACTCTCTTCTATAAGAAACATGGGGAAGATATGATCCTAGTTCAGATCTATATGGATGATATCATCTTTGGTTCTACAAATGAGAAGTTTTTCCAATGATTCTCCAAGCTTATGCAAAGTGAATATGAAATGAGTATGATGGGGGAACATAGTTACTTTTTTGGACTTCAAGTCAGTCAAAGAAGTGATGGTATCTTCATTAGCCAAACTAAGTATGTCAAGGAATTATTGAAAAAAGTTTGGTATGGTTGACTGTTCACCTGCGTCTACATCTATGTCTACTGCAACAAAGTTGGATGAAGATAAAAAGGGCAAGAGTGTAGATATCTCAAGCTATAGAGGGTTGATTGGATCATTGCTTTACTTAACAACAAGTAGACCAGACATCATGTTTGTAACATGTCTATGTGCAAGATTTCAAGCCAAACCAAAAGAATCACATTTGATGGATGTAAAGAGGATTTTCAGATATTTGAAGGGAACTCCAAACTTGGGATTATGGTATCCTAAGGGAACTGGTTTTGAAGCTGTTGGTTACACAAATGCAGATTTTGTTGGATGCAACATTGACAGGAAAAGTACTAGTGGAAGCTGTCAATTTCTTGGACAAAGACTTGTATCCTGGTATAGCAAGAAATAACCATCTGTATCAACTTCTACAACTGAGGCTAAATACATAGCTGCAGGAAGTTGTTGTGCTCAAGTGTTTTGGATTAGAAATCAGCTAATGGACTATGGCCTAGTGTTACACAGAATTCCTATCATGTGTGACAATACTAGTTCTATATCTATAATGGCTAATCCAGTTTATCATTCTAGAACAAAGCACATTGAATTAAGGTACCAGTTTATTAGAGAACATGCTACAAATGGTACTATTGAGCTCATTTTTGTTCCAACAGAAAAATAATTAGCTGACATTTTTACTTAACCTTTGGATGAAACAACTTTCACTAGACTTGTAGGTGAAATTGGAATGCTTAATTTTTCATCCTAAGGCAAGAACTCAGCTAATGTTTTGCAGCAGATTAATTTCTAATAAATCAATCTTTATTTGATTTAATTGGAAATTGACTGAAATATGAATTATAAATATTTCAAGAATCTTTGCATATTTATTTTTTAAAATTCAAAATGCAACTTGGAATTTTTCAAATTCTAAGTAAACTGCTCAGTTGTTAATTTACATTTTTTTAATAAGTAAAATTAACACAAGGCAGAATTAAAATGATCAAAAGTATATAGAGAACTGAGTTCTCGATAAATCTAATTGACTTCTCGACAAGTCATTTTAGGACTTCTCGAGTGAGTTCTCGACAAGTCAATTTACTGACTGGTAAATTGACTTCTCGAGTGACTTCTTGATAGGCTTAAATATGACTTATCGATAAGTCTTTGTAGAGTTCTCTAGCAGTGTTAATTCACAGAGTTCTCTACAAGTATATTTTTTAGACTTCTCAATAATATAGAACTGAAATAATTTAACTTATTGAATTATTTTGGTAAAATACTCTTGGAAAATTTATTCTAATTTTATTTTGAATTTATTCATATAAAATTTGGAATCAATTCAGTCCATTTTTGGACAAACTGGGTATTTATTTGACATCTCGATAAGTCAATTTTTAGTTCTCTATAAGAGTAATTTAAAATGACTTCTCGATATGTTTTTTATTTCTTAAAATGACTTCTCGATAGACAAATTCCAAACATCTATTTTTGAGTTCTCGACAAGTCATTTGCTTTTACTATAAATATCATACTTCTCGATACATATACATACTTACAACTTTCGAGATCTCAAGTGACCTAGCTTTCAATCGAAAGCCGATTTCTCTCTTATTTTTCCTCCTTTCTCATAAATCTCTTTTACCCACTAAACTTCATACTCATATCAATGGCAGCCAACAATCTTGTACACTTTATCCCCAAGGAGACCAATTTTCTTGTATTTCTGGATGCAAACCAGGCACGTGAAACTTTTTAGTGCTTTGTCAAGTTCCTTTCTAAGACCTACTTTATAGGTGCTCTTACAGCTAACCCAGTTCTATATCTGGATATATTGGGTGACTTTTGGAACTCAGCTGTGTCTAGGACAATTATTCATGAAGATCAGTCTTCAAGCTTGGTTTTTAACTGTCAAATCAAAGGACACCATGTGGAAATAACTGAAGCTGACACGAACATGGACTTGAACATTCCAACTGACAAGTTTGTGGGGATCCCAACTCAGGATGAGCTCTATGAATTCAAGGATTTTATCAACTATTCTGAGAAGATCAACCTGGCAAGCATGAATAAGAAGAACTTGAGGAGAGAGTGGTCTTTCTTGTTTGACTTAGTGATAAGGGCTTTCACTTGCAGGAATTCAGGATTTAACAACATATCCAGTGTTGTCCAGAGGCTTGTCTACTCCATGGCTCACAACAAACAGATCAATGTAGGACACTAAATATTAGAGGAGCTGAGCACCAGGATGACAATGCCATTGGAATCAAGAGGTAAGGAGATCTTTCTGCCTAGATTTATTATGTCAGCTTTAAATTATAAAGTATATGACATACATATGCTAGAAGGTGTAAACAGGACACTAATTGGCAATTGTAAGCAAGTATCCAAAATTCTATTTGGATCACTTCTTACTAAGAATAAGGTTCCAGTAAGTCTTAAGTTAACACCTTTCATGATTGAAAGATTTAAGACTTGCCCTTATTCTATGCCAGACATGAGAAGGAGTGGTAATCAACCTAGTGCAACAATGGTCCCTGAGCATGTGGAAGCACAAACACAGGCACATCCACGAGAACCTACCCATGTTGAGCCTGTTCTTTCAAAACCTCTAGAAGTTAGGCAACCAACCACCTCATCTTCTCAAAAGGATGAGGTGAGTAAAAAGAAGAGAAAGGGAGTAACCTTAGCAGTTATAGCTGGGAGTGGTGAGGATATAGCAGAAGCTGAGTCACCTTTGGTTAAGAGATCCAAAAGTAGTAAGAAAACTGAGTTGACCACTCAAGCCTCCTCTGTATCCTCCCAACATAATGCAGTTGTAAAAGCACCTAGTAGTGAGTCTGCACAGCCTGCACATGAGGCAATTCAAGTGTATGGTAGGAGAAACAAGGACGACACACACTGTGAGGGGACATCTTTTGAAGCTCCCTCATCCATTCAGGGGGAGCTCCCAACACTCACACCTGAGCAACAATCTGTTATATCTAAATTTTTTTCTCTTCCAACTGTACTTGAATCTAATTCTCAAGTGCAAGAAAAATCAAGTGACTTGGTTCAAGAAACCTTGCTCACCACCCAGACACTACATTTAGATGGTGAGAGGCTACTAGCTAGGGTAGACCTTGATGACACCATAAAAAACATGGGGGATTTATCAGTTTTCACTGAAGACCCCATGGATGTCACAAATGCACCTTCATGTGCAAATCAGTCTTCACATACTATAAGGTTTGAGGGTAGTACTCCTGAGGGGAGCTATCAAAATCCTCTCCAATTCAAATAGAGGTTCCTCATGTAGGAACAAATCCCCTCAAAACCCTAGAAGAAATTGCTTTGGCAGTTGATGCAATGAGTACAATTTCCAATGATCCCGTCATAGAGGAGGCAAGTATATCACATTCAGGTGACAGTGTGGTGCAAGAAACACAAGGGTTTGAGACTGGTGCACATAGCAGTAACCCAGTAAAATCCCCTCCAATTAAATTAGAGGTTCCCACAACTAGTGTGGAATAACAACTAGCCATAACCATAGAGCAATCTGTGAGTAAAATTGTGACTTCAGTCACAGGTGGTTTTGATGCTTAAACTTCCACCTCTCATTCACACCTCATCTCTCAATGGCTCCAAGACACTGAAAATAAACCATCCACAATTGAAGATCTTAAGGTTGATCAACTTGGTGGCCTGGCTCAAAACTCATAGCAGCTTATCACATCAAAATTGGTCCAATCAAGATTACCAAGCTATCATGCTCTCCCACCAGGCTGATGTGGAATAAAATCAGGCAAAGATTGTGGATGAAGCTGGTCAGGATGCTAACTGTGATGCTTGGTTGGACAAGGATTTCACAATTGAGATGGATGTTTTTTTAGCAAAATTTAGAAAAGAGTACATTACTATCTTGGGAAGCAATGCAGGATCCCTCACTCCAGAAGAGGTTTATGATGCCATCAATGAGGTCTACAAGGCTCAAATCAAGGCTTTCCACAACTTTAGAAAAGCTCTACAAATAACATTGAATGGTCATCAAGACAAAGTAATGAAGATGGTAAGAGAAAAGATGGATCAAATCATCCCTTCACAAACTGAGATAAAAAACCAATTCAAGCACTTCTCAGAACAAATATCAAGGTATGATCTCAGTGGGATTGATAAAAGTATAAATCAGCTCAAAGAATCTTTTGTAGCCTTGCACAAAGTTGTTCAAGATCACATCTCCAAATCCAATGATACAAGGTTGAAGCTGGATCAGATGCACACTACAAGATACACTCCTTCACCTTTGGTCATGGATGAGATTCAGAAATTTGTGCAAGCTACCTTTGGCCAATCTACTGCTATCTCTGCTCCAAGCCCTTCCTCTTCACACATTCAAGCACTCAAGGATCAAGTAGCTTATTTGAAATCTCCAATGCTTCTCTTAGCACTCAAGTTCAAGCTTTGACTTCTCTAGTCAAAAGTTAACACACAGACATCAAGACTCTGGTTGACTCTCACAAGCACCTCCAAATGCAAAACTCTGTTGCTTTGGGAGCCATCATGGTCAAGCTCAACATTTCTCAACCATCACTTCTAGAACAGATAAGGCCTGAAATTCCTACTGCCCTTCTTATGCCTGCCAACAAGACTAAGGGGGAGATAGAGGCTAGGCTAGCAATATCCAGACCATCACAACAAGTCCAGGGTGCTACACAAAATTTAAATCAAGAAATGGATCTTGGCATGGAGAGACTTATTAGGGTTGCTGAAGGACCAAGTCTGAGCAGAGAGTTTGATGAATTTCTTAAGGCCCTAAAAGCTTCTCTCAATGATAATCACTTCTCATACAAAAAGACCCTGGACAAGATAATAAATTTCTTAAGGGTGATCATGGTGAATCAAGACAATTTTCTACAAAAGAGGATTATGGTCAGTATCAATGACTCAGGGATAGACAGATGTATGCAGGTGTCCCTCTATTATCTTGTCTCAAGAAGGGCATCTGAGTTGGACATTATGATCAATAAAGTCAGAGTTGTAACTCATGAAGACACCCTGCTACTAACTGAATTGAAGAATGTACAATTGGCTGCTTTTCCTAAAGCTTATCTTCAGCCAAGCAAGGGTATAGCATACATCTGTCCAAACACCAAAAATTTCAAACATTTTCAAATCCCCCAACAATATGTCATGGCCAACAAGAAGCTTATCATGATTTTGGAAACTGTCTTAAAATCAAAGAAGAATAAGAATAATGATGATGTAGAGATGATAAAGCTGTTGAGGAGGTACTTTAATGATGCTGAAGCCAACTTGCCCAAAACTCAAATCAACAAGGATAATTTGGATGATGATGAGCAGAAGAAAGATGATCAAAATCCGTCTGGCTCAAATCCAAGTCAATCCACTAAACCATATGGAAACAAGGGTGGAGAAGAGAAGAAGGAGGATGATAAGAAGAATGAAGAGAAAAAGAAATCAAGTGAGAGGAGAAACAAAAGAAGATATGATGGCTCAGAACCACACCAAACCCTAAAAATCCAAACACAACTAGCTCAGACCTTAGCTCAAAATTCAAAGTCAACTATTTTAAACATCATACCTTCCCAAACTCCAAAGCCTACATTTCTTTACAAGCAAACTGTAAATTATTTCCTAAAAATTCCAATCACCACAAGCCAAACAAGTCTCAAGAAAATCTCAACCCTACCTTTAACCAAGCCTTAACTAAAGGTCAATCTTAAATATGTTGGAAGAAAGTCTAATAAAGTCAAACTTACAAAGAAAGGAGAAGTCACTGAAAGGGCCATCTGAAACTATTTCAAGTAATCTGACTTTTTACCTTAAAATTGGTGCATCTCATATGAAGATCATTTTTAACAACTTGCTGAGGAAGTAGTCAGAGTCTGGGTTGTGTCTCCTAGAGAAGTTAGAATTTTCTATGAAGATGGGTCCTTCACTTTTCTTGGCAGTGATTTGATGGATTCTCTTTCTTTCACATAAATTAAGAGAATAATAAGTTTGTTAAAGGACAAGGATACTGCCACAAGGACATGGAGATCAGTTATAACCAAGTAGTTGATTGAAAGGGAAGAAACAAAAAAAGGAATGAAGTTGAAGCTGAAGAGAGAAGGAGGAAGTATGATGAAGAAATTGAGATGTTTATTAAAAGATCAGAAGAGCTCAAGGCAAAAGGAATGAGCAGAATCTCTAAAGATGGGAAATTTATAGGGGTGTTCACAGATTGGTTTGGTCTGGATTCTTATTTTTTTCAAACCGAACCAGTAAGAATGGTTTTTTCAAAATCAAAACCAAATCAGACCAATTAAATGCTGAGACCAAACCAAACCAGACCATAAAATAACGGATTAGTTCGGTTCCGAACCACAGTTAAAACTTAATCATTTACTTTGTTTCATTTTTATTAAACTTACAACCAAACAGTTATTTAAGTAAATGTAATATAAAATTTATTATATTTTACATATAAGTGTGTGATATATATTTATAAATATTTAGTTTACATATGACTTTCATATACTATAATTTAATTTAAATGATATGAAGTATATGTAGTAAGTATAACCACCACATATTGACAATTAACTAAGTTTTATTTAAAAAGTAATTTGATATTTTTAATATAATATACACTCACATACACAAAACTATAATTTATAATCATAACTTATATGTATATACTATAGTTTTATGTATTATTATATAATGGTCCAGTTTGGTTTAAGCGGTTTTAATTTATTGGAAACCATAACCAAACCATTTATGCGTAAACAGTCCGGATAACCGAACCATTAAAAACGGTTTTAACGGTTTCAGTTTTTCTTGGTTCAGATTGCCATGGTCCGGTCCGGATTCATGATTTGACGGATTTTTTGAACACCCCTAGAAATTTCTAAACATCAAAGCTAATGGATTCTCAAGATTTAGAATATATTTTCTAGACAGTGGTTATCCAAAGGTAGCAAGACAAACACTTGTAGAAGCTCTAAGTGGAACACGTATCATAGAAGAACTGAAAATTCTTGATCACTTGAAGGATGTTCTTAGGGAAGAAGCAGATACAAAACTGTCTTTACCTGATACTTGTAACCATTGAACTTTTTAAATCTCATGTTATACAAAAATTGTAAATCAATCATGCTTTGTGTATTGATTTTATTTTTCATCATTTTAAACTTGGGGTTAGTCTTGTTAACAGACATGAATTTGTGTTAAGCAATCTTCTCACAAATTGGGGGAGATTGTTGTGTAAGACATGCATGTAGTTTAACAAGACTAAGATAATTTGTCAACCCTAAGTAAGTTGTATTGTTATATTAATTTGTATTTTATACTCGTAACACTTAATGTTTGTAAAAATGTCAAAGGAACAGACTGGAGTCCTATTCTATAAACATGTCAAGCCTAAGAATTCTATCTGGAAGAAGATCAAGAATATCATGCCTCAGAAGAATTATGAAGAAGCTTGGAGTTGAATAAATCTGTTTTAGGAAAAATATTCTAAGTCAACAAGTTACAGATTTAGTGTTATAGAGAAGTCATTCGAGAACTCCAGAATGACTTATAGAGAACTCAGGAAAGCTTATAGAGAACTGAGAGATATCGACAAGCAAAATTGAAGACATGAAAATTGAAGATATTGAAAAGTCATTTCTTCACTAGAGAACTCATAGTTATCGACAAGTCAACATTCATTAGAGAACTCTGAGTTATCGATAAGTCAAATTCCACTAGAGAACTCAGAGTTATCGATAAGTCAAATTCACTAGAGAACTCTGAGATATCGACAAGTCAAAATTTGACTAGAGAACTCTGAGATATTGACAAGTCAAGAACCCACTAGAGAATTCAGAGATATCGATAAGTCAAAGTGAAGATATGAAGACTAGAGATCTCGACAAGCCAAATTCTCTTGTAGAGAATTAGGAGACCTCTACTAGCCAAATTAACTATAGAGTACTAGAGATCTCGATAAGCCAATATACTTATCGAGATTTCAAGTTCTCTATAGACCAAACTGGAGATCTCGAGGTAAAATCTCAAAGTACAAAATTGTAGATCAGTTCAATATCCAAGATTAACAATCAACAAACAATCCAACCGGCTGGATTGACAAGTCTATAAAAAGCAGCTTAAAGGATGTGCAAGATCAATGGTGAAGATTAACTGACAAAGGAAGATCAAAGTAAACACAAGATGCTAAGATATGCTAAGCCAGAAATAGAAGATACACTTTTCCTTAAATGGAAATGACAAGTGACAGTTTACTAAAGTTAATAGCATGTCTTATTGTACAATGTGTAAACCAGCAGTTAACTGAGTTATAAAGTTAACACTGGTCCTTTGTTTAGAGGTAACAATTTAGATAGAAAATCTTGTAACTCTCTCCAGGAGAGGCTAAGCTCTTTATCAACAAAGTGCCTAGAAATTTTGTAGCAAAACATTCTTAATTTTAATATAAAATTAAGTAAGTTTTGAAGATCTGTGTTCTTTATTCTTGCAAGTTTAACTTCTGCATGATCACATTTTCACTACACGATTTAATTTACTTTGTTCAACCATAAAAGATTCAAGAAAAGCTTAAAACAGTAAAACACATTCACCCCCCCTCTGCGTGTAATTCATTACCTAACATGTTATCATGCAGGGTAACGGGACTCTGAACCTTGAGGCTCATGAGCAACAACATGATGGTATTTTACTATATGATGGAGATCAGATTATAGATCTGATGGAGTATCCTAATAAGGGACCGGATGTTGTTCATGTTGAGAATGTAACAGTTGAGGATCTTATCCCATAAGAGATTATTGTTGAGGAGGATCTCGTGGAGGATCTTAACGAGAATGAAGAGAGGACTGCTGAGGAATTTATTACCGTAGTCAGGCGACTACTAGAGCTAGGATGGCCGCAAGGGCGGCACTAGAGGATGGGGAGTGATAAAGGACACGGCCGATAGTGAGGGCAGAGGGAGTGGGGCCTTTTATGGCACCGGTTATACTAGTATCAGACCCTTTCCAGGAGGTTCTTGTAGAAATCCATGAGGTTTCACCAGTTCCTGTTCCTTCCCCTATATAGAGCCCAACACCTACTGTGGAGATTCCACATTTATCTCCTACACCATTGGCACCTAATATTATGCTTGGTTATCCAGTTGAAGCATCCGGGTATGCACCACCTATACCACATGGACTGCTGGATGCAACCGTTCAGGATCTTATTGTCGTCGATTATCATATGGTGTTGGGTGGCCTTTCTAAGGCCAGTAATGTTAGAAGTGAGTTGTTGGATCGACTTACTGCACCGAGGAGTGAAGGCGAGGTGCTTCCGGAAGGCTTAGTTTATAGCATGTATATGATTGAGACTATCCCTCGAATTACAGCTAAAGGCCATCTTGAGGGTCAGGTTGATGCAGCTCTACTTGAGACTATCCTAGACCTCATCACCTCTTTGATGGAGCAGGTTAGGAATGGTTTTAGTGCCCGCATTCTTTGATCCACTTTAGTGTGTAGAGTCATAGCAATCAGACCAGGGTTTTCATTTAACACCACATTTGGAGGATTAGCCTAGTTATGAATTATTAGTCTTGATTGACTAGATGATTATCTGTAGTAATACTTTTGGGATAGATCAGATCAGATGATGTAATTCTCTTTCATGAGTTTATTTTTTGTACTCTCGAACCAATGATTTTGTATTTTGTGTTAAGATCGCACATTTATTCAAAACATTATTTGCACTATTAACACTTAAGAGTGTCATAAAATATATATATAAACTGGGGAATTCATATTTTCCGACCATGTAATGACTGTAAAAGGAAAAGACTTAAGCCAATTTGGTAAAGACCCAATATAAAAAAAATCAATTTTTTTCCAAAGCATTATGCCACCACGAGAAATAAGATTAAGGGAGAACCCTGAGTTTGATAATCAAGAAGGTCACAATCAAGATAGAAGGAACCCATAACATAATGAAGTGGTAAATGAAAATTACAACGTCCGGGATGACCCCGTGTATGGGGAGAAGGATGAAACATTTCAGATTAAGAAAATAGAAGTCTAGCAAGAAATGGAGAATCAGGACGGTACTCCCATGAGGCAATTCATGGACCTACCTAAACAAAACTTAGTCTATTATCCCCAATCTCCACCATGAGGAAAGAATGCAATGGAAAATACTTTCAGGACATTTATGTCACTTAAGCTCTCAAAGTTCCAAGGAATAGCTGACTGAAAGGCATATGTCATAGCCTACTCGTTTATTCGAGTATTTAACTCAACTCAAATAAGAATGTAATAAGTAAATAGTGGATCAAGCATCAGAGAGATCTCACAAAGTAACATCTGTCAAAGAATAAAGAAACATTGTTCATCTGCAGACTTGAAGATTCACTGGAAGAAGTTCAAGAATTTGATCATGCCTCAGTGATGTAAATCAAGATCGTGGATTTAATCAAGTGACAGAGATCTCGTCAAGGTATCATTTATTACAAGGATTCAATCAGAACAACAGAGTCAAGACATGAAGAAACGTCACGAAAGTTAGTCACTCATGAACCAGACAGTACATCGAGTGTCAGCATTGAAGTGACGGAATTGATTCATAAGTCTCAGTGACTTTCAGAAGATTGTCAGAAGAATGGTTGCTGCTCAGCGTTAGTATTAATTCTCCATTAATTAATTAAGTCATATAATTTAATTAAGAAAATAAATTATATCTGCAAGGATTAATTTATTAATTAATTGAATTAAATTGATTAATTAATTTAGAATTAATATTAAGGAATTACAGAATTTTAATTGGTTTAAATCTATTTAAATTGAAATAAGGCAAACTGATTGTATTAATATGACAATCGGTATGACAATCAATAGTCATACCGAAAGTCATGCTAATTCATTTAATTGTCTTGTTAGAATTTTTATTAGATTAAAAATCTGTTATTAATCTTTGCAAGACAATCTGAATTGTACTTGTGTAACAATCGGTATGACAATCAATTGTCATACCGAAAGTCATGCTGGTTCAAAGGATTGTCATTGCAGTTCATTTGCATTCGGCTGTTTACTTAAAAAAGAAACAAAAGAAGCAGAAGTGATCATCATCCAATTTTTCAGCAAAAACAGAACATACAGAAGAACAAAAGAGAAAAAGAAGCAGAAAAATATTACATCCATTCTGCAACTTCAAGATCAATTTCTAGATTGTAAAGTTATATCCAATCAACTAGAAATACTTATCTTGTTCTTGTGTATCAATCTAGCGGATTAAAAATCCCTAGAACTTAATCTCAAATCGCTTTTAGCATTTGATCTTTTAATTACAAAAATAGAAAAAGTTCATGTCGAATTTATTCTAAATTTATAATAATTGATTTGAGATTAATCCCTTGTAACCGATACCGTAGTTGTAATACCTTTCAAGTTTAATAAAAGTTTTATTTAACTTGAATTTTGTTTCACAATTTTATTCCGCATTTTATTCGACGAAACGGTATTGTTTGCATTCAACCCCCCCTTCTACAAACAAATTGGGACCTAACAATTGGTATCAGAGCCTTCTGATTAACGTACAAATCAAGATCCTAGACTTTTGTGTTTCTTTCACTTCTTGAATTTTTATTCACTCAAAAATTCATAATGACTACACAAAAAGTTGGAACCGTTAAAATTCCACTTTTCGATAAAGAAAATTATGTGATGTGGAAGAAGAAGATGCTACTGTTTTTACAGGTTGCTAATCCCAAATATTTGCAAGTGTTGAAGAAGGGTCCAAAAATTCCTATGGTTATTGAACCAGAGGTAATAGAGAATGATGTGGTGATCACCGAAGCGAGAACTTATGTGAAGGATCCTGAGGACTTCTCTCCTGCTGAAATAGAAGAAGCTTCCCTGGATGCTAGCCTTCAATTAATCTTAGTAGATTCCCTTAATCCCCTAATGAACAGACATGTGATGAATTGTAAAGATTCTAAACATATCTGGGAAACTATTGAGATTATTAATGAAGGCACAGAGGAAGTTAGGGAGAACAAACTAGAAATCCTAACCTCTGAGTATGAATACTTCAAATCTAATCCAGGAGAAGGAATCACTGAAGTGTTTGAGAGGTACAATGCATTGATCAACAACCTGAACATTAATGGTAAATACTATTCCATCAGGGAGGTCAATAAAAAGTTCCTTTTAACACTGCCAACTCATCTCGAACATAGAATCACTGCCATAAGAGAAGCAAGAGATCTGAGTGAGATTTCCTTGGAAAGGCTCTATGGTGTGTTAAAGACTTATGAGTTGGAGCAGATTCAGCAGAAGGAAGTTTACGGGAAAGGAAGAGTGGTCAGCACGTCTACTGCTCTGGTAGCTGATGAACAACAACAACAACAACCACTATATCAACAACAATCTCAACAGTCAGATAGAATGGTACAGTCTTCCAAGGTTGAAGATAATGTGATAGTAGCAGAATTTGATTCACCTACTACAAATCAATCAGGAGATGATTATTATTCCTTGGAAGAACTGGAGCAATTGGAGGATGAGTCAATGGCCCTGATTGTCAAGAGATTCTCAAATGTCAGATTCAAAAGGAATCCCAAGTTCAAGTACAAGTCCAACTACAACAGATTCCAGAAAGGTGGATCTTCATCCTCTAACACCAGCAGTGGTGGGTATAAAATAGGGATGGTTGATCGAAGCACCATTCGATACTTCAACTGTAATGAGTTGGGACACTTTGCCACAGAATGCAGGAAGCCAAAACAAGCAAGGAAGAACTCTTACGATTCTAATCAGAAGAGTAAATCTGAAAGGGCGTACCTGGCAAAGGGAAGAAGCTGGGATGATACTGACAGTGAAGATGAAGAAGTTGGGAATCTTGCTCTCATGGCTAGTGATGCAAGCACCTCATCGTCAAGAAAAGAGGTAAAACTTTCTGATGCTGAAATGGTTTATCATCTAAGAGGTAACTTAGATTGTGCTCGTCGTGATAATGAATTGTTAAATCAACAAATCAAAGACCTTGAGAAAGAGGTCAATGAATTAAGACTTGTGCACATTAATCAAGATAAACTTAAAGACCAAGTATCTTTTCTAGAGAATAGAGTTGACTGTTATAGACAACTCGAAACTATTCTCAAAGACAAGATCACCGGTCTTGAGGCTAAGGTTAAAGCTTACTTTAATTCTTGTTCGAAGTCCAAAGAGTTTTACAATAAGCAAGCTGTTAATCAAACACATGGAATAGGTTATGATTACAATGCTGCTATTGGAAAATTAGGCATAAACTCCCCTCCTCATGTATGTGCTAAAGGCAGGGAAGTACCACATGTGCTTAAGGGTGTTGATGAACCCCTCTATAAGGAATCAATTGCTGAACCATTTGATGAGACCTCTTTTATTATTCAAGAAGAAATCCGTGCTGAAGATAATGCTAATGGGAAAGCTGTCTCCAAGTCAAGTGTGTCAAAAGTTCCAGTCAAGGTTGTGAAAGCAACTGAGACTAACTCAGACACACATGAGTTGGATAGCACAAATGCCATGTCTACCATGCATAAGTTGCCTATTGTTAATCCTTCTCATAAAGCATGTGGTGTTCCTGATTGTATGTCTTGTGCTTTTAATCTGTTGTTTGCTTATTTTAATGGTAAGCATGCTTCTAATGATAAGACTACTCCTCGTCAGCATGTGAATAATAGAAAGCATGATAGGTCTAAGACTGCTAGTCCTCCTAAAGCTAGAAAGGAGACATTTGTGCCTAAGCCTAAACATAAAGCTGATAAGGCTGTTTTAAAGGTCAAATGTTCAGTCATTGAGAATGTTGAGAATAGTGAAATTAAGAATGTTGTTTTGCCTGATAAAGGCCAATTTTACAAGTATGCCGGACCCAGCCAAGCTTGGGTTCCGAAGAAGTTCTAATCCATTTGTATTGCAGGGCATTAAACAGGTACAACCGGTAGTGTGGATTCTTGACAGTGGATCGTCAAGACATATGACCGGAGATAGAGCCCTGCTATCAAATGTGGTTGAGAAAGCTGGCCCAGTGGTTACCTTTGGAGATAACAGCAAAGGTTTAACGGAGGGATATGGCTGTTTGCAAGCTGGAAATGTTATCATTGAAAATGTATATCTTGTGCAAGGACTTGAACACAATCTGCTTAGCATTAGTCAGTTCTGTGACAACGGCTACAATGTTTTATTCGACAAGCTGAAGTGTCAGATTCTGCACAAGAAAAGTGAAAAACCCTCCTTAATGGGAATACGGAAAGGAAATCTGTTCGTAGCTGACATGAACTCTGGAAGCAATCTTGAAGTCAATTGTTTCTATGCAAAAGCATCGTCAAATGAGAGTTGGCTATGGCACAAGAGACTTTCCCATCTCAATTTCAAGACAATGAATTCTCTTGTCAAAAGAGAATTGGTAAGAGGTCTGCCTCAGCTGGAATTCTCTCCAGAAGGACTATGTGAGGCTTTCCAAAAAGGAAAGTCAAAGAAAGCAAGTCACAAAGGCACTGACACATCTTCCATAACTGGTGTTCTGCAATTATTGCACATGGATTTATTTGGTCCAGTTAATATCCTTTCTATGTCAAAGAAGTGTTACTGTCTTGTGATAGTTGATGACTATTCCAAGTATTCGTGGGTTTTATTTCTTCACTCTAAGGATGAAACACCACAAGTTGTGATTGATCATATCAAGATGATTGAGTTAGATTCTAACGTCCCTGTTAGAGCAATAAGGTCAGATAATGGAACAGAATTCAAGAATGCACTTCTAAATGGATTCTGTACAGACAAAGGGATTACCAGACAATTTTCAGCTCCTAGAACCCCTCAGCAAAATGGAGTGGTAGAAAGGAAGAATCGTACATTGATTGAAGCTGCAAGAACGATGTTAAATGAATCAGGTCTTCCAATGTACTTTTGGGCTGAAGCTGTCAATACTGCATGTTATACTCAGAATCGAACTCTAATCAACAAAGACTTCATGAAAACTCCTTATGAGATTTTGAATGAACAGAAACCTTCTATCAAATACTTTCATGTATTTGGTGCCAGATGCTTCGTGCTCAAGGATGGAGATGATCGTCGTGGTAAGTTCGAGGCAAAGGCATATGAGGGTATTTTTGTTGGATATGGAAGAAGATCATATAGAGTGTATATCATTGATCAACACAAAGTAACTGAAAGTGTCAATGTTACATTTGATGACACTAAACTCCCTAGTATCCAAACTGAAGATCCTTCTGAGAAACTGAAGTTTGATGATACGTCAGATTCAGAGTCAGAACATGGTCAAGAACCTGAGGTTGTTGCTGTTGAAGAACCTGTTAATCCTGATAATACTCAAGGTAATAGTGATGGAAACTCTGGAAACAATGGAGATACCACTGCTACTGACGGAGAATCTTCAAGTCAACATGGCAACAACTCAGGGGGAGATGCTGAAGGATCATCTAGTAGGACATAACATCACAATGAATTTCAAGGCGAATCATCAAGATCAAATCTTCCAAGACAGACTGTCTGGAATAAAGCTCACCCTTTTGAGTTGATTATTGGTGATCCAGATGTTGGAGTCAGAACTAGACGTGCTACTCAAAATGAGTGTCTGTTCTCAGGATTTCTTTCTGAGATGGAACCTAAGAAAATTGAAGAAGCACTAACTGATCCAGATTGGGTGATTGCTATGCAAGATGAACTCAATCAGTTTGAAAGTCAACAAGTCTGGAAACTGGTACCTAGGCCTGTACACAAGAAAGCTGTTGGTACAAGGTGGGTATTCAGGAATAAACTAGATGAAGATGGTGTGGTTACAAGAAACAAGGCAAGACTGGTAGCTAAAGGGTATTCTCAAGCTGAAGGTATTGATTATGATGAAACCTATGCTCCAGTGGCTAGACTTGAGGCCATCAGGATATTTCTGGCATTCGCAGCATTTTCAAACTTTAAAGTTTATCAAATGGATGTCAAGAGCGCCTTTCTGAATGGAAAGCTGGATGAAGAGGTATATGTAGAGCAACCTCCTGGTTTTGAAGATCCAGATCATATGGATTTTGTCTTCTTTCTTTTCAAGGCTATCTATGGGCTAAAACAGTCACCAAGAAAATGGTATGACACTCTCTCTGAATTTCTTATTGAAAATAGCTTTATTAGAGGTGTCATAGACAAAACTCTCTTTTCTAAAAAACATAAGAATGATACTATATTAGTCCAAGTCTATGTGGATGATATAATATTTGGGTCTACTAATGATAATCTCTGTAAGAGATTTGCTAAGTTAATGCACAGCAAGTTTGAAATGAGCATGATGGGAGAGCTGAAGTTCTTTCTTGGATTACAAGTAAATCAAAGGTTAGATGGAACATTTATTTGTCAATCCAAGTATCTCAAGGAACTCCTCAAAAAATACAATCTAGAGGATTCTGCATCAGCAAGGACTCCATCAACTACAGCTGTCAAGCTTGGACCATGTGAAAACTCCATTAAGGTAGATGTCACAAGCTACAGAGGTATGATTGGCTCGTTACTCTATCTTACTGCGAGTAGACCAGATATTATGTATGCTACATGCCTATGTGCAAGGTTCCAAGCGGATCCTAGAGATATTCATCTCGTTGCTGTTAAACGAATCTTAAGATATCTTAAGGGAACACCAAATCTAGGTATTTGGTACCCTAAAGAATCTGGTTTTAACCTTGTCGGATATACATATTCAGATTATGCAGGAAGTGTTGTTGATAGGAAAAGCACCTCAGGAAGTTGTCAATTCTTAGGAAGCAGGCTAGTCTCATGGTACAGCAAGAAACAGCAAACAGTTTCCAACTCAACGGCCGAGGCTGAATATATTGCTGCTGGAAGCTGCTGTGCTCAGATCTTGTGGATTAGGAACCAACTACGAGACTATGGCTCTGTATTGAACAAGATTCCTATTTTATGTGACAACACAAGTGCAATAGCCATCACCAACAACCCTGTGCAGCACTCGAGGACAAAGCACATTGACATCAGGTATCATTTTATTAGAGAGCACGTCATGAATGGTACTGTTGAACTATTTTTTGTTCCAACAGAAGAACAAATAGCAGATATTTTCACTAAACCACTTGACGAATCCACATTTACCAGATTAGTTGGTAAATTGGGCATGTTAAATAGTTTTTGTGATTAATTTAATTAATATCTGGAATCTGTTCTTGAATGAATTTACAAATGAATTTTTCATAAATGAAAAATTCATTTGCAAATTTATTTTATCATTTTATCATATTTCTTGCTTATTTCTATGTAATATATATTATCTTATCTATGTTATTTACTCTACTTGTTAATTTAAAATATCTCAGAATATCTTATTTCCTCTAAAAATATTTTTCTATGAATTTTATTTGCTAAAATTCAACAGAAATCTATTTTTGGAATAAAAATGATAAATTCTGATATATTATCTTTGTTTCTGTAAATATTTTAAGTATTTATTTCAGTTTTACTATTTTGTAATAAAGTTTCAGTACATTAATAGTTGTCTGTACATATTCATTTTGTTTTTCTACTGCAAAGACAATCGGCAAGACAATTAAAATTGTCTTGCTGAAAATCATTTCAGTACTTATATATATATATATACTTATTTTCATATTAATTCTGTGTGAAAACCTTTTATTTCCAGAATGACAATCGGCAAGACAATTGAAATTGTCTTGCTGAAAGTCATTTGCGAATATAATTGTCATTTCAGTGTTTTTCAGTTTAGTTTTATACTGGCAAGACAATCGGTATGACTATTGATTGTCTTACCAGTTATAAACATTATATATATATCTATTTTATTTTATTTTGCCTGGTATGACAATCGGTATGACTATCAGATTGTCATACCAGTTATAATTTTAATACTTATTCGTGTATTTCATTTCCTTCTTTTTGCCTGGTATGACAATCGGTATGACAATCCCGGATTGTCATACCAGCTGTTATATAAAGCTTCTTGCTGTGTTGTTTTACACCTATTCCACTTATCAGTTCATTTCAAAAAAAAAAAAATTTTGAACAGTTTCTCTCTTCATTTTTCTCTCTTCTCTCTCCTCGAACAAAAACCACAAACCTGTTATTTCCTTGCTCGAGTTTTTACTCAGCAAACTTAATCATCACTTTAGTGATATATACATATAAGTATATACATAAACAAGTGCTGTTGAATTTTCTGTAAATTCAGTTTGCCCCTTCTATTCCATTTTAATTTTAATTTCTTATTTGTGTCTTTTGGTGTGTCAAAACTGTGTTAGTGGTTTAAGAATTTTAACGAGATACATTTCTGTCTACATTTTTCGATTATAATTAATTTAATTCGAATTATTAAATTAATTTAATTAATTCAAATTTTCTTAATATTATTCTTAAAATCTGAAAGTGTGTGCCTTATTATTATTTTAAAATGGCTCTCAATTTCCAACTTGTCGCGCATAATCTAGTTGGTTATTTCAATCCGGAAAAATGTGATGTTGAAAAATTTAAGCCTTGGATTAGATTTTTAAATGACCATTCGATTGTTAGCTCTGCTATTAAATCAAATGTGATTTTAAATATCGATCTTCTTAGACTGATTTGCACAACCTCTACTGTGGCCGATGATTCAAAATCTTTTTCATTCACCGTGGCAAACACACAGTATGTAGTTGATGAAACAGTCGTCAATCGTGCGCTAAATTTTCCACTTGACAATTTCTGTAATTTACCCTCTGAAAATGATATCACAAATTTTTTCAATGCTATTCACTATCAGGGGGTGATCAATTTAACCAAACTTTCTAAATCAAATTTGGTGTCTGAATGGGATATATTCTTCGATACACTTTCCAAAGTGTTTGCCAACTGCACAAAATCTAATTTTCATAACATTACTTCCACCCTGCAGTATATTGGTCTTGCGGTTGTTTTCAATCAAAGGATCAATTTTGGCAAACTACTTTTTCCCATTCTCTTGAGACGTCTAACTTCTGCTTTACGTGATCATTCTACAAATCGTAGGGTATCATGTTACTATGCTCGTTTTCTTATGCTCATAGCAGATCATCTACTCACCCCTGAACACAAAGCACTTTTTGCTAACTCTGCTGTAACCGAACCCCCACCAGTTAGCAAAAAGATTTACACTCGCCAAGACACAACCTTTAAATTTATGCAAGTACCAGTACTTGTATCTGCTTTCATGGCCAATTATATTCCCTTGCCTATTTTTATTCTTCCCGGCCATGAACAGCAACCTCAACCTCCAGTGGTTCAAGCCACCCAGGCTCTTCCATTACAGGTAGTAACTCCTCACACTCTCTCTCACTCTCTTCCTACTTCTGTTAACAGACCCTCAGTGGTTGATGGGGCTGACCATGAAGTTGTAGAACCACAGCTTCAATCCCAGGTCATAGAGCCAAACACAGAGTCTCATTCTATCTCACCCTCTCCCCCACTGTCTAAAATGTTACCCAGAAGATTATTAGGAAGTAGTACAATGTCAAATATGAGTGAACCCTCAGCTCTGCCTCCTCCTAAGAAAAGAAAAACCTATTCTGAGGCATCTGATAGCTTATCCTTGTCCTCCCAACAGGACATGGACTTTGAAATGGCCAATGAACAGTTACTAGAGGCATTCTCTCAACAGGATGCATCTATTGAAATTCGCCATCGGGCCATGGCATCTTGTACTGAGTCAAGCACAATTCCATTACTCACAATGGAACCATACACTTCCCCAGATAATACTCAGGACACCCAGCGAGGAGTGCACGTAGAGTCGGTTACAGTGCCTGCCATAGTTACGGCAGAAGAGCAGTCACATGCTTCAGAGGGAAAATCTGACTCTCCGCCATCTTTAATAGAGTCATTTTCTCCCCTCCCAGATCCAACAACTCTGGCTCCCTTATGGGATTCTCCACTCGCAGATTTATCTGGAGAAAGTGGAGGGCAACTCGGTCAATCTATCCCTGAAGCAATTCAGACATCTATTCCAAAAGATTTGATAGCATTGACTGAGGATCGGGACTCACGAATTCCCATTGCACCACCACTGACCTCTCTTGAAGAGGCTAGGGTGATTTTTAATACAGGTACACAAGAACAGCAATTGGAAGACTCCTCACGAGCAATCATATTGAGAGAAACACATGCACGTGAGATGAGTGAACCAAATACGAGTGAACTTCAGGTGAGAGCACACACAGACACTGATACTATCAACCTGTTAGCTCAGATTGCTGCCCTGAAAGAAGAACTTGCTAAAAGTCAAGCTGAAGCTCAAGCATTCAAAGCACAGGTGGTTGAACGGTCTTCTTCTTCCACCTCTGTCGACAATCAGCTTGCAATCATAAGGAATGACATCTCAGATTTAAAGACTACTGTAATACCAAAGCTCAATTCTATTCAGGACACTCCAAATTTATCAGCTGATGACATATCCAACTTCTGCTCCCTACATACAAGAATGACTTCTCTTGAAGACCTCGTTGAGATGAATCATTCACTGGACAACTCAAGATTTCTAAAGATAGAGACGGGCATGGAACATCTAAATGAAGGCATGAAGCACTTATATTACATGATCAAGAATTCTCATTGCCCTAATGAAGAACAAAGAGCTTATTTTGAAGGACCGTCTGGTGGAGGATCAGGCTCTGGAAGTGGTGGAGGTTTCAAAGGAAAGTCAGTAGAGGATCCCTCAACTAAGGGGGAGAAGAAAGGGAGTAGTTCCAAAGGGAAAGAAAAAGATACTTCTGCTGGAGATAAAGGAAAGGCTGATGATGCCTACTACAGTGGAGAACAGGATGACTTTGATATTTTTGACATTCCCACTGAACCAGTTCGAGAAGATAAAGATGGGTTATTTGAAGCTGAAGAAGAAAGTGATTTTGAAGATTGGGAAGAAGAAGATACAGTGGATCCTAGGTTTGAGAAAGAATTTCAGAAAGAGCAGTCAGAGATGCAAAGAAAAGAAGCTGAACTCAAGAAGGTCTCACAGATCATAGATAGGAGAAAAGACATACAAAGAACAGAAACTCTTCAAAAGCAACGTCTTCATGACATTAAAGCTCAAGAAAGGAGAAGAGATGTCAGACTGAAGATTGGTGGAAAGTGGGATGAAGCTAGGAGAGTACTCGATATGCCTCAGCTATGCACTAACAATGATAGGCAGTTCTTACATCTTCTTGACAAGCTGGAAATCTCAAATCCTAACAATGACATGTACATGAATGCTATCAAGACTGAAGTCTCAAGGATCACAGCTGCTTTTGATAGATCCCTAAATGAGATGAGCATTTTTGTATATTGTCAGAGTGAAGGATCATTCAAAGTGTCACTTCATCTATTTGAGAATCGTTCGTTGTCAGAGATTTGGGTTCTTTTAAACAAAGTGAAAAGAAGCTCAGAGTTGAATGAAGTTCTTCGGGAAAGGCTTAAAGAGTTTGCCAGCAGGGCTAGTCCTCAAGTGGTCAAAAATCCTCATCAAGTGAGATTCTTTAAGTCTGATTGTCTTCAAATCTGTCAGCTAGATGTACAATCTCTTAAAGACTACTCAGCTAAGCATCTGGTCTGGATGGAACATCATTTGAGAACTGCTGGATATTCATCCATGTTGAAGACTCAAGCTGCTGACTTGATTCAAGCTTATTGTGAGAAGAATGTTAAAAGGTACAATCAACTCAAGAATAAGTTGAAGACAGTTGGAGTTCAACCAGTCAGACCTGCAAGCTTCACTTCAGAAAAGGATCGTGTTTTTGACAAGGAATTGCTTCAAGATTTAGAAGAAGGTGAAGTCAGAAGAGAAGACAACTAAAGTCAATTAGCTCAAAACTCAATGTAATATGATTAGAGCATTATGAATCAAGATAGACTAATGTAGTTATATGTTCAGGCTAGAGGAACATCTATCTTGTATTCACTTGTAAATTTCATTTGGAATCTGGAAAATGTTAAATATAATCCAGAACTTTTCTGTTATTTACTTTACATTACTGTTTATATCTTTTTCTTATTTGTTAGTTGAGTTATCCTCTAGGTATTTGTTGTTATTGTCTAACAAGCAAATAGGGGGAGATTGAAAGGCATATGTCATAGCCTACTCGTTTATTCGAGTATTTAACTCAACTCAAATAAGAATGTAATAAGTAAATAGTGGATCAAGCATCAGAGAGATCTCACAAAGTAACATCTGTCAAAGAATAAAGAAACATTGTTCATCTGCAGACTTGAAGATTCACTGGAAGAAGTTCAAGAATTTGATCATGCCTCAGTGATGTAAATCAAGATCGTGGATTTAATCAAGTGACAGAGATCTCGTCAAGGTATCATTTATTACAAGGATTCAATCAGAACAACAGAGTCAAGACATGAAGAAACGTCACGAAAGTTAGTCACTCATGAACCAGACAGTACATCGAGTGTCAGCATTGAAGTGACGGAATTGATTCATAAGTCTCAGTGACTTTCAGAAGATTGTCAGAAGAATG
This sequence comes from Apium graveolens, assembly GCF_009905375.1. Taxonomy (NCBI): domain Eukaryota; kingdom Viridiplantae; phylum Streptophyta; class Magnoliopsida; order Apiales; family Apiaceae; genus Apium; species Apium graveolens. The sequence goes on along the minus strand of NC_133651.1, from coordinate 140,650,631 downwards.
GTTGCTGCTCAGCGTTAGTATTAATTCTCCATTAATTAATTAAGTCATATAATTTAATTAAGAAAATAAATTATATCTGCAAGGATTAATTTATTAATTAATTGAATTAAATTGATTAATTAATTTAGAATTAATATTAAGGAATTACAGAATTTTAATTGGTTTAAATCTATTTAAATTGAAACAAGGCAAACTGATTGTATTAATATGACAATCGGTATGACAATCAATAGTCATACCGAAAGTCATGCTAATTCATTTAATTGTCTTGTTAGAATTTTTATTAGATTAAAAATCTGTTATTAATCTTTGCAAGACAATCTGAATTGTACTTGTGTAACAATCGGTATGACAATCAATTGTCATACCGAAAGTCATGCTGGTTCAAAGGATTGTCATTGCAGTTCATTTGCATTCGGCTGTTTACTTAAAAAAGAAACAAAAGAAGCAGAAGTGATCATCATCCAATTTTTCAGCAAAAACAGAACATACAGAAGAACAAAAGAGAAAAAGAAGCAGAAAAATATTACATCCATTCTGCAACTTCAAGATCAATTTCTAGATTGTAAAGTTATATCCAATCAACTAGAAATACTTATCTTGTTCTTGTGTATCAATCTAGCGGATTAAAAATCCCTAGAACTTAATCTCAAATCGCGTTTAGCATTTGATCTTTTAATTACAAAAATAGAAAAAGTTCATGTCGAATTTATTCTAAATTTGTAATAATTGATTTGAGATTAATCCCTTGTAACCGATACCGTAGTTGTAACACCTTTCAAGTTTAATAAAAGTTTTATTTAACTTGAATTTTGTTTCACAATTTTATTCCGCATTTTATTCGACGAAACGGTATTGTTTGCATTCAACCCCCCCTTCTACAAACAAATTGGGACCTAACACTGACCCAGTCAAGGGAGGAGCCTGGCAAAAAGGAATAGATGAATTATTTGAGTTTCTAAACGATTGATGAGGCGCAAAAGACTGTTTCACCACTTACCTTCTGAAAGAAGAGGCCAACCACTGGTGAGAGTCCAAGAAAGAAATGGAGACAGTGAAGAAGTTTTAGAGCCAGACCAAAGGTGGACGAGTATGATGAATTATGAATCTAAGTTTGCGAAAGTTGTCAATGATTGCAATAGAAATTAAAACAAAAAGGACGGAAAAGGAATAAAATACAAAGGGAATAGAGTTTGAGGAACGATAAGGGAGTTAGGTATGTGGAAGACCTAAAAAACCCTAGCAATAAAGATAGAGAATTACGTAATCATCATGGGAATGGTGATTGACCATGAGGTAAAGTTGATATTGAAGGCATAAGCGACACATATATTTAATCCCCTTTAAGTTGGGAAAATTCAATGAAACTTTGAGATAGATCAATGAATTAATAATGAGACGCAAATGGACCGAGGAGACAAGAAAGCAAGTATTGACATTATTCAATGAAGGAAGTTGACCTTCAAGGATGTGAAGTTTATTTAACACATGTGACTTGATACCCAAAAAGGGAGATGCCAGGTATAAAAGATATCACAGTATTGAGATGACTGTTGAGATAAATAACCGATGTAAATGAGGATTTAGTAATAAGAATTTCACGTTGAACACGACCAATATCTTCCATAACATCATTTCCACCATTACCAAATCAGGCAAGAAAAGCGGATTACCGTTGTTATCTTTTGGAGGCCATATGGATTCACCTCTGTTAAAAAAGGATATTACCATGAAACTAGGTGTAACACCCCAAAATCCGGGGTTGGGGATTCGGGTTGTCACGAGTTCCATTTCCCTTATCAATACTTAATCTTAACAGTCAACCAACTACTGCGTACTGTGACCCCACAATACACACACACACACACCACAAATTATAGTCTCAAAGATGAATACCAAAAAATAACACAAGTCATTTTACTCCACAATTATAAACCATTTCACCATAAAAAGGGTTTATAATATTTTACATTTCCTTTCCATTATTATAATTCATAAATATACATAAGTCCGGTATAACAAAAGTTGAAAGTCTAGCCTATTGGTAGTTCCTACCTCAGCTATAACGACATCAACGCCTACAGGAAATTGCGGAACGTTTCCTATCCGCTCACGAATTGGGAGCTTGGTCCTGTTCATCTTGTCTATCTGTTGTTGTGTGATGAAAGAAGAAAGCAAGGGTCAGCAACAAGCCCGCCGAAATGATATGTATAATAATTAACAATATATGAGAATTCTCATAGTACTCATGAAAGTCTTGGTCAAAAGAAATGAACCAAGTTTGATATCTTAATGCGATGAAATCGCAAAATATTCAGTATATATACATATATACTTTTCAAAATCTTGGAAGTCCTCTTCCATGCATAATACACACAGAGTTCCAGCGTATAACTGTATAAAATTATCATTGCAAGGTGTTCTCATATATCTAACCTTGTCTCAACATTTTTCTGAAAATCTTTGTCATGCATCAGATAATCATTAACCAGATATAAGTTGAAAAGATGAAGTTACAAGATACCCCAATGTACTTATATCTTTTCCAAATACTACTTGAACTACCACCGTTCAAGTTATAATTAGTTTCAAAAGTTCATCACATTAATGAGACTACAAGACAAGATTTGAAAAGATTCAATCTTTGAATATCATTATAAATAATGAAGTTACGAGATACTTCATTAAGTCCCGATATATATATACACCTATATATATACATTTCATACACTCCTTGAAAACCTCTGTTATAAAAATTATAAACAGAGTTGCAATATCCAATGAATTTGGAAAGGAGAAAACCTTGGCATAAACCTGATATCTTGCTGATCAGGCAAAGATACCAATAAGTAACCTTTTCTACTGTAGATGGATGAATTCCTCGCCGGTCATCACCCTGGCCGCATTAGGACCTCGTGCTAGACCGTTACCCGGCCACTCACGCGTGGATGGACTGTTACCCAGCCTCTTACACCTTCATAGACCGTACCCCGGCCTGTCGCTTATGCCGACTCAATTAGATGGACTTACTTCCCGAACGTTGAGCAAGTAATCAAATTGTTTTCTCAAAACAGCAACCTCGTTGTAAATATAAAATACACCACAGAGCCGGATCCCTAAGATTTTGAGCGAGTATTTAAATCCCCTTCGAAAGGAAGATCTTAAATATAAAAATGAGTTTTGGGATCCGCTCTAACTTTTAAAATTCATTTTGAAGACTCGAAAACATTTTTAAGAATGTTTGGAGTAATGTTGATTTAATGAAATAAATCAGTCCCGATATATTAGAAAATATCTGAATATTATTATTTAAATAATATTCCCAAAAGGATAATCCGTATAAAAATAATTGAAGTAGAAGTTTTAAAACTTATACTTGAATTGAATAATAAATAACCAAAGATATACTTATACGAAAGTACGATCTTTATTTGAATAATCGAAAATAAGTCTGATTATCGAAACATTATTCTTTAATAAAATAAAGAATATTATTTAATAAATAAGCAGAGTCATAAGTCCTCAAATGAATATTCAAAATAATATTCATTAAATAAAATAAACGGAGTCTTAAGTCCTCGAATGAATATTCAAAATAATATTCATTAAATAAAATAAACGGAGTCATAAGTCCTCGAATGAATATTCAACTAATATTCATTAATTAAAATAAACGGAGTCTTAAGTCCTCGAATAAATATTCAAAATAATATTCATTAAATAAAATAAACGGAGTCATAAGTCCTCGAATGAATATTCAACTAATATTCATTAATTAAAATAAACGGAGTCTTAAGTCCTCGAATAAATATTCAAAATAATATTCATTAAATAAAATAAACGGAGTCATAAGTCCTCGAATGAATATTCAACTAATATTTATTGAATAAAATAAAGTTATCGAATAAAACTTATTCGATTAATAGTTTTGAAAACTATATCAATATATATATATATATATATATATATATATATATATATATATATATATATATATAATATACTCGGGAACATCGACTCCCGGTTTTAGAAAATGTTCACCTTTGGGTCCCCTATACTAAGGGTATACGCAACTACTGCTTATCTCTAGCATAGGTATTATGCAACTTATAAGCAATTGAATCAACAGATATATATCAAGATTACGAAACATACATGCATATATAGCATATCACATGCTCCAATATATCGCAAGATTTGCTAATTAACCATCATGCATCTATCACAAGATAATGCATATACATATGTATACATCACAACAACAGTATAACGGGTAGAAAACTTGCCTGAGCGACTCGGGGTGATAAATGGCTTGGGACGAGTCTGGTAACCTATAAAAAACATATAAGTTGGAATTAAACCAAAGTCGCTTATGAATCTATAGTTTAACCAACTAAACTCTTACACTCGCTTTGCGCTCAACGATTCTCTTAAGTCGCTCGAGTACCCTCAGCTCCACCATTTTTAATAAATTAACCATTAAGAGTTTTAAGGCGATTCTTTCGCGAGTACCTTAACAACTGACTAATACACTTAACATAATTGTTTCATATCCCAATTAGTCATTTAAGGTCCTTAACCAAGGTTTCAAAGTAAGGTGAGGGGAAATGGTTCGTTCGGGAAACGCCGTTACTTAAAACGGTCGTTTCTCCTAAACCGTACATCAGATTCAAGTGTACCACATATCAAAACGAAGCTCGTAACATGAACTATCTAATCATGGCAATGGTCAAAACCTAACAGTGAGTTCTCGGGTGCTGATGTTATGAACAAAAACAGTCTAGGATAATCGGACATTACGACGGCTATGTTTACGCGATTACCAAATGTGTACAACTCCAAATCAATCCACAATCAACATTACAACCCAAAATCCCTCCAAACCTCACCAATTCAGTCCATTACTTCATGTTTTAACCAACTCATTCAATCACAACAAAAGCTACTAACCATATTATGGTTCATTAACTAATAACCAAGATTCAACCATCAAAATCTCTACAAACTCAACCAAACTTTAAACAAACAAGCATCATGCTTCACATATACTATATCAATCATAACCATTCCTAAATACTCAAAACTAAAGCTAGGGTTTGGAGTTTATACCTTCTTGAAGCTTCTTAACACAACACAAGAGCTTTGAATGCCTAAAGAACCTTGATCCTTGCTTGTATAACCTTAAACTTTCATAAAAATTCAAGAAAACTAAAGTTATTTTTTGAAAGTTACTATTCACCATCTTCTTCCTTGAATTATTGGAAGAGATTGTGAAGGAATTTGAAGCTTAAACTTATAGGATATCCATATCTATGTACAAGGAACTTTAGATAATTACCTCACTAATTAACAAAGCTTGGAACTAGGATTTGAGTTTTTTTCTTCCTTTGAAATGGACAAAGCCGAGAGCTCTTCTTGAAAATGGAAGTGTTTTGTGTTTTTTGATGTTTATGATTTGTTTTTGGCTTGGTTGATCCACTTGGTTTGTTAATTAGATTATTACCATGGTAAATTTTGTGTGGTTCACAATCAACCAACAACACACTTCTCTTTTGGTCATGCTTAGGTCATCTTCCCATGTCATCCTCTCACACTTGTCCTCTTCTTGTTGGTGAGATGACATCACTCTCCACTAACCCTTTGATTAAGTCCTAATCACTTGGCCAATGACCGCTGATCTGTTATACGGTTCGCTTAACTTTCGTTCTCGTTTATCGTTTGAGGGATCATACCCGGGATCTTATTACTTGGGTTCCCTTAATCTTTCTCAATACATTATATTCCTTTTATGATCCTCTCTTATAATCCTTGAATTTAAATCCTTCTAATCATGTTACCTTATACTCAATTCTTTCGGTATCTGGTGGATTTTCGGGAAAAATCAAAGTGTTCGGATTTGGATTCTGACGATCTTTACATACTCTTATATACCACATAGAGTACTAATAATATCCCAGAAGATCAATAAAAGAACCCCTACATAGTGTGGCATGAAAAGTTTTCTTATTCAGCATAATCAGCAAAACACTATTCATAAGGGTTTCAAAAATTCCAAAAATTGGGGTTATTACAGTCTTCCCTCCTTAAAAGGATTTCATCCCGGAATCAGATAGAAAATGAGTAGGGATACTTTCTTAGCATTGCACTTTCTAACTCTTACGTAATTTTCCCCCATTGTGGTTCTACCATCAAACTCTGACTAGTTTGATAACTCTTCTCCTAAGCATTTGTCCATTTTTGATCTATAACCCTTCCTGGTTGCTCCATGTAGGTTACGTCTGGTTGCATGTCTATGCGGTCATATGCCCCTATTTGTCTGGCATCCGAATTACACTTCCTTAACATTGATACGTGGAACACGTTATGAACTTGCTACATGTTCGGGGGTAGAGCTAGCTCATATGCTAACTTCCCAATACGTCTTAATACCTCAAAGGGTCCAACAATTCGTAGGCTTAGCTATCCTTTCTTTTTGAACCTCATCAATCCTTTCCAAGGGATACCTTTAACATTACTAGGTCCCCTATTTCCTATTCTTTGTCCTTTCGTGTCAAATCAACATACTTTTTATGTCCATCTTGGGCAACTACCAGCCGTCCTCTGATTAGATCTATTATATCCTTGGTCCTTTGGCCCACTACTAGTCTGAGCATCTTGCGCTCTGCAACATCATCCTATCATAAGGGAGATCGACATTGTCTTCCCTCAAGGATCTCATAAGGCGATATCTCAATACTGACATATGATCTATTATGGTAAGAAAACTCAATCCGTGTTAAGTGATCATTCCAATTTCTCTCAAGTCTATTGCACAGACTCTCATCATAGCTTCTAGCATTATAGCTTTTGCTTCTCAATACCCATTCTTTTCTAGTTCGTAGTCCTTACTATCTTCCGTACATAATACTATACTGGTTACACTTTTGCTCGTTAGCATTCTATAACCTTTTAATAATTTCGTCAACCTTAGTATCACGAATGCGTTAGATTCGGAATACCACCGCACTGATACTACTCCTTCCTAGCTGCTTCTATCTTTGAAAGCTTGATCCATCGTATAGAAGTAAAAGAATTTATTGAGAGATCACTATGATCATGAACACTTGTTATATCGCATAGTTAGTACAGAAGGTGGCCAGCCTTTAGTACTTGACAAGCAATTAAACAACATGTGGTATCCTACTAGGTTCCTATCATACAAATTGATAGTCATTCGGCAATACCTCCCCTTCTGGAAGGGTTGTTCTTCTCAGCTTACATGAAATGAAAAGAAGAGAAAAGACCGAACTGAAGAGAATTGTATATACGTAAAAATATTGCCATAAAATATTTGGCTTGGAATCTACCTCTGAACTATAGAGGTTTGTTATAGTAGAACAAAACATATACGTATATATATCAACATCAAGTATTATAGCATCGTATATCACATGCCTAAATATTTTTTTTTTTACTATTCCGTCCATCATTTTATGGACCCATGCTCTTCCTCGAGCTTATACACAATCACCTTTGAAACTCCCTCGACATCGAAAATCGAATCTGGGATCTCATTCTAGACATCATTGTTACTAGAATTCTATGCTTGCACCGCAACCTTCCTCGTATAATAAAACGACTCTCTATTGATAAGAAAGAATAAATATTCAATAGGTAAATAATTGACCTAGTTTTTCTATCAAAGATAACTTATACGTCCACATGACCCGATTAGTGGTACTCAATCTCAACATCCATTCCAATACAACTCTCATGCTTATAATCAGCTCATTACTCGCCGAATAATTGCTGCATTACTATGGTCCACCACTGACCTACTGTCGTAATTCACTTTCCATGAACTCTTAATATCTAACCATACGGAGTCCATACATGTCGTATACAATTCTCCTAAGGAGGTAACATGATTACCATTCATGATTCATGAAGAACACTCTAGATCCTGATGTACATACATGACATGAAGCAGATAAAATTGCAGAAGAGTTTCAATCAAAGCAACGATAGCAGGTTAATACCATTCTTAATCATATACCTTCAATAGAAGACTTAACTCGAAGGTTCGTTTAGTCCTTTTTGAAACATGGTCCTGGATTATCCTCAGGATAGTTCCTTCTAAGATAGATAGCCTGCTCATGGCGATTATACGAATTAAACCTTTACCAAACTACTATTACGGTTGGGTATTGCACAGTCATCAGAAGGAATGTCAATCTTCCAAACCATAATACAACCTTCACGGCTTCAACCATCATCACTATATTCCTCTGGCACGAGCGCCTATAATTATCCTCTTACATTTAAAGTGTCGGCCACCTCTTTGGCCTTTCCTGATAATAAAATTTCCTTACAATCAATGTCTTTTTAACCACCTCCAACTAAATTTTCTACCTCACTTCAATCACTGCTTATGTGAAAATGCTTCTCCTAAGTCCTGGTGAGAAAAAAAATCACCATTTTTCCATAAGTCATTGCCTTAGTCTTTAGATGTGAACATTGCCACGACTGACTCTCGATCATACTTAGGACGTCTTTTATCTTGGGTCCTTCTTACTTTGACAGTTCTGACCTCCGTTGGTTTAATCTATACTTTCTCATGGTTTAACATGTGCCCCACTTGGCATTATTATAATTACGTCACAATTCCTTTATCAAAATTTCTATTCTTGAGAACTTTGAATATTACCATTCTCCTTGTAAAACTTCTAAGGTTATCCTTGAATCATTCCTCCTGTATTCCCTAGATACAGGACATATCAAAATACCATTTACTAATACTAGAACCATTGTCTATGTACTTCTGAAAAATTTCTCTACTGATCTTTAAAGGTTGTTATTACCTTAATCCTTTCCAATTCATACTGTCAAAACCCATACCATCCCTATTAAGGGTGAAATGCCAACCTTTATGCATTCCCCTAGGATTCATTTTAAGTTACCGATGTTCTATCCTTAATTTCACCTTTAAAAGGTACATGCATCCTTCCATGGATAAATCAAGTCATATATCCCTGATAAGGGTGTCTTATTCAATTATTCCCACCTCGATAGTATATGCCTAATTTGGTAACGATAACAAGGATGTTCTGGAAGATATTGGTCGTGTTCAACATGAACTTCTTCTTAATAATTCCTTAGTTACTCTTGTTGTTTATCTCAACAGTCATCTCAATATTGGGATATCTCTCATACCTGGCGTCTCCCTTTCTGGGTATCATTCCACCGCTCTTAAACTTCACATTCTTGAAGGTCACTTCCTTCATCCAATTTTTCTAATTTCTTACTTTCTTGTCTCCTCAGTGTCACACTTAAACAACAAATTAAATATAACTATTACAACATTTAATAATAAATAAACATACCCAAATCCAAGATCTTACAGTTTAGGGTTTGGAACAGCCCAACACTACCATCTATTACAACTGATTTCAAATACCGAGTCCTCACACAAACTACTATCACTTATTCTACCTGAGCTCGAACATAGGCATCAGCATCACAGGTCTTACGGGCAGTCTGCTTGAATCTAACCATAGCTGCTAGCTGTAATATCAGGGTAAAGCAAGGAGTGAGCCAAATGCTCAACAAGTGCTAAACAATACGATACAAAACATAAATCGAGATATATATTAAAGAATGTCAATGGGAGGACATGACCAATGATAATGAGAGATAAAACTTTGGGTGATGGCATCATTTTGTTGGTATCAAAAAAATCATATCTTAATCAAAATTATTTTATGACGCTACGGATTACAGCCGGTGATCAGCCGCGAAGTAATCCCGAACCTCACTGGGTTCTAAAACATTAATGGGAATCCCTAGGCAAATTTTAAGCCTAATATAAGTGTGGAAAGGACTCGCGTCTCAGTCCAGATCCACTATTCAAAGAAAACATTTATCCCCCTTTGGGACTGAAAACCCACATTTTATTTATTTCAAAAACTGATGCCGATTTATAACAAAATCTCTTTTATAGTAAACAATTTTTTATCAAGGGATTATAAATCAACTCGAAACACGGGAAATATGGTACTGAATCTCAGGGCCATGATTCACAAAACTATACTCTATTAAAGTAACTGAATGGTTTTCATATATCAAAGATTGGACAAGGGGATTTAGTGAGGCTATTGGATATTATAAATGGTAATGCCAAATTGGGCTTAAAGCAATGGTTTCTCATCAAGGTTCAAGTGCTGGATCATTAAGAAGATAAGCTTCATGAATACTAAGGGTGTTAAGGTATGCAGAAATGATCTTTAACTCAGGATATATCAGAATTGTCAAGCTTCAGGATAAGAAAGAGGGGTATCAATCAATGAGGAATCACTTTGATAAGTATCTGGCTTTTAGGGTTCAAGCTAATGTTCTATAGGGGTTCAAGTATCAGGATGAGATATCAATACTTAGGAATCACTAGCATGTTAATCAAGAGAATCAACCAAGAGTTATAACTACCCTTTCTTTTATCCTGGCATTCGAATTACTTTAATATACTATCATGATAAGACCACTTTGCAATACGTACTCGAGGGTTCATGGCATTTTTATATAATTCAAAGATAAACATAAGATACGCTTGATTTAATATATCAAATGACACAGGATAGTTGCAGCAATGTATGAACTATTAGCAGTAAATATGAAGGACAAGTTGAATCACTTGCCTTGAGAAAGGCTGGTCTGGTCTGACTGGTAGGAGCAACTGGAGCTTCACTCGACCTTTATGGAAAGTTTTCCCTCGTCTCGAGATCCTACATAAATAATAATAATCCTTATTATAATATATTCTCACCAACTTAACCTATTTACAACCCGAATTTAAACACGGATGGCACTTAGGCCTATATGCACTTAATTTATATTCACCTTTAATTTATAGTTGCACACACATAGACACATAATCACATGTCATATATTAATACCAAATAACACCATATACACCATAATGCAACACTAGGCTTGGATGATCTCGATCCCCCAACTTAAGTCACTTGGTCGGTAAACTAGACAAAGTCTTCTAATTTTGGCTTCCTAACTCGATGTGCCTTTACTAAACTATCCAAGACCTATTGACCCTCACTTGTGCCTTTTATTCTACTGAACTTATACTATCTTACAACTATGGTGGTTAACCAAGACCTCACTCCTAAGTGTTCTAAAACTATGTGATGGGTGAAAGTGTTTACTGGTGCAAATTTCAGAATGACATCTATGGTTTCTTGAGTGCATTTGACACCCTTAAACTATATGTTTTCCTTCAAAACTCTTACACAAGACTCTCCTGACCTAAGGGCATCTCCCAAACTTGATGTGGCTCAAGGGCCTGGCTTGGGCCTTCTTGGGCCTAAGCTCAAAGTCCATGGTTCCCCTGTTTTCCTGGGCAGAAAATACCCTAACTTGAATTAACTTGTGACACATGGTTATAACTCATATCCTATGAACTATGGTTGGAAAAACTTCTTTGACACTCCCTCTAGCTAAGGCCCAACAGGCCCTAATGAGGGCCTACCCATTACATGGTCAAATCTCCCTATTTCTAAGTTGCAACAAAAATGTCCCCTGCTGGACAGATTTTGTTATTCTACTTGTGCACCTAACCAAATGACATGCAAACCTCCAAACAACACCTAAAACCTATTATATACTCCCAATACTAACTTCTTGTGGCTTGGGCCTCAAAGTACACATCAATGACATGGTCAAAACTCACTCTAAACCTCAGGATACTAAACTGATTTTCTGCAGAAATTATAACTCCCCTTTCTCCAAGGTTTTGACTTGATAAACTCAACCACCAACAACCCAATACCCAAACCAAGACTTAAACATGGTGATATACTAAATTAACTCCCTTATACTCAAAATAATCTTGGTGGAGATCATCCTTACCTAAGGTGCAATCATGGCAAAACAAAAGAAACCACATTTCACAACTCACTAATCATCAAGTTTTTGAAACAACAAGTTATGCATTTTATAAAAGATATACACGACTTATTACCATGCATCAAGAAGAATTAATCAATATTAACACATTATTCCTACTGAAATTAAAGCTTACTAATAAAATCTTTCCAAATGATCAAAATCTTATAACATTCTAAGTGAAATCCACATGCATGCATGTCTTCGAGTTTTGCAAGCCAAACAACATGTTTTCTAAATATGTTTTACCAAGAAATTTAAATGCAAGCCTAGCATGAGATATATCTAGATGATCACTTAGCATGCAAGGAGTTTCATCAAATTTTTACTACAAAATTCAAGCCATTATCACATAAACATGCAAAAATTGAACAAAGCAACATGAATGGTCTCAAGAACCATTCATTCGGCTCCCCTATGGACATGGCCAAATGAAATGGAAGGGAATGGCCATTTAACATCAAGAGTTTCCTTCTCAGGACTTGGACTTCACCATTCCTTGCAGTCCTCTCAAAAACAATCTTATACTCACAAGAATCAAGGTTGTACTTTGAGTTTCAACTAAAACCTTAACATGCAACCTTAAAACTTAAACTTTCTACTCAAAACTCTTTGAAATATATGTGATCATGGTATGGGAAGTAACATTTACTTGTGTAGGAGGTGGGAACTTGATTGAGAAAGAAAGAAAATGGGGAGGGGGGTGGTTTCGGCTGAAAAGCCGAGAGTGAGGGGGTAGGAGCCGAGAGTGAGAGAGAGGAGGGAGAGAAGAAAGAGTGTGGTGTGGGTGATGTGTGAAATGATCATGTCTTTTACTTGTTTTATGGTTTTTGTTTTGACAAATGTGAGTGGGAATAGGAATTGACATGACTACCCTTCCACTTATACTTGGATCATTTTGCATGCAAGGGTAAAGGAGGAATTTGGCTAGAAAAATAAGAGTTAGTGGGGTGGTAGTTGTCTCTTTAGCCCTTTTGGATTGAATAGAAAGGATTTGCATGCAAGGACAACTATGTCATTTTCTAATTATAACAATTAACATTTATAAAGATTTATTTTTGTAAAATAAAACACAAGTTCAAAAATTATAAAATTTATACCATAAAATAATTTAGATTTTTAGAAATTTTATAAAACTACTTTTGAAATTTGTGAACAAATAACTTTTAAAGAGAAATTTATTCAAGGTTTAAAATATTCCTTATAAATCAAAAATGAAAGAAATAAATAAACTTTTGCTTTGAAAATTCATATACCACATAACGAAAATTTAAGACGCAGAGTTCTCATTCACACAAGCATACAATAGTTGCATATATTGGCATTCGGCTTTTAAAGTTGTACTAAATTTACAATTAATATTACACAGAAATGCCGGTTGTAACACTCAGTCTATCCGTGTCTCATTATTTATCCTTCGAACAATCTCAAGGTTTCCCCGAATCCTTCCAACTTGAAGGGGGTACAACATATATATCTATTATGCCTTCAACCATCAACTTTAACTCATGGTGAATCATCCTCATCCTGACGATCATATACTTTTCTATTTCTATTACTACGAGTCTTTAGGGATTCCTCATACCCGACTCCCTTATCATTCCTCAAACTCTATTGCCTTTATGCTCCTTTCCACTTCAGTTTCTTTTTATTTTCCTTTCTCTTACAATCATTTCACGTACCCACTAATCATTGACTTCAAACATCACGTCGTTCTGGGATTCTTGTCCTCCAGACGAATCTTGACAACTTTTACAATCTTTGATTCTTAATTCATTATATTCGTCCGCCTGTGTTCTGGCTCTTAAAGCTTTTACACTATCTCCATAACCTTGGAATTTACTTTCTCGAAAAATTATTGACTAAAATTTAATCAGTTTATCATAACCTCTTGCTCCGTGCCTTTCTTGGTCTTTCACCAGTGGGTGGTCTCTCTCTTAGGAGGGTAAGTGACAAAAACAGTCTTTTGTGATTCGTCAATCATTTAGAATCTCAAATGATTCCTGTATTTCCTTTAGCCAGGCTCTTGCCTCGGCGGGGTCAGCTATTCCCTTGGAACTCTGAGAGCTTAGCGACTTAAAGGTCCTGACAGAATTTCACACCACATTGTTTCCTCAAGGTGGTGGTTAGGGGTAAAAGTATAAGTTTTGTTTTAGGCAGGTCCATGGATTGCCCAATAGGAGTACCATCCTCGTTCTTCCTATCTTGCTCGACTTCTGTTTTCTCAGTCTAAATATTTCTTCCTACTCCCCATAATTGGGGTCATCTTTTAATTTAAAATCCTCATTTTCCACGTCATTATATTCTGGGTTCCTTATATCTTAATTACGACCTCCCTGAATATCACATTCAAGGTTTTCCCCTAATCTTATTCCTCGTGGGGGCATGATGCTTGGAAAAATTTTGAGAATCTCTGGATATTTGTCTTACTTACTTTGCTTAAATCTTTCCCTCGTTCAGTCCTTGCATGATTGCAAATTATGAATTCTCAAGTTCTATAAACTTTATGACACTCTCTTAAGTGTTAACAATGCTATTAAAAATATGAACTTATCACAAACAAATTGATCTGAACTGAAATTAACGAATATATACTTAACCATTTGTTCGAGGGTACAACAACTAAATACATTAAAGAGAATTACATCATTTGATCTGATCGCTTCTATCCCAAAAGTACTACCATAGATAATCATCTAGTCATTAAAAACTAATCATTCATAACTTAGGCTAATCCTCCAAAAGCGGTGTTGCATGAAATTCTTGTCAGATTGCTCAGACTCTACACACTATTATGGATCAAGAAATGCGGGCACGCACGACATCCCTAACCTGCTCCATTAAAGCGGTGATGAGGTCTAAGATAGTTGCAAGTAGAGCTGGATCAATCTGACCCTCAAGATGGCCTCTAGATGTAACACGGGTGGTAGCCTCAATCCTTTCCATGCTATAAGCTAATCCTGCCGGAAGTACCCCGCCCTCAATCTTCGGTGCAGTAAGTCGATCCAACAGATCACTCCTAACATTACGGGCCTCAGACATGCCACCCAAAGTCATATAATAATCGGCGATAAGAAAAGCCTGAGTGGTAGCATCTAGCAGTCCATGGGGTGCTGGTGGTGCAGGCCCAGGGTATCCAAATGGATAACCAAGCACGGTATCAGGTAACAATGGTGCATGAGATAAAGGTGGCATTTCCTCAGTAGGTGCTGGGCTCTGTACAGGGGAGGGAACAGGAATTGGTGGAACCTCATGGGTGTCTACAGGAACCTCTGGAAGAGGGTCTGATACTGGTGTAATTGGTTCCATGGAAGGCCCCACTCGTCCTGCCCTCATTAACCTTTATGCCCTTGGTAACTCTTCATCCTCTAGTGCCACCCTCGCGGCCATTCTTGCTCTGGTAGTCGCCCTGACTACGGTCATTAGTTCCTCAGCGGTCCTCTCTTCATTCTCGTCAGGATCCTCCACGAGATCCTCCTCAGCAACAATCCCTTCTGGGATAACATCCTCAACCGCAACATTCTCAATATGAATCTCATCCTGTCCCTCGTTAGGGTACTCTATTGGATTCACAATTTGATCTCCAACATGTAATAAAACATCCTCATGCTGATGCTCCTGAACCTCAGAGTTCGGTGCCCCGCTGCCCTATACGAGAATGAACTATGTTACTATCATAATATTTATAAGGGTTCCCGTAAGGGTTATAACTGTCAGTACTACGTTAGGTAGCCCGACTATGAACTTGGCAAGAGTTCTTATTATCTTTGTGAACTTATTATCTTAACGTCACATCATCTCTGAGGTTTATAACGCTTGGCTCTGATACCATTTCTGTAACACCCCCAAATCCGGGGTCGGGGATTCGGGTTGTCACGAGTTCCATTTCCCCTATAAATACTTAATCTTAACAGTCAACCAACTACTGCGTACTATGACCCCACAATATACACACACACACACCACAAGTTATAGTCCCAGAGATGAATACCAAAAAATAACACAAGTCATTTTACTCCACAATTATAAACCATTTCACCATAAAGAGGGTTTCTAATATTTTACATTTCCTTGCCATTATTACAATTCATAAATATACATAAGTCCGGTACAATAAAAGTTGAAAGCCTAGCCTATTGGTAGTTCCTACCTCAGTTACAACGGCATCAACGCCTACAGGAAATTGCGGAACGTTTCCTATCCGCTCACGAATTGGGAGCTTGGTCCTGTTCATCTTGTCTATCTGTTGTTGTGTGATGAAAGAAGAAAGCAAGGGTCAGCAACAAGCCCGCCGAAATGATATGTATAATAATTAACAATATATGAGAATTCTCATAGTACTCATGAAAGTCTTCGTCAAAAGAAATGAACCAAGTTTGATATCTTAATGCGATGAAGTCGCAAAATATTCAGTATATATACATATATACTTTTCAAAATCTTGGAAGTCCTCTTCCATGCATAATACACAGAGTTCCAGTGTATAATTGTATAAAAATATCGTTGCAAGGTGATCTCATATATATAACCTTGTCTCAACATTTTTTCTGAAAATCTTTGTCATGCATCAGATAATCATTAACCAGATATAAGTTGAAAAGATGAAGTTACAAGATACCCCAATATACTTATATCTTTTCCAAATACTACTTGAACTACCACCGTTCAAGTTATAATTAGTTTCAAAAGTTCATCACATAGATGAGACTACAAGACAAGATTTGAATAGATTCAATCTTTGAATATCATTATAAATAATGAAGTTACGAGATACTTCATTAAGTCCCGATATATATACACCTATATATATACATTTCATACACTCCTTGAAAATCTCTGTTATGAAAATTATAAACAGAGGTGCAATATCCAATAAATTTAGAAAGGAGAAAACCTTGGCATAAACCTGATATATTGCTGATCAGGCAAAGATACCAATAAGTAACCTTTTCTACTGTAGATGGATGAATTCCTTGCTGGTCATCACCCTGACCGCATTAGGACCTCGCACTAGACCATTACCCAGCCACTCACGCGTGGATGGACTGTTACCCAGCCTCTTTGTAATAACCCCAATTTTTGGAAGTTTTGAAACCCTTATGAATAGTGATTTTGCTGATTATGCTGAATAAAAAAACTTTTCATGCCACACAATGTAGCAGTTCTTTTATTGATATTCGGAGGTCTTATTAGTACTCTATATGGTATATAAGTGTGTGTGAAGATCGTCAGAATCCAAATCCGAACACTTTAATTTTTCCCGAAAATCCACCAGATACCGAAAGAATTGAGTATAAGGTAACATGATAAAAATGATTTAAATTCAAGGATTTTTAGAGAGGATCATAAAAGGAATATAAAATATTGAGAAAACTTTAGAGGAACCCAAGTAATAAAATCCCGGGTATGATCCCTCAAATGATAAATGCGAACGAAAGTTAAGCGAACCGTATAACAGATAAGCGGTCATTAGCCAAGTAATTAAGGGTTGATCAAAGAGGTTAGTGGATGATGATGTCATCACACCAATAAGAAGAAGACAAGTGTAACAAGATGACCTAAGCATGGTGACATAAGCATGACAAGTGGAAAGGATCGTGGTTGATTGTGAGGCATGCCTTTTTCACCATGGTAAAAATCAATTAACAACAAAAGAGTATCAACCAAGCCAAGGAAAATCATAACACAAATTAGAAGTTGACTTTTGCTTTCCAAGAACAAAAGCTCTCGGCCAAAACCAGAGCAGAAACTTCAAACTACCATATCTCCTTCAATACTCACTCAAATAGTATGTTATATAGCTCTTTGGAAAGGTATTGAGATGGCCTACAACTCTTGTTCACAAGTCTCGTCCAAATAAGCATGGTAAGACCCTCGTTTTGACAGTTCTTTCAATCTGACTTTTAGAAAGTTCAAAACCTAACTTTGTGTTCTTGATTTCTTTGGAAAGATCAAGCTTGTAGGAGGCTCCCTAAGACTTCCTAGCTACTCTAATCACTCCAAGAAAGGTATAACACCTCTAAACCCTAACTTTACTTTGAGTATTATGATGGTTTTGATTGTTATAGTAAATGAGAAGCATGATGCTTGTGTGTTTAGAGTTTGGATTGGATTTGTAGTGATTTGGATGTTGAAATCTTGTTTATAGTTAATAAAACTTAAGTATAGCTAGTAGTTCATGTGTGGGGTTGTATAAATTGGAAAATCTTGAGGTTTGGGGACTGATGTAGTAAGGTTTGGATGAGGGTTGGTTGTATTGTTGGTTGTGTGTTGAATGGTGGTTGTTTGGAGTGGTTTAAAACTTGGTAATCGTGTAAACATAGCCGTCGTAATGCCCAATTTCTTACAACTGCTTGTTCTTATTGTTCGGGAGAGAGAGCTAACTATTGAAGCTGTGACTTTGCCATGTTTAGTTAGATTATGTCGTAAGCTTCATTTTGATATGTGGTTCGCTTAGATCCGATGTACGGTTTAGGAGAAACGACCGTTTTAAGTAACGGTGTTTCGCGAATGAACCATTACCCCTAGCCTTACTTTGAAACCTTGGTTAAGGCCCTTAAATGACTAATTTGAGTATGAAACAATTATATAAAGTGGGTTAGGCAGTTGGTAGGGTATTCGCGAAAGCGTCGCCTTAAAATTCGTAACGGTTAATTTATTAAAAATGGTGGAGCTGAGGGTACTCGAACGATATATGTGATTTGTTAAGCGTAGAAATGACTATAAGCGAACGTTAGGGTTCAATTGGTTAAGGTCTAGTTTCTTAAGCGATCGGGGTTTAATTCCGACTTATGTTGTTGTTCATAGGTTATTGGACCCACTCTAAGCTTAAGTCTATCCGGGAACACTCAGGCAAGTTTTCTACCCGTTATACTGTTGTTGTGATGTATATATGCATATGCAGTATCTTGTGATAAGTGCATGATTGCTATTAGGAAATCTTGCGATAAATTGTAGCATGCTGATATGGTATATATGCATGCCTGTTTCGTAATCTTGATATCTAATTGTTGATTCAAATGCTTATAAGTTGTATAATACCTATGCTAGAGATAAGTAGTAGTTGCATATACCCTTAGTATAGGGGACCCAAAGGTGAACATTTTCTAAACCGGGAGTCGATGTTCCTGAGTATAATATATATATTTATATATATATATATAGATAGTTTTCAAAACTATTAATCAAATAAGGTTTATTCGATAACTTTATTTTATTTATTGAATATTATTTTGAATATTCATTCGAGGACTTATGACTTCGCTTATTTTATTAAATGAATATTATTTTGAATATTCATTCGAGGACTTATGACTCCGCTTCTTTTATTAAATAATATTCTTTATTTTATTAAAGAATAATGTTTCGATAATCAAACTTATTTTCGATTATTCAAATAAAGATCGTACTTTCGTATAATTATACCTTTGGTTATTTATTATTCATTTCAAGTATAAGTTTTAAAACTTCTACTTCAATTATTTTTATAAGGATTATCCTTATGGGAATATTATTTAAATAATAATATTCAGATATTTTCTAATATATCGGGACTGAATTATTTCATTAAATCAGCATTACTCCAAACATTCTTAAAAATGTTTTTGAGTCTTCAAAATAATTTTAAAAGTTAGAGCGGATCCCAAAACTCGTTTTCAGATTTAAGATCTTCCTTTCGAAGGAGACTTGAATATTCGCTCAAAAATCTAAGGGATCCGGCTCTGTGGTGTATTTTATATTCGCAACGAGGTTGCTGTTTTGGGAAAACAATTTGATTACTTGCCCAATGTTCAGGAAGTAAGTCCATCTAATTGAGTCGGCATAAGCGACAGGCCGGGGTACGGTCTATCAAAGTGTAAGTGGTTGGGTGGCAGTCCATCAAAGCGTAAGAGGCCGGGTGGCGGTCCAGCACAAGGTCCTAATGTGGCCAGGGTGATGACCGGTGGGGGATTCATCCATCTACTAGTAGAAAAGGTTACTTATTGGTATCTTTTCCTGATTAGCAAGATATCGGGTTTAGGCCAAAATTCTTTTCTTTCCAAATTTATTGGATATTACAACTCTGTTCATACTTTATATGACAGAGGTTTTCAGGAAATGTATGTGGGATATATATATATATATGGATATATATATCGGGACTTAATGAAGTATCTCGTAACTTCATTTCATTCAATAATATTTCAAAGATTGAATCTATTCAAGTCTTATCTTGTAGTCTCATCAGTGTGATGAACTTTTGAAACTAATTATAACTTGAATGGTGGTAGTTCAAGTAGTGTTCGGAAAAGATATAATTATATTGGAGTATCTTGTAACTTCATCTTTTAAAGGTATATCTAGTAAATGATTATCTTATGCATGTCAAAGATTTTCAGAAAAATGTTGAGACAAGGTTAGATATATGAGATCACCTTGCGACGATATTTTATACAGTTATAAACTGGAACTCTGTGTATATTATACATGTCTGAGGATTTCAAAAATTTGAGAAGTATATATGTATATATATACTGAATATTTTGCAACTTCGTCGCGTTAAGATATCAAACTTGGTTCATTTCTTCTTGACCAAGACTTTCACGAGTACTATGAGAATGCTCATATATTGTTAATTATTATACATATTATTTCGGTGGGCTTGTTGCTTACCCTTGCTTTCTTCTTTTATCACACAACAGATAGAAAAGATGAACAGGACCAAGCTCCCAATTCGCAAGCGGTTAGGAAACGTTCCACAGTTTTCTGGAGGCGTTGATGCTGCAGTAGCTGAGGTAGGAATTACCAATAGGCTAGGGTTTCAACTTTTGATGCACCAGACTTATGTATCTATATGAATTGTAATAATGGCAAGGAAATGTAAATTTATTCAGAAACCCTTTTGTGGTATAATGACTTATAATTATGGAATAAAATGATTTGTGTTATTTATGGTATTCATCTCTGAGACTATAACTTGTGGTGTGTGTGTGTATATTATAGGGTCACAGTACGCAGTAGTCGGTTATTCATTAAGATTGAATGTTATTAAGGGAAATGGAACTCGTGACAGCCCGGATCCCCGACCCCGGATTTGGGGGTGTTACAGAAATGGTATCAGAGCTAAGCGTTATAAACCTCAGAGATGATATGACGTTAAAATATTAAGTTTACTAAGATAATAAGAATTCTTGCCAAGTTCATAGTCGGACTACCTAACGTAGTACTGACAGTTAAAACCCTTATGGGAACCCTTATAAATATCATGATAGAAGCGTAGTTCGTTATCGTATATGGTAGCGGGACTCCGAACCCTAAGGTTAAGGAACAACAACGCGATGATGTTTTATTACTTATTGGAGATCAGATTATGGATCTGATAGAGCATCCTAACGAGGGACCGGATGATGTTCATATTGAGGATGTTGCGGTTGAGGATGTTGTCCTAGAAGGGATTGTTGCTGAGAAGAATCTCGTGGAGGATCCTGACAAGAATGAATAAAGGACCACTGATGAATTGATGACCATGGTTAGGTCAACTACCAGAGGTAGGATTGGTCAGTCACTACCAGAGGTTCGTTCAAGTTTGTAAAGATAGTAGCCCCTTTAACGCGGCTTACTTGTAAGATTGAGAGGTTCGAATGGATAGAAAAATGTGAGAACAGCTTTTAAGAACTAAAGCGAAGGTTGGTGACAGCCCCTATTTTGGTGTTTCCGGATGGAAAAGGAGATTTTGTGATGTGTAGTGATGCTTCACATAAGGAATTAGGGTGCTTCTTATACAGCACAGCAAGGTAATCGTGTACGCATCAAGGAAATTAAGGGAATATAAAATTCGATGTCCCCACCCATGACCTTGGGCTCGTGGCAATAGTTTTTCCCTAAGGATTGGAGGCACTACTTGTATGGAGAGAAGTGCGAGATTTACACAAGCCATAAGTGCTCTAGTGCATTTTCATGCAGAAAGAGCTCAACATGCGCCAGAAGAGGGGGTTAGAGCTAATCAAGGATTACGATTACGAGATTCTTTATCATCCAGGGAAAGCCAAAATGGTGGCTAAATGCCCTTAGTATAAAGGAGAGACTCAAGATGAAAATGTCTTTCGGAGAGTTGATAAGAGATTTTGAGAAAATGGAAATAGAATTGAAGGTAACCGGAGCTGGTACCGAAAAGCTGTTTGAGATTGCAATACAACCCGAATTATTGGAAAAGATCATATTGTGCCAAGAAAAAGTGATGAATGAAGGCAGAGAGACAACAAATAGAGAAGAGATTAATACTGAGAAAGATGATAAGGGAATAATGAGGTATTCCGACAGAATTTGGGTTCCAAACGTTCAAGAGCTTAAGAACGAGATCTTAGATGAAAGCCATAGTTCGAGGAATAAGATTTAGGGCAAACCCTGAATGTGATAGTCAGGGAGGTCGCCATCAAGAAAGAAAGAACCCATAACATAATGAAATGGAAAACAAGGATTTTAACGTATAAGATAACCCTGATTATGGGAGAAGGATGAAACATTTCATACTGAGAAAACAGATGTCGAGCAAGATAGGGAGAACCGGGATGGTACTCCTATGGGGTAATTCATGGACCTGCCTATACAAAAATTATACTTTTATTCCCAACCCCCACCCTGAGGAAACAATGCGGTGAGAAATTCTTTCAGGACCTTTAAGTCTCTAAGCTCTCAGAGTTCCAAGAAACAAGCTGACCCAGTCGAGGCAAGAGCCTGGCTAAAGAAAATATAGGAATCATTTGAGATTCTAAATGATTGACGAATCACAAAAGACTATTTTTGTCACTTACCCTCCTAAGAGAGAGGCCACCCGCCGGTGAAAGGCCAAGGAAGGCACGAAGCAAGAGATTATAATAAACTGATTTAAGTTTAGTCAATTGTTTTCAGGAAAGTACTTGCCAAGGTTATGGAGATAGTGTAAAAGCTTTAGAGCCAGAACAAAGGAAGACGAGTATGATGAATTATGAATCTAAGTTGTAAAAGTTGTCAAAATTCGTTCTGAGGACACAAATCCAGAATGACGGGATGTTTGAAATCAATGCTTATGTTGTGTTGGTTCATGAAATAATGATAAGAGAAAGGAAAATAAAAATGAACTGAAGTGGAAAGGAATATAAAGGCAATAGAGTTTGAGGAATGATAAGGGAGTTGGGTATGAGGAAACCCTAAAGACTCGTAGCAATAGAAATAGAAAAGTATGTAATCGTCAGGATGAGGGTGATTCACCATGAGTTAAAATTGATGGTTGAAGGCATAAGAGATACATATATTTTATCCCCTGTAAGTTGGGAGGATTCAAGGAAACCTTGAGATAGTTTGAAGTATAAATAATGAGACGCGGATAGACTGAGGAGACAAGGAAGTAAGAAATTAGGAAAAATTGGATGAAGGAAGTGACCTTCAAGAATGTGAAGTGTAAGACCGGTGGCTTGATACCCAGAAAGGGAGACGCCAGGTATGAAAGATATCCCAACATTGAGATGACTGTTGAGATAAATAAAAAAAGTAAATAAGGAATTATTAAGAAGAAGTTCACGTTGAACACGACCAATATCTTCCAGAACATCCCTGTTGTCATTACCAAATTAGGCAAGCAAAGTGAAAAAAAAACCGTTGTTATCTTTTGGAGGCCATATGGATTGACCTCAGTTTGAATAAGGATGCTATTGTGAAATTAAGTATAGACTATCGAAGTGAGAATGATTGAATAAGGTAATCTATCAAGTATATATGACTTGATTTATCCATGGAAGAGTGTAAGTATCTTTAAAGGTGGAATTAAGGATAAAACCCCGATAACTTGAAATGAATCCTAGGGGAATGCATAAAGGTTGGCATTTCACCCTTAATAGGGACAGCATGAGTTTTGACAGTATGAATTAGAAAGGATTAAGGTAACAACAACCTTTAAGGATCAGTGGAGAAATTTTTCAGAAGTATATAGACAATGATTCTGGTATTAGTAAATGGTATCTTGATATGCCCTGTGCCTGGGGTGTACCTGATGAAGGATTTAAGAATAACCTTAGAGGTTTTACAAGGAGAAAGGTAATATTCAAAGTTCTCAAGAATAGGAATTTTGATGAAGGAAATATGGCGTAATTATAATAATGCCAGGTGGGCACGTGTTAAACCATAAGAAGTATAGATTGAATCAATGAAGGTCAGAATTGTTAAAGCAAGAAGGGCCCAAGATAAAAGACGTCCTAAGTATGTCAAGAGTCATCCATGATAATGTTCACATCTAAAGACTAAGGCAATGACTTATGGAAAAATGGTGATTTTTTTTTCTCACCAGGACTTAAGAGAAGCATTTTCATATAAGCAGTGATTGAAATGATGTAGAAAATTTAGTTGGAGGTGGTTAAAATGACATTGATTGTAAGGAAATTTTACTATCAGGAAAGGCCAAAGAGGTGGCCAACACTTTAAGTGTAAGAGGACAATTATCGGCGCTCATGCCAGAGGAATACAGTGATAATGGTTAATTCCGTGAAGGTTGTATTATGGTGTTAAAGATTGACATTCCTTCTGATGACTGTGCGGTACTCAACCATAATAGTAGTTTGGTAAAGATTTAATTCAAGTAATCGCCGTGAGCGGGCTTTCTATCTTAGAAGGTCCTATCTTGAGATAAGCCAGGAGCATGTTACGAAAGGACTAAATGAACCTTTGAGCTTCATGTCTCCCAGTAAAGAAATATGGTTAATAATGGTATTAGCCTGCTATCGTTGCTTTGATTAAAACTCTTCTGCAATTTTATCTGCTTCATGTCATGTATGTACGTCAGGATCACGAATGTTCTTCACGAATCATGAATGGTGGTTATGTTACCTCCTTAGAAGGATTCGATATGATATGAATGGACTCCGTATGGTTAGCTATTAAAACTTCATGGAAAACGAATGACTATAGTAGGTCAACGGTGGGCCATAGTAATGCAGGAATGATTCTGCGAGTAATGAGCCGATTACTTACTATTGTGAGAGTTGTATTGGAATGGATGTTGAGAGTGAGTACCACTAATCGGGTCATGGTGGTGTATAAGTTATCATTGATAGACTAATTAAGTCGATTATCTACCTATTGAATATTTATTTCTTCTTATCAATAGAGAGTCGTATTACTATACGAGGAAGGTTGTGGTGCAAGCATAAAATTCTAGTAACGAGGAGGTCTAGAATGAAATCCCAGATTCAATTTTCGCTGTCGAGGGAGTTTTAACGGTGCTTGTTTATAAGCTCGAGCAAGAGCATGGGTCCATAGAACGATGGACGGAATAGTAAATATTCATGCATGTGAATTGCGATGCTATAATACTTGATGTTGAGATATATACATATATATGTTTTGCTCTCTTGGGATAAACCTCTATAGTTCAGAGGTAGATTCCAAGCCAGATCTTTTGTGGCAGTATTTTTTTATACAATTCTCTTCAATTCGTTCTTTTCTTTTCATTCCGTGTAAGCTGAGAAGAACAACCCTTCCAGAAGGGGAGGTATTTCCGAATGACTATCTATCTGTGTGATAGAAGCCTAGTAGGATACCACATGTTGTTTAATTGCTTGTCAAGTACTAAAGGCTGGCCACCTCCTGTACTAACTATGCAATAGAACAAGTGTTCATGATCATAGTGATCTCTCAATAAATTCTTTTACTTCTATACGAATGACCAAGCTTTCGAAGATGGAGGCAGCTAGAGATGAAGTGGTACCAAGTACGGTGTATTCCGATTCTAACGCGTTTGTGATACTAAGGTTGACACGATTATTAAAAGGATATAGAATGCTAACGAGCAAAAGTATAACCAGTATAAATATTAGGAACGGAATGTAATAACCCCAATTTTTGAGAAATTTTGAAACCCTTATGAATAGTGTTTTTGCTGAATGAGAAAACTTTTCATGCCACACTATGTAGGGGTTCTGATATGGATATTCTGAGATTTTATTAGTACTTTATATGGGATATAAGTGTATGTAAAGATCGTCAGAATCCAAATCCGAACACTTTGATTTTTCCCGGAAATCCACTAGATACGGAAAGAATTGAGAAAAAGGTAACAGGATAAAAAGGATTTAAATTAAAGGATTATAGGAGAGGATCATAAAAGGAATATAATATATTGAGAAAGGTTAAGGGAACCTAAGTAATAAGATCCCGGGTATGATCCCTCAAACGATAAACGAGAACGAAAGATAAGCGAACCGTAAAACAAATAAGTGACCAAGAGACAAGCTTGTACAAGAAGCCAGGGATTGTGACATCATCAAACCACAAGGTGTGGACAAGTGGGAGCATTATGACATGTGCAAGGTGACATAGGCATGACAAAAAAAGGAAGGAATTGTTGGATGATTGTAAACCACACAAAGTTCAAGGTTAGAAGGGTAATTAACCAAAAACAAAACCAAAACAACCTAGCTAGCCAAAACAAATCAAAGCAAACACAAAATTCTTCATTCTTCAAACATTGCTCTCGGCTTTTCATCTTTTTCAAAGGAAGAAAAATCAAAAATCAAGTTCCAAGCATTGTTAAATCACAAGGTAATTATCTAAGCTTCCTTGTACATAGATATGGATATGCTATAAGTTTAAGCTCCTAATTCCTTCACAATCTCTTCCAATAAATCAAGGAAGAAGATGGTGAATAGTAACCTTCAAGAAATAACTTTAGTTTTCTTGAATTTTTATGAAAGATTAAGGTTATACAAGCAAGGATCAAGGTTCTTTAGGCATTCAAAGCTCTTGTGTTGTGTTAAAAAGCTTCAAGGAAGGTATAATATCTTAACCAAGCTTTGTTATTGAATGTTAAGAGCATAATATGAGTATTTTAGTTCATGAGAGGCTTGATGGTTGTGTATGTAGAGATTAGTGAGTTTTGGGATGTTGTTGGATTGGTAAATGTTGTTGTTTTGATTAAAAGAACTTAAGAATGGTTAAAGTTAAGCTTAGGCATAAGTATGAATGTTAAAATTGAATTGGTTGGGGTTGTTATGATGTGATAAGGATGGATGTTGGTTGTATGTTGGATTTGAGGTTGAATTGGGTTGGTTTTGAATGGTTTAAAATTGGGAAATCGCGTAAACATAGCCGTCGTAACGTCCAATTTTCTTTAGACTGTTTTTGTGCATAACATTAGGACCCGAGAAACCCCTGCTAGATTATGACCATTGCCATGTTTAGATAGCTCATGTTACGAGCTTCGTTTTGATATGTAGTTCGTTCGATTCCGATGCACGGTTTAGGAGAAACGACCGTTTCAAGTAGCGGCGTTTCGCGAACGAAACTTTTCCCCTCGCCTTACTTTGAAACATAGGTTAAAGACCAAAAAGGGTTAATTAATGTATGAAACATTTATGGTAAGTGTGTTAGGCAGTTGGTAAGACACTCGCGAAGGAATCTCCTTAAAACTCGTAAAGTTTAAATTATTAAAAATGGTGGAGCCGAGGGTACCCGGGTGACTTAAGCGAATCAGTGAGCGCAAAATGAGCGTTAGAGTCTGAGTTGGTTAGAGTATAGATTTACAAGTGACTTTGGTTTAATTCCAACTTACTTGTTGCTTATAGGTTACCAGACTCGTCCCGAGCCATTCGTAACCCCCAGTCGCTCAGGCAAGTTTTCTACCCGTTATACTGTTGTTGTGATGTAAATATATGTATATGCATTATCTTGTGATAAGTGCATGATTGTTATTAGCAAATTTTGCGATATATTGGAGCATGCTGATATGGTATATATGCATGTCTGTTTCGTAATCTGGTTATCTATCTGTTGATTTCGATGCTTATAGTTGCATAATACCTATGCTAGAGATAAGCAGTAGTTGCGTATACCCTTAGTATAGGGGACCCAAAGGTGAACATATTTCTAAACCGGGAGTCGATGTTCCCGAGTATAATATATATTTTTATATATATATGGTTATAGTTTTCCAAACTATTAATCGAATAAGGTTTATTCGATAACTTTTATTTTATTAATTGAATATTATTTCGAATATTATTCGAGGGCTTATGACTCCTTTATATTATTATTGAATATTACTTGGATATTCAATCGAGGATGTATGACTCCTTTATTTTATGAATATTATTTATAATATTCATTCGAGGTATTATGACTCCGCTTATTACTGAAATATATTCTTTATTTTATTAAAGAATAAGGTGTCAATAATCAAACTTATTTTCGATTATTCAAATAAAGATAATACTTTCATATAAGTGTATCTTTGATTATTTAATACTCGTTTCAAGTATAAGTTTTAATACTTCTACTTCAATTATTTTTATAAAGATTATTCTTTATGGGAATATTATTTAAATAATAATATTCAGACATTTTCTAAATATAATGGGGACTGATTTACTTCATTAAATCAGCTTTACTCCAAACACTCTTTAAAGTGTTTTCGAGTCTTCAAAATGATTTTTAAAAGTTAGAGCGGATCCCAAAACTCATTTTTATATTTAAGATCTTCCTTTTTAAGGGGATTTAAATACTCGCTCAAAACCTGGGGAATCCGGCTCTGTGGTGTATTTTATATTCGCAACGAGGTTGCAGTTTTGGTAAATGAATTGATTACTTGCCCAATGTTCGGGAAGTAAGCCCATCTAATTGAGTCGGCATAAGCGACAGGCCGGGGTACGGTCTATGAAAGTGTAAGTGGCTGGGTGGCAGTCCATCAACGCGTGAGTGGCCGGGTAACGGTCTAGTGCGAGGTCCTAATGCGGCCAGTGTGATGACCGGCGAGGAATTCATCCATCTACAGTAGAAAAGGTTACTTATTGGTATCTTTGCCTGATCAGCAAGATATCTGGTTTATGCCAAAATTCTTTTCCTTCCAAATTCATTGGATATTGCAACACTGTTCATACTTTACATGTCAGAGGTTTTCAGGAAATGTATGGGAGATATATATGAATATATTTATATATCGGGTCTTAATGAAGTATCTCGTAACTTCATCATTTATAATGATATTCAAAGATTGAATCTATTCAAATCTTGTCTTGTAGTCTCATCTATGTGATGAACCTTTGAAACTGATTATAACTTGAACGGGGGTAGTTCAAGTAGTATTTGGGAAAGATATAAGTATTTTGGGGTATCTTGTAACTTCATCTTTTAAACTTATATCTAGTTAATGATTATCTTATGCATGACAAAGATTTTCAGAAAAACGTTGAGACAAGGTTAGATATATGAGATCACCTTGCAACGATATTTTTATACAGTTATACACTGGAACTCTGTGTATATTATGCATGGAAGAGGACTTCCAAGATTTTTAAAAGTATATATGTATATATACTGAATATTTTGCGACTTCATCGCATTAAGATATCAACTTGGTTCATTTCTTTTGACCAAGACTTTCATGAGTACTATGAGAAGGCTCATATATTGTTAATCATTATACATATTATTTTGGTGGGCTTGCTGCTCACCCTTGCTTTATTTCTTCATCACACAACAACAGTTAGGAAAGATGGCCAGACTCCAGCAGACCCAGCGCAAGCGCGTGGGAAGCGTCCCGCGTCTTCCCGTTGATGTTGTAGCTGCTATAGCTGCAGAGGTAGATCTATTGTAGATCAGACCATCTACTTTTGAGAATCAATTATGTATAATTATAACTTGTGGAAGATAATGGCAATTAACTGTAAATTTTTCAAGTAATCATTTTGTGTTGTAATAACTTTTAAATTGTGGATTCAAAGACTTGTACTTATTTAAATTTCATCTCTGAGACTATAACGGGTTGTGGTGTGTGTTAGTGTGGGGTCACAGCATAAGGTTATTTATTATTAATTAAGTGAAGTGATATTGTGGAAAGAAAGACCGTGACGACCCGGATCCCCGACCCCGGATCTGGGGGTGTTACAGAAGTAGTATCAGAGCTATGCGTTATAAACCTCAGAGATGATGGGACGTTAAGATAATAAGTTAACTAAGATAATAAGAACTCTTGCCAAGTTCATAGTCGGGCTACCTAACGTAGCACTGACAGTTAAAACCCTTATGGGAACCCTTATAAATATCGTGATAGGAGCGTAGTTCGTTATCGTATATGGTAGCGGGACTCCGAACCCTGAGTTTGAGGAGCAACATCGCGATGATATTTTATTACTAATTGGAGATCGGATTGTGGATCCGATAGAGTGTCCTAATGCAGGACCGGATGATGTTGATATTGAGGATTTAGCGGTTGAGGATGTTGTCCTAGAAGGGATAGTTGTTGAGGAGGATCCCATGGAGGATCCTGACAGGATTGGATAAAGGACCACTGATGAATTGATGACCATGGTTTGGTCGACTACCAGAGGTAGGATTGGCCGGTCACTACCGGAGGTTCGTTCAAGTTGTAAAGATAGTAGCCCCTTTAACGCGGCTTACTCGTAAGACTGAGAAGTTCGAATGGACAGAGAAATGCGAGAACAGCTTTCAAGAACTGAAGCAGAGGTTGGTGATGGCCCTTATGCTGGCGTTGCCGGATGGAAAAAGAGATTTTGTGAAGTATAGTGACGCTTCGCACAAGGGCTTAGGGTGCGTGCTTATGCAGCACGGTAAGGTAATCGCGTACATGTCAAGACAATTAAGGTAATATGAAATTCGATATCCCCGCTCATGAGCTTAGGCTCGTGGCAATAGTTTTACCCTAAGGATTGGAGGCACTACTTGTATGGAGAGAAGTGCGAGAATTACCTA
The DNA here is from genome assembly GCF_009905375.1 of Apium graveolens. NCBI lineage: Eukaryota > Viridiplantae > Streptophyta > Magnoliopsida > Apiales > Apiaceae > Apium > Apium graveolens. The sequence continues at coordinate 140,619,989 of NC_133651.1, read as the reverse complement.
AGCCATAAGTGCTCTAGTACATTTTCACGTAGAAAGAGCTCAACATATGCCAGAGGAGGCAGTTAGAGCTAATCAAGAATAATGATTGGGAGATTCTTTATCATTCGGGGAAAGCCAATATGGTGGCTGATGCCCTTAGTAAAAAGGAGAGACTCAAGATGATAATGTCTTTTGGAGAGTTTATAAGAGATTTTGAGAAAATGGAAATAGAAGTGAAGGTAACCGGAGCCGGTACCGAAAAGCTGTTTGAGATTGCAATACAGCCCGAATTATTGGAAAAGATCATATTGTGCCAGAAAAAGTTATGAATGAAGGCAGAGAGCCAACAATTAGATAAAAGATTAATATCGAGAAAGATGATAAGGGAATAATGAGGTATTCCTATAGAATTTGGGTTCCGAAAGTTCAAGAGCGTAAGGATGAGAACTTAGATGAGAGCCATAGTTTGAGGAATAAGATTTAGAGCAAACCCTGAACGTGATAGTCAGGGAGGTCGCCATCAAGATAGAAGGAACCCATGACATAATGGAGTGGAAAATGAGGATTTTAAATTAAAAGATGACCCCAATTATGGGGAGTAGGATGAAACATTTCATACTAAGGAAACAGAAAGTCGAGTAAGGAAAGGAGACCCGAGACGGTACTCCTATACGGCAATTCATGGACCTGTCTAAAAAGAACTTAGACTATTATCCCCAACCACCACCCTGAGGAGACAGTGCGGTGAGAAATTCTTTCAGGACCTTTAAGTCGCTAAGCTCTCAGAGTTCCATGGAACAAGCTGACCCAGCCGAGGCAAGAGCCTGGCTAAAGGAAATAGAGGAATCATTTGAGATTCTAAATGATTGACGAACCACAAAGGACTATTTTTGTCACTTACCCTCCTAAGAGAGAGGCCACCCGCTGGTGAAAGACCAAGAAAGGCACGGAGCCAGAGGTTATGATAAACTGATTAAAGTTCAGCCAATTGTTTTCGGGAAAGTAATTCCCAAGGTTATGGAGAGAGTGTAAAAGCTTTAGAGCCAGAACAAAGGCAGACGAGTATGATGAATTGTGAATTTAAGTTGTAAAAGTTTTCAAGATTCGTTCTAAGGGCACGAATCCAGAATAACGGGATGTTGAAATCAATGCTTATGTTGTGTTGGTTCATGAAATAATGATAAGAGAAAGGAAAAAAAAAGAAATTGAAGTGGAAAGGAATATAACGGCAATAGAGTTTGAGGTATGATAAGGGAGTTGGGTATGAGGAAACCCTAAAGACTCGTAGAAATAGAAATAGAAGAGTATGTAATCGTCAGGATGAGGGTGATTCACCATGAGTTAAAATTGATGGTTGAAGGCATAAGAGTTATGTATATTTTATCCCCTTTAAGTTGGGAGGATTCGAGGAAACCTTGAGGTAATTCGAAGGATAAATAATGAGACGCGGATAGACTGAGGAGACAAGAAAGTAAGAAATTAAGAAAATTGGATGAAGGAAGTGACCTTCAAGAATGGGAAATGTAAGACCGGTGGCTTGATACCCAGAAAGGGAGACGCCAGGTATGAAAGATATCCCAACATTGAGGTGACTGTTGAGATAAACAACAAAAGTAAATAAGGAATTATTAAGAAGAAGTTCACGTTGAACACGTCCAATATCTTCCAGAACATCCTTGTTATCGTTACCAAATTAGGCAAGACAAGCGGATAACCGTTGTTATCTTTTGGAGGCCATATGAATTGACCTCAATTTGAATAAGGATGCTATTATGAAGTTAGGTATAGACTATCGAGGTGGGAATGATGAATATGATAATCTATCAAGGAAATATGACTTGATTTATTCGTGGAAGGATGCAGGTACCTTTTAAAGGTGGAATTAAGGATAGAACATTGGTAACTTAAAATGAATCCTAGGGGACTGCATAAAGGTTGGCATGTCACCCTTAATAGGGACAGTATGAGTTTTGACAGTATGATTGGGAAAGGGTTAAGGTAACAACAACCTTTAAGAATCAGTGGAGAAATTTTGCAGAAGTATATAGACAATGGTTCTACTATTAGTAAATGGTATTGTGATATGCCCTGTATCTAGGGAATACAGGAGGAACGATTGAAGGATAACCTTAGAGGTTTTATAAGGAAAAAGGTAATGTTCAAAATTCTCAAGAATAGAAATATGGATAAAGGAAATATGACGTAATTATAATGATGCCAAGTGGGGCACGTGTTAAACCACGAGAAAGTATGGATCGAACCAGTAATGGTCGAAATTGTTCAGGGCAATTAGGACTTAAAAAAAAATGTTCTAAGTATGATTGAGAGTCAGTCTTGACAGTGATTAGCCTCTAAAGACTGAGGCAATAACTTATGGAAAAATGGTGATATTTTTTTTATTATTTTTTTTTTCTTTTTCCCATCTGATTTTAAGGAAAAAATCTTCACTCAAGCAGTGATCGGAAATAAGGTAGAAAATTTATTTGGAGGTGGTTAAAATGACATTGACTGTAAGGAAATTTTACTATCAGGAAAGGCCAAAGAGGTGGCCGACACTTTAAAGGTAAGTGGATAATTATAGGCGCGTGTGCCAAAAGAATATAGTGATGATGGTTAAAAATGTGAAGGTTGAATTATGGTTTGGAAGATTGACATTCCTTCTGATGACTGTGCAATACCCAACCGTAATAGTAGTTGGTAAAGGTTTAATTCGTGTAATCGCCATGAACGGGCTATCTATCTTAGAAGGTCCTATCTTGAGATAAGCCAGGACCATGTTTCAAAAAGGACCAAACAAACCTTTGAGTTAAGTTTTCTATTGAAGGCATATGATTAAGAATGGTATTAACCTGCTATCGGTGCTTTGATTGAAACTCTTCTGTAATTTTATATGCTTCATGTCATGTAAGTATGTCAGGATCAGGAGTGTACTCCATGAATCATGAATGGTGATTATGTTACCTCCTTAGAAGGATTTGATACGACATGTATAGACTCCGTATGGTTAGATATTAAGATTTTATGGAAAAGTGAATGACAACAGTAGGTCAGTGGTGGACCATAGTAAGGCAGCAATGATTCTGCGAGTAGTGAGCTGATTACAACCATGAGAGTTGTATTGGAATGGGTGTTGAGATTGAGTACCACTAATCGGGTCATGGTAGTGTATAAGTTATCATTGATAGACTAATTAAGTAGAGTATCTACCTAGTGAATAATTATTCTTTCTTATCAATAGAGAGTCATATTATTATACGAGGAAGGTTGCGGTGCGAGCATAGAATCCTAGTAACAGTGATATATAGAATGAGATCCCAGATTCGATTTTCGATGTCGAGGGAGTTTCAAAGGTGATTGTGTATAAGCTCGAGGAAGAGCATGGGTCCATAGAATGATGGACGGAATAGAAATATTTAGGCATGGGAAATACGAGGCTATAATGCTTAATGTTGATTTATATACGTATATGATTTGTTCTCCTATGACAAACCTCTATAGTTCAGAGGTAGGTTCCAAGCCAGATATTTTGTGGCAGTATATTTTTTTCATATATACAATTCTCTTCAATTCGTTCTTTTCTCTTCTTTTTATTTCATGTAAGCTGAGAAGAACAACCCTTCCAGAAAGGGGAGGTATTGTCGAATGACTATCTATCTGTGTGATAGAAGCCTAGTAGGATACCGGCTATTGTTTAATTGCTTGTCAAGTACTAAAGGCTGGGCACCTTCTGTACTAACTAAGCGATATAACAAGTGTTCATGATCATAGTGATCTCTCAACAAATTCCTTTACTTCTATTTGATTGATCAAATTTTGGAAAATAGAAACAACTGAAAAAGGAGTAATAAAGTGGTGGTAGTATGCGGAATGGAAACACATTCGTGATACTAAGGTTGACGTGGTTATTAAAAGGTTATAGAACACTAACGAGCAAAAGTATAACCAGTATAATATTAGGAACGGAAGGTAGTAGCGATTACGAACTCGAAAAGAATGGGTATTGAGAAGCAAAAGCTCTAATGCTAAAAGCTATAATGAGAGTCTGTGCAATAGACTTGAAAGAAATTGGAATGATCACTTAACACGGATTGAGTTTTCTTACGACAATAGATCATATGTCAGTATTGAGATATCGCCTTATGAGATCCTTGAGGGAAGACAATATCGATCTCCCTTATGTTAGGATGAAGTTGTAGAGCGCAAGATGCTCGGACCAGCAGTGGTCTAAAGGACCAAGGATATGATAGATCTAATCAGAGGACGGCTGGTAGTAGCCCAAGATGGACATGATAAGTATGTTGACATGACACGAAAGGACAAAGAGTATGAAATAGGGGACCTAGTGTTGTTATAGGTATTCCCTTGGAAAGGAAGGATGAGGTTCAGAAAGAAATGAAAGCTAAGTCCACGAATTGTTGGACCCTTGGATATATTAAGACATATTGGGAAGTTATCATATGAGCTAGCCCTAACCCCGAACATGTAACAAGTTCGTAACGTGTTTCACGTATCAATGTTAAGGAAGTGTAATTCAGATGCCAGATAAATAAGGGCATATGAGCGCATAGACATGCAACCCGACGTAACCTATATGGAGCAACCAGGAAGGGTTATAGAGTGAAAAGGAACAAGTGCTTAGGGGAAGGATTATCAAACTAGGCAGAGTTTGGTGGCAGGACCACAATGTGGGAAAATTGACTTGAGAGTTAGAAAGTGCAATATTAAGAAGGTATCCCTATTCATTTCTATCTGATTCCGGGACGGAATCCTTTTAAGGAGGGGAGACTGTAATAACCCCAATTTTTGAGAAATTTTGAAACCCTTATGAATAGTGTTTTTGCTGAATGAGAAAACTTTTCATGCCACACTATGTAGGGGTTCTGATATGGATATTCTGAGATTTTATTAGTACTTTATATGGGATATAAGTGTATGTAAAGATCGCCAGAATCCAAATCCGAACACTTTGATTTTTCCCGGAAATCCACTAGATACGGAAAGAATTGAGAAAAAGGTAACAGGATAAAAAGGATTTAAATTAAAGGATTATTGGAAAGGATCATAAAAAGAATATAATATATTGAGAAAGGTTAAGGGAACCTAAGTAATAAGATCCCGGGTATGATCCCTCAAACGATAAACGAGAACGAAAGATAAGCGAACCGTAAAACAAATAAGTGACCAAGAGACAAGCTTGTACAAGAAGCCAGGGATTGTGACATCATCAAACCACAAGGTGTGGACAAGTGGGAGCATTATGACATGTGCAAGGTGACATAGGCATGACAAAAAAAGGAAGGAATTGTTGGATGATTGTAAACCACACAAAGTTCAAGGTTAGAAGGGTAATTAACCAAAAACAAAACCAAAACAACCTAGCTAGCCAAAAAAATCAAAGCAAACACAAAATTCTTCATTCTTCAAACATTGCTCTCGGCTTTTCATCTTTTTCAAAGGAAGAAAAATCAAAAATCAAGTTCCAAGCATTGTTAAATCACAAGGTAATTATCTAAGCTTCCTTGTATATAGATATGGATATGCTATAAGTTTAAGCACCTAATTCCTTCACAATCTCTTCCAATAAATCAAGGAAGAAGATGGTGAATAGTAACCTTCAAGAAATAACTTTAGTTTTCGTGAATTTTTATGAAAGATTAAGGTTATACAAGCAAGGATCAAGGTTCTTTAGGCATTCAAAGCTCTTGTGTTGTGTTAAAAAGCTTCAAGGAAGGTATAATCTCTTAACCAAGCTTTGTTATTGAATTTTAAGAGTATAATATGAGTATTTTAGTTCATGAGAGGCTTGATGGTTGTGTATGTAGAGATTAGTGAGTTTTGGGATGTTGTTGGATTGGTAAATGTTGTTGTTTTGATTAAAAGAACTTAAGAAAGGTTAAAGTTAAGCTTAGGCATAAGTATGAATGTTAAAATTGAATTGGTTGGGGTTGTTATGATGTGATAAGGATGGATGTTGGTTGTATGTTGGATTTGAGGTTGAATTGGGTTGGTTTTGAATGGTTTAAAATTGGGAAATCGCGTAAACATAGCCGTCGTAACGTCCGATTTTCTTTAGACTGTTTTTGTGCATAACATTAGGACCCGATAACCCCCTGCTAGATTATGACCATTGCCATGTTTAGATAGCTCATGTTACGAGCTTCGTTTTGATATGTAGTTCATTCGATTCCGATGCACGGTTTAGGAGAAACGACCGTTTCAAGTAACGGCATTTTGCGAACGAAACTTTTCCCCTCGCCTTACTTTGAAACATAGGTTAAAGACCAAAAAGGGTTAATTAATGTATGAAACATTTATGGTAAGTGTGTTAGGCAGTTGGTAAGACACTCGCGAAGGAATCGCCTTAAAACTCGTAAAGTTTAAATTATTAAAAATGGTGGAGCCGAGGGTACCCGGGTGAGTTAAGCGAATCAGTGAGCACAAAACGAGCGTTAGAGTCTGAGTTGGTTAGAGTATAGATTTACAAGTGACTTTGGTTTAATTCCAACTTACTTGTTGCTTATAGGTTACCAGACTCGTCCCGAGCCATTCGTAACCCCCAGTCGCTCAGGCAAGTTTTCTACCCGTTATACTGTTGTTGTGATGTAAATATATGTATATGCATTATCTTGTGATAAGTGCATGATTGTTATTAGCAAATTTTGCGATATATTGGAGCATGCTGATATGGTATATATGCCTGTCTGTTTCGTAATCTGGTTATCTATCTGTTGATTTCGATGCTTATAGTTGCATAATACCTATGCTAGAGATAAGCAGTAGTTGCGTATACCCTTAGTATAGGGGACCCAAAGGTGAACATATTTCTAAACCGGGAGTCGATGTTCCCGAGTATAATATATATTTTTATATATATATGGTTATAGTTTTCCAAACTATTAATCGAATAAGGTTTATTCGATAACTTTTATTTTATTAATTGAATATTATTTCGAATATTATTCGAGGGCTTATGACTCCTTTATATTATTATTGAATATTACTTGGATATTCAATCGAGGATGTATGACTCCTTTATTTTATGAATATTATTTATAATATTCATTCGAGGTATTATGACTCCGCTTATTACTGAAATATATTCTTTATTTTATTAAAGAATAAGGTGTCAATAATCAAACTTATTTTCGATTATTCAAATAAAGATAATACTTTCATATAAGTGTATCTTTGATTATTTAATACTCGTTTCAAGTATAAGTTTTAATACTTCTACTTCAATTATTTTTATAAAGATTATTCTTTATGGGAATATTATTTAAATAATAATATTCAGACATTTTCTAAATATAATGGGGACTGATTTACTTCATTAAATCAGCTTTACTCCAAACACTCTTTAAAGTGTTTTCGAGTCTTCAAAATGATTTTTAAAAGTTAGAGCGGATCCCAAAACTCATTTTTATATTTAAGATCTTCCTTTTTAAGGGGATTTAAATACTCGCTCAAAACCTGGGGAATCCGGCTCTGTGGTGTATTTTATATTCGCAACGAGGTTGCAGTTTTGGTAAATGAATTGATTACTTGCCCAATGTTCGGGAAGTAAGCCCATCTAATTGAGTCGGCATAAGCGACAGGCCGGGGTACGGTCTATGAAAGTGTAAGTGGCTGGGTGGCAGTCCATCAACGCGTGAGTGGCCGGGTAACGGTCTAGCGCGAGGTCCTAATGCGGCCAGGGTGATGACCGGCGAGGAATTCATCCATCTACAGTAGAAAAGGTTACTTATTGGTATCTTTGCCTGATCAGCAAGATATCTGGTTTATGCCAAAATTCTTTTCCTTCCAAATTCATTGGATATTTCAACTCTGTTCATACTTTACATGACAGAGGTTTTCAGGAAATGTATGGGAGATATATATGAATATATTTATATATCGGGTCTTAATGAAATATCTCGTAACTTCATCATTTATAATGATATTCAAAGATTGAATCTATTCAAATCTTGTCTTGTAGTCTCATCTATGTGATGAACCTTTGAAACTGATTATAACTTGAACGGGGGTAGTTCAAGTAGTATTTGGGAAAGATATAAGTATTTTGGGGTATCTTGTAACTTCATCTTTTAAACTTATATCTAGTTAATGATTATCTTATGCATGACAAAGATTTTCAGAAAAACGTTGAGACAAGGTTAGATATATGAGATCACCTTGCAACGATATTTTTATACAGTTATACACTGGAACTCTGTGTATATTATGCATGGAAGAGGACTTCCAAGATTTTTAAAAGTATATATGTATAGATACTGAATATTTTGCGACTTCATCGTATTAAGATATCAACTTGGTTCATTTCTTTTGACCAAGACTTTCATGAGTACTATGAGAAGGCTCATATATTGTTAATCATTATACATATTATTTTGGTGGGCTTGTTGCTCACCCTTGCTTTATTTCTTCATCACACAACAACAGTTAGGAAAGATGGCCAGACTCCAGCAGACCCAGCGCAAGCGCGTGGGAAGCGTCCCGCGTCTTCCCGTTGATATTGTAGCTGCTATAGCTGCAGAGGTAGATCTATTGTAGATCAGACCATCTACTTTTGAGAATCAATTATGTATAATTATAACTTGTGGAAGATAATGGCAATTAACTGTAAATTTTTCAAGTAATCATTTTGTGTTGTAATAACTTTTAAATTGTGGATTCAAAGACTTGTACTTATTTAAATTTCATCTCTGAGACTATAACGGGTTATGGTGTGTGTTAGTGTGGGGTCACAGCATAAGGTTATTTATTATTAATTAAGTGAAGTGATATTGTGGAAAGAAAGACCGTGACGACCCGGATCCCCGACCCCGGATCTGGGGGTGTTACACGGAAGATAGTAGCGATTACGAACTGGAAAAGAGTGGGTATTGAGAAGCAAAAGCTATAATGCTTGAAGCTATGATGAGAGTCTGTGCAATAGACTTGAAAGAATTTGGAATGATCACTTAACGCGGATTGAGTTTTCTTACGATAATAGATCGTATGTCAGTATCGAGACATCACCTTATGAGATCCTTGAGGGAACGCAATGTCGATCTCCCTTATGTTAGGGTGATGTTGCAGAGTGCAAGATGCTCGGACCAGCAGTGGTCCAAAGGACCAAGGATATAATAGATCTAATCAGAGGATGGCTGGTAGTAGCCCAAGATGGACATAAGAAGTATGTTGATTTCGCACGAAAGGACAAAGAATAGGAAGTAGGGGACCTAGTGTTGTTATAGGTATTCCCTTGGAAAGGATGGATGAGGTTCAGAAAGAAAGGAAAGCTAAGCCCACGAATTGTTGGACCCTTGGAGATATTAAGACGTATTGGGAAGTTAGCATATGAGCTAGCCCTACCCCCAAACCTGTAGCAAGTTCATAACGTGTTCCACGTATCAATGTTAAGGAAGTGTAATTCGGATGCCAGACAAATAGGGGCATATGAGCGCATAGACATGCAACCAGACGTAACCTATATGGAGCAACTAGGAAGGGTTATAGATTGAAAAGGAACAAGTGCTTAGGAGAAGGGTTATCAAACTAGTCAGAGTTTGATGGTAGAACCACAATGTGGGAAAATTGACTTGAGAGTTAGAAAGTGCAATGCTAAGAAAGTATCCCTATTCATTTTCTATCTGATTCCGGGACGGAATCCTTTTAAGGAGGGGAGACTGTAATAACCCCAATTTTTGGAATTTTTGAAACCCTTATGAATAGTGATTTTGCTGATTATGTAGAATAAGAAAACTTTTCATGCCACACAATGTAGCAGTTCTTTTATTGATATTATGAGGTCTTATTAGTACTCTATATGGTATATAAGTGTATGTAAAGATCGTCAGACTCCAAATCCGAACACTTTTATTTTTCCCAAAAATCCACCAGATACCGAAAGAATTGAGTATAAGGTAACATGATAAAAAAGATTTAAATTCAAGGATTTTTAGAGAGGATCATAAAAGGAATATAAAATATTGAGAAAGCTTTAGAGTAACCCAAGTAATAAGATCCCGGGTATAATCCCTCAAACGATAAAAGCGAACAAAAGTTTAGCGAACCGTATAACAGATAAGCGGTCATTAGCCAAGTAATTAAGGGTTAATCAAAGAGGTTAGTGGATGATGATGTCATCACACCAACAAGAAGAAGACAATTGTAACAAGATGACCTAAGCATGGTGACCTAAGCATGACAAGTGGAAAGGATGGTTGGTTGATTGTGAGCCATGCCTTTTTCACCATGGTAAAAATCAATTAAAAACAAAAGAGTATCAACCAAGCCAAGGAAAATCATAACACAAATTAGAAGTTGACTTTTGCTTTCCAAGAACAAAAGCTCTCGGCCAAAACTAAAGCAGAAACTTCAAACTACCATATCTCCTTCAATACATACTCACAAAGTATGTTCTATAGCTCTTTGGAAAGGTATTGAGATGGCCTACAACTCTTGTTCACAAGTCTCGTCCAAATAAACATGGTAAGACCCTCGTTTTGACAGTTCTTTCAATCTGACTTTTAGAAACTTCAAAACCTAACTTTGTGTTCTTGATTTCTTTGGAAAGATCAAGCTTGTAGGAGGCTCCCTAAGACTTCCTAGCTACTCTAATCACTCCAAGAAAGGTATAACACCTCCAAACCCTAACTTTACTTTGAGTATTACGATGGTTTTGATTGTTATAGTAAATGAGAAGCATGATGCTTGTGTGTTTAGAGTTTGGATTGGATTTGTAGTGATTTGGATGTTGAAATCTTGTTTATAGTTAATAAAACTTAAGCTTATGCCTTCATAGACCGTACCCCGTCCTGCCGCTTATGCCGACTCAATTAGATGGACTTACTTCCCGAACGTTGGGCAAGTAATCAAATTGTTTTCTCAAAACAGCAACCCCGTTGTGAATATAAAATACACCACAGAGCCGGATCCCTAAGATTTTGAGCGAATATTTAAATCCCCTTCGAAAGGAAGATCTTAAATATAAAAATGAGTTTTGGGATCCGCTCTAACTTTTAAAATTTATTTTGAAGAGTCGAAAACATTTTTAAGAATGTTTGGAGTAATGCTGATTTAATGAAATAAATCAGTCCCGATATATTAGAAAATATCTGAATATTATTATTTAAATAATATTCCCAAAAGGATAATCCTTATAAAAATAATTGAAGTAGAAGTTTTAAAACTTATACTAGAAATGAATAATAAATAACCAAAGATATACTTATAAAAATAAGTTTGATTATCGAAACATTATTCTTTAATAAAATAAAGAATATTATTTAATAAATAAGCGGAGTCATAAGTCCTCAAATGAATATTCAAAATAATATTCATTAAATAAAATAAACGGAGTCTTAAGTCCTCGAATGAATATTCAAAATAATATTCATTAAATAAAATAAACGGAGTTATAAGTCCTCGAATGAATATTCAACTAATATTCATTAATTAAAATAAACGGAGTCTTAAGTCCTCGAATGAATATTCAAAATAATATTCATAAAATAAAATAAACGGAGTCATAAGTTCTCGAATGAATATTCAACTAATATTTATTAAATAAAATAAAGTTATCGAATAAAACTTATTCGATTAATAGTTTTAAAAACTATATCAATATATATATATATATATATATATATATATATAAATATATATATGTAATATACTCGGGAACATCGACTCCCGGTTTTAGAAAATGTTCACCTTTGGGTCCCCTGTACTAAGGGTATACGCAACTACTGCATAGGTATTATGCAACTTATAAGCAATTGAATCAACATATATATATCAAGATTACGAAACAGACATGCATATATAGCATATCACATGCTCCAATATATTGCAAGATTTGCTAATTAACCATCATGCATCTATCACAAGATAATGCATATACATATGTATACATCACAACAACAATATAACGGGTAGAAAACTTGCCTGAGCGACTGGGGGTGATAAATGGCTTGGGACAAGTCTAGTAACCTATAAACAACATATAAGTTGGAATTAAACCAAAGTCGCTTATGAATCTATACTTTAACCAACTAGACTCTAACACTCGCTTTGCGCTCAACGATTCTCTTAAGTCGCTCGAGTACCCTCACCTCCACCATTTTTAATAAATTAACCATTAAGAGATAACCAATGTTAGGTTTTGACCATTGTCATGATTACATAACCAAGGTTTCAAAGTAAGGTGAGGGAAAATGGTTCGTTCGTGAAACGTCGTTACTTAAAACGGTCGTTTCTTCTAAACCGTACATCGGATTCAAGCGTACCACATATCAAAACGAAGCTCGTAACATGAACTATCTAATCATGGCAATGGTCAAAACCTAACAGCGAGTTCTCGGGTCCTGATGTTATGAACAAAAACAGTCTAGGATAATCGGACATTACGACGGCTATATTTACGCGATTACCAAATTTGTACAACTCCATATCAATCCACAATCAACATTACAACCCAAAATCCCTCCAAACCTCACCACATCAGTCCATTAATTCATGTTTTAACTAACTCATTCAATCACAACAAAAGCTACTAACCATATTAAGGTTCATTAACTAATAACCAAGATTCAACCATCAAAATCTCTACAAACTCAACCAAACTTTAAACAAACAAGCATCATGCTTCACATATACTATATCAATCATAACCATTCCTAAATACTCAAAACTAAAGCCAGGGTTTGGAGTTTATACCTTCTTGAAGCTTCTTAACACAACACAAGAGCTTTGAATGCCTAAAGAATCTTGATCCTTGCTTGTATAACCTTAAACTTTCATAAAAATTCAAGAAAACTAAAGTTATTTTTTGAAAGTTACTATTCACCATCTTCTTCCTTGAATTATTGGAAGAGATTGTGAAGGAATTTGAAGCTTAAACTTATAGGATATCCATATCTATGTACAAGGAACTTTAGATAATTACCTCACTAATTAACAAAGCTTGGAACTAGGATTTGAGTATTTTTCTTCCTTTGAAATGGACAAAGCCGAGAGCTCTTCTTGAAAATGGAAGTGTTTTGTGTTTTTTGATGTTTATGATTTGTTTTTGGCTTGGTTGATCCACTTGGTTTGTTAATTAGATTATTACCATGGTAAATTTTGTGTGGTTCACAATCAACCAACAACACACTTCTCTTTTGGTCATGCTTAGGTCATCTTCCCATGTCATCCTCTCACACTTGTCCTCTTCTTGTTAGTGAGATGACATCACTCTCCACTAACCCTTTGATTAAGTCCTAATCACTTGGCTAATGACCGCTGATCTGTTATACGGTTCGCTTAACTTTCATTCTCGTTTATCGTTTGAGGGATCATACCCGGGATCTTATTACTTGGGTTCCCTTAACCTTTCTCAATACATTATATTCCTTTTATGATCCTCTCTTATAATCCTTGAATTTAAATTCTTTTAATCATGTTACCTTATACTCAATTCTTTAGGTATCTGGTGGATTTTCGGGAAAAATCAAAGTGTTCGGATTTGGATTCTAACGATCTTTACATACACTTATATATCACATAGAGTACTAATAATATCCCAGAAGATCAATAAAAGAACCCCTACATAGTGTAGCATGAAAAGTTTTTTTATTCAGCAGAATCAGCAAAACACTATTCATAAGGGTTTCAAAACTTCCAAAAATTGGGGTTATTACACTAGGTATAGACTATCAATGTGGAAATGATTGAATAAGATACCATTATCAGGGATAGATGAATTAATTTATCCATGGAAGAATGTAAGTACCTTTTAAAAATTGAATTGAGGATAAATCATCGATAACTTGAGATGAACCTTAGGGGAATGCATAAGGGTAGCATTTCGCCCTTAATAGGGACATTATGTGTATTGACCGTATGAATTTGAGGGATTAAGGTAGCAACAACCTCTAAGGATAAGTGGAGAAAGTGTCACACACAATGGTTATAGTATTAGTAAATGGTATCTTGATTTGCCCTGTACCTAGGAAATACACGAGGAATGATTAAAGGATAACCTTGAAGACTTTACAAGAGGAAAGGTAATGTCTAAGTTTTCAAAATAGAAATTTTGGGTAAAGAAAGTATGACATAGTAATAACGATGCCAGGTGAGACACGTGTTAAACCACGAGAAAGTATGGATCAAACCAATGAAGGTCAAAATTGTTTAAAGCAAGAAGGTCCCAAGATAAGAGACGTCCTAAGTATGATCAAAAGTCAGCCATGATAATTTTCACATTTAAATAACTATGGAAATAACTAATGGAAAAATGGTGTGTTTTCTCTCACCAGAGCTTAATGAAAACATCTTCACATGAGCAATGATTAGAAATAAGGTAGAAGATCTAGTTGAAAGTGGTTTACAAGACATTGATTGTAAGGAACTGTTATTAATAGGAAAGGCAAATGAGGTGGCTGACACTTTAAGTATAAGAGAGTAATTATAAATGATCGTGCCAAAGAAATACAGTAATGACTGGGTGAAACCATGAAGGTTATATTATTGTATAGAAGATTGACATTCCTTCTGATGACTATGTGATACTCAACGTAATAGTAGTTTGGCAAAGATTTAATTCATGTTATTACTGTGAGCGGGCTACCTGTCTTAGAAGGTTCTATCTTGAGATAAGCCACGACCATGTTACATAAGGACTAAATAAACCTTTGAGCTTCAAGTCTCCTATTAAAGACATATGATTAATAATGGTATTAAACTGCTATCGTTGCTTTCATTGAAAGTCTTTTACAATTTGATCTGCTTCATGTTGTATCTACGTCAAGTTCTGGAATGTTCTTCATGGACCACGAATGGTGAATAATGAGATGATAATAATTGTGATAGATATATTATAATGGGTGTTGAGATATGATTACCAATGATCGAGTTATGAAGAAGTATAAGTTATCGTTGATAGACTAACTAAGTCGATTATTTACCTATTGACTATTCATTCCTTCTTATCAATAATAAGTAGTAGTACTATACGAAGGAGATTGTGGTGCAATGTAGGTTTCTAGTAACAAAGATGTCGAGTATGAAGTACCGGATTCAATTTTTGATAATTGAAGAAGTTCAGAGGTAAGTACTAATGAGATTGAGCAAGAGCATAGGTCCATGGAGTGGTGAACGGAGTAGCAAAAATATTCAGACATGTGAGAATACGATACAGTAATACTTGATATTGATATATATATATATTTTTCGTTCTCCATTGATAAACCTCTATAGTTCAGAGGTAGATTCTAAACCAGATACTTTGTGACCATATATCTTTTTGTAATTATGTTAAATTCTTTCTTTTCTTTCTTTTTCATCTTGTAATAAACTGAGAAGAACAACTATTTCAGAAGGGGAGGTATTGCCGAATGACTATCTATCTGTGTGATAGGAGCCTAGTAGGATACCACACGTTGTTTAATTGCATGTCAAGTACTAAATGTTGGCCCCTTCTCTACTAACTATGCAATGTAACAGCTGTTCACTGATCATATTGATCTCTCAATAAATTCTTTTACTTCTATATGTTTAATCAAGCTTTCCAAGATAGAAGCGGCTCGGAAAGTAGTAGTATAAGTGTGATGGTCTCCGAAATCGAAACATGTTCGGCATACTATGGTCGACACAATTATTAAAAGGTTATAGAAAGCTAACGAGTAAAAGTATAGCCCGAATAGAATTATATATAAAAATAGTAATGATTACGGACTAGAAAAGAGTGGATATTGAAAAGCAAAATCTATAGCGCTATAAGACTTATCAAAAGTCTGTGCAATAGACTTTAAGGGAAATTGAAATGATCACTTATCACTGATCGAGGTTTCTTATAACAATAGATTTTATGCCAGTATTGGAATATCGCTTTTTGAGGCCCTTTAGGAAAGAAGATGTCGATCTCCTTTGTATTAAGATGAAATTGGAAAGTAATAGATGCTCGGGCCAGAAGTGATCCAAAGAACCAAGGATATACTAGATTCAAACTAAGGACGGCTGGTAGCATCCCAAGATCGATAAAAAAAATATGACAATTTAGCCTGGAAGGACAAGGAGTATGAAGTAGGGGACCTAGTATTGTTAAAGGTATCCCCTTGGAAATGATTGATGAGTTCAGAAAGAAAGGAAAGCTATGCCCAAGATACATCGGACCATTTGAGATTTTGAGATGTATTGGGAAGTTAGCCTATGAGCTAGCCCTACCCTCGAACCTGCAACAAGTTCACAGTGTTTTCTATGTGTCAATGTTAAGGAAGTATAATACGGATGCCAGATATATAGTGGAATACTAGCACATAGACATGCAACCAGACTTAAGCTATATGGAGCAACCAGTAAGGATTATAGATCAAAAGGATCATGTGCTTCAGAACAACGTTATCAAGCTAGTCAGAGTTTTTTGGAAGAACCATAATATGGAAAAATCGATGTGGTAACTAGGAAGTGCAATGCTAGAAAAGTATCCCCAATTGATTTCTATCTGATTCCGATACGGAATCCTTTTAAGGAGGGGAGACTATAGTAATCCTAATTTTTGGAAATTTTGAAACCTTAGTGAATTGTACTTTTGTTTCCAAACCCTTATGAATAGTAAATTTTGTTGATTGTGAAATATTATCAGACGACAATATATAGGATTTCTTTTATAAAAATTCTGAGTACGTATTAATGTTTATAAATGAAATTGAGTGTTTGTAAAAGTCGTCAGATTTCAAAAACGAGCACTTTAATTTTTCCCGAAAATCTACCAAACATCGAAGGAATTAATTTTAGACTACCACTATTTATTTGTAAATTTGGAGTCTACGAAACCACTGTTGGACTTCACCACAGCCATGATTAGTTATGTCATTATTTAAGCTATGTTTTGGTATATAGATTACGCTAATTGGATATACAGTTTAGGAGAAACAATCGTTTTAAGTAACGGCGTTTCGCAAACTTACCCCGATCTTACAAGTAACTTTGAAATTGTTTTTTACCCTTACAAGGCTTGTCGGATCATGAAACTTTTATGTAAAGTGTCCAAGGCAGTTGGTAAATCCCTCGTGAAGGTTTCGCGTTCAAAGTTTATTTCTTACGGCCAAAATTTTGTGTAATATTATTTGTGAACTTTGTATAATATTACAGCCGAATGTAAATATACTTAATGATTGTACGTTGTGTGAATGAAAATTTCTGCATTATAAATTGCTTTACATAGAATATGATTTTCAAAGCAAAAGTTTATTTATTTCCCTTATTTCTGATTTATAAGGAATATTCTAAACCTTGGAAAAATTTTCTTTTAAAAGTTATTTCATTCACAAATTTCAAAAGTGATCTTATAAAATTTCTAAAAATCCAAGTTATTTTATGGTATAAATTTTATAATTTTTGAACTTATATTTTATTTTATAAAAATGAATCTTTAAAAATTTATTTGTTATAATTAGCAAATTACATGGAAACCCTTGCATGCAAATCATTCTTCCATTCTATTAAAGGGCAAAGGAGACATTTTCCAACCCCACTAACTCACTTGTTGTTAACCAAATTACCACATTAACCTTGCATGTAAAATGGCCTAATTTTAGCTAGAGGGTATTCTTGTACATTATCATTTCCACTCATTTCTTTTAGTCAATCAAAGGCATAAAACCAAAAACAAAATATGATAAATCATTTCACTCACTCCACACTCCAACTCACCTCTCTTTTTCTCTCCTCCCCCTCCCCCTCCTTGCTCTCGGCCGAGAACCCCCCCCCCCCTCCCTTCCATTTTTACATCCCATTTCTCATCTTCCCTAGTGTAATTCTTCCACCTAAATTTATTTTATATACTTCCCAAGAGTTTTGTGATTTGGGAGATGAAGTTTCATGGTTGCATGTGTAGCTTTTGTGTGATCTCCAAAGAGAAACTCTTGATTCTTGTGAATTCAAGAGCTCTTTATGAGATACATTTTATATATGTTTTAACTAAGTGTTTTATTGAGAATCCATGCTTTAAAAACCTTTGCATGCTACTGAAATTTCAGTATATAATCATATTTAGCCACGCATGCTAGTTTTAAGATGCTAATATGATGATCAACCATGTGTGTATGCTACTCTTCTCGAAATCATGTTTTCATGTTTAAAAATCTATAAATTCGAATTATTTGTGCTTGAAATAGATTGTTTCCATGATATATTTCTTAATAATAGTTAAGAGAAGATATATTTCATGATTATTAAGGTTGAGTAATAGGTACAAGTCGAATTTACAAGAATTTAAACTCTATATTTTAGCCGAAATCTTGTTAAGTGTTTTTTATGAGTTGCATGTTATATTTTTATTTGCATGTTGGTGTTCTAAGGCATGGATGATCTCCACTCCTGTTGAGGCACTATTTTAGGATGTTGATGCACTAGGTTTGCTTTGGTAAAGGTTGGATGTTTGGTTAATAAGTGGGAGTCAAGGTAAAAAGGGATTAGTTAGTGTTTGCATTTTTTCCAGATTTGATGCACTAGTTTTTGGGGAAGTTTTGAATGAGCATTTGTTGTACACTTTGAGGCCCAAGCCACCAGAAGCTAGCACTAGGAGTATATAATAGGATTTAGGTGTTTCTTGGAGGTTTTTAAGACGTTTGGTTAGGTGCACGAGTGCAATCACAAAATCTGTCCAGCAGGGGATAATTTTGTTGCAACTTAGAAATAGGAAGTTTTGACCATGTCATAGGTAGGCCCTCATTAGGCCCTATTGGGCCTTAGTTAGAGGGAGTGTCAGAGGAGTTTTTCAAGCCATAGTTTATAGGATTTGAGTTAGAATAATGTGTCACAAGGTAGTTCAAGTCAGGACCTTTTCTTCCCAGAAAAACAGGGGAACCATGAACTTTAAGCTTAGGTCTAGGGAGGCCCAAGATAGTCCCTTGAGCCACATCAAGTTTGGGAGTTGCCGTATGATCAGAAGAGTCTAGTGTAAAAGTTTTGGAGGAAAACTTGTAGTGTAAGAGTGTCTAATACACTCAAGAAACCATATATGTCATTCTGAAATTTACCTTAGTAAGCACCTTCACTTACCACATAGTTTTAGAACATTTATGAGTGAGGCCTAGGTTAACCACTATAGTTGAAAGATAGCATAAAGCCAGTCGAGTGAAAGGCCCAAGAGGGTCAATAGGTTTTGGATAGTTGAGTAAAGGCACATCGAGTTAGGAGGCCAAAATTTGGAGAATTTGTCTAGTTTAGCGATCAAGTGACTTAATTTGTGGAACGAGATCATCCAAGCCTAGTGTTGTAATATGGTGTGTGTGTGATATTTCTTGGTATTTAAAATATGGTATGTGAGTATATGTGGCTATGTGTACTATTATGTTTATAAGGTGATTATAAATTGTGTGCATATAGGACTAAGTGCCATTTGTGTTTAATTTCGGGTTGTAAGTAGGTTGTGTTGGTGAGAATATATTATAATGAGGTTATTATTAATTGTGTAGGATCTCAAGACGAGGGTAAACTTGCCATAAAGGTCGAGTAAAGCTTCCAGTTGCTCCTACTTTCCAGTCCAGCCTTTTCGATGCAAGTGATTCAACCTACTTTTTAGTTTACACTGTGAATGTATGATAACTAGTTCTTATATATATGATGCGAGTATCCTGATTTACCTTGTTATACCCGGACCAAGGGATTCTCAAATCTATCTTCATATTATATAGAAATGCCATGAACCCTCAAGTACTTATTGCAAGTAGATCAAAAATCATACCATGCTAGTATACCAAAGTAATCGGGATGCCATGATAAAATAGAGATTTTTTATAATACCTGATTGATCCTTTTGATTAACATGCTATTGATTATTGAGAAATCTTGATTTTACACCCTGATGCATGATTTAACTCTTGTAAGAACCCCGATAGAAACTTTATCTTGATACCTAAAAGCCAGATATTCTTTAAAGTCGTTCACGATTGTTTGATAACCCTATCCTTACCCTAAAGCTTGACATCCTGATATTACAGATATGATTTTGAAAAAGTTTTTGATACAAGCAAATGATGCCATCACCCAAAAGTTCATCTCTTGTTATTTTTAGTTATATCTTCACATTGTCATTCTTTAATATATATCTCGATTTATGTTTTGTATCGTATTATTTAGCATTTGTTGAGCATTTGGCTCACTACTTGCTTTCACCCTGATATTACAGCTAACAGCTATGGTTAGATTCAAGCAGACAGCACGTAAGACTTGTGATGCCGATGTGTATGTCCGAGCTCAGGTAGAATAAGAGATAGTTTTGTGTGAATACTCGATATTAAAACCAGTTGTAATAGTTAGTAGTGTTGGGCTGTTCCAAACCCTAAACTGTAAGATCTTGGATTCAGTTGTATTTACTTTCTTTTAAATATTGTAATAGTTATATATTATGTATTGTTGAGTTGGGGGGTGTGATAGGTTTTGGTATCAGAGCTACGGTTTAGAGTCCCTGGACAACCCAAATAGGTTATAGGATATATGTATAAGTTATAGATAATATGCGAGAGAGTAGATTAAGTAAATTTATTATTAATACTCCTCTTATTGTTTGTCAGCAAAGGGCGCACTCCTCGTCATCCTCTGGGTCGGACGACACTATTGCTTTCTCCGTGTATGCTGAGTTGAGGCGCGAGTTTGACATGCTTCAGGGCAAGTACGACCGACTGATAGACCGATTGAAGAACGTGTATCTGGACAGCCGAAACTATGAAGGGAAGCCTAAGGAGCAGATGATTGCGAGACTTGAGACTTTGGTTCAGTACGTCAACACTAAGCTTGAGGAAATGCCATCACACCGAGACCGTACCAGTCAGTATATCATCCAGATGGTGGCGGATGAGCTCCAGAGCATTGTGAAGACGCTTCGAGAGGAGAAGACTACCAAGCCCCGTTCCGATAGAGTGGAGCCTTAGTTCTTTCCATTATCTACCTTTCATGTTGTTGTATTATCGGACTTTGTAAAATTCCCAGTTATTTCCTTTAAATAAGCATATTATTCCTAGAATCAGACTTTATCCTAATCTTGATGTATCGTGAACTTTAAATTTCAATCATAATGCACTATCTTTCCATATGCTTTCAACAGTTGTCTTACGCCTTTATATGCATCACCATATTTGATTAATTTGAAACTTGACCTCATATGTAAATAAGAATGCCATGCGACAGCCTTGAATTATTTCATTATTCATACCTGTTTTGACGTAACTCTTATTTCAGGATCATGCCACCCAAAAAGAAGAACCCAACAACCACATCTACCATAGATCCAAATATTCTTCGATTACTAGAAACCTTACAACAGTAAACAAACGCTATAGCTCAACAACAACTAACTCTTCAACCATGATTTGAAAACCAAGATAACCGTGAACCACACCACCCACCTGATCCACCAGTACCACCTCAACAAGTTGTTACTTTCAAGGCTTTTCAGAATATGAACCCACCTACATTTCATGATACCACTGATCCAATAATAGCTAACACATGGATTAAGGAAATGGAAAGGGCTTTTGAGTTGGTACAGTTAGGGGACGATCAGAAGACACCATATGCTACTTACTTCTTGAAGGGCGAAGTCATCTATTGGTGGGAATCAGTAAAAGCTATGGAAGCAAATCAGCAAGTTTCTTGGGAAAGATTTAAGAAGTTATTTCTGGAAAAGTATTACCCTAAGTACATGCAGAATCAGATGGAGCTTAAATTTCTTGAATTGAAGCAAGGGAATATGTCTGTACTGGAGTATGAGAAGAAGTTCACAGAATTGTCAAGGTTTGTGACAAAGTATACCAGCAGTGAGGAGGAAAAAGCAAAGAGATTTCAACAAGGATTAGAGCCTTGGATCAGAGATAGAGTGGCTATGTTTGAGCTTGATACTTATGTAGGCGTAGTACAGAAAGCTACTCTGATTGAGAATAATGGGATGCAGTCAAGAAAGGAAAGGGATAATAAGAAGAGAAAGGTTCCATTTTATGGAGAAAAGTCTGAAGCCGGAAATTCACAAGATCGGAATGTAAAGAGGATTGAATTCCAGAAGGGCGGAAATTTTCAAAAGAAGGGAAATTTGCGCAAAAGACAAGAATCAAAGGGGAACAACCAGGCAAGCCAAGGACAAGTTGGAGAAAACAGATTTCAAAGACAGGAATGCATTCATTGTGGAAGAAGGCACCCCGGAGTGTGTAATAAGCTGAGCATGACATGCTATAGGTGCAACTAAAATGGACATTTGGAAAACGAGTGTAAGATGCCGAAGCCAGGAGTTACATGTTACAAGTGTGGAAAGACTGGATACATAGCTAGGGAGTGCAAGACAACCGGACCAGTTAAAGCTCTAATGAATATGGCAAGTACCAGTGCAAACGTGCCAGCTGAGGTATTGGCATTACCTCCACCACCTACAACAACTCCGTAAGCAACAGCAAGGACATTCGATTTGAAAATGAAGGACGCTGTTCAGAACTCTGAGGTGATAGCAGGTACACTTTTACTAAATAATGTCGAAGCTAAAGTATTGATTGATTCGGGAGCAACGAGATCTTTCATAGCAGAAACTTTTGTTGATAAAATTCAATGTGATAAAATGGTTATGAATGAGGTAGTAAATGTGGTAATTGCGAACCAAGAGAAGATTCCTGTGAGTCAACTTTGTCTGAAGGGTGAGATTGATATTTCGGGGTATAAGTTTTCAGCCGACTTGATACTCTTCAAGTTGGGAGAGTTCGATATAATTTTAGGTATGGATTGCTTAGGGAAGAATAATGGCCAGATTAATTGTAAGTCCAAGAAAGTGTATTTAAAGACGAAGAGTGGAGAGAAGGTAGTATTTAAGGGACAGAGGCAAGAGCAACTACTTCTTAAAATCATTCAGGCTAAGAAGTTACTTAGAAAAGGTTGTGAGTCGTTCCTAGCTTATGTAGTGGATTCAGAAAAGGGCAACCCCAACATAGAAGGTATTCCCGTAGTTAACAAATTTCTAGATGTGTTTCCATATGAACTACCAGGCTTACCGCCAGATCGACAAATCGAGTTCGAGATCAACCTTGCTCTGGGCACAGAAGCAGTTTTGAAGGCCCCATATAGGATGGCACCAACAGAAATGAAAGAGTTGGCGAGCCAGCTACAAGAATTGTTGGACAAAGGAGTGATACAGCCAAGTACGTCGCCATGAGGAGCACCTGTCTTGTTCGTAAAGAAGAAAGATGTAAGTATGCGGTTATGTATAGATTATCGGGAGTTGAATAAGGTGACGATTAAGAACCGATACCCACTACCAAGAATAGATGACCTATTTGATCAGCTGAAAGGAGCAAAGTGCTTCTCAAAGATTGACTTAAGATCAGGATACCATCAATTAAAGATCAAAGAAGAAGATATCCCAAAGACAGCATTCAGGACAAGATACGGACATTATGAATTCTTAGTAATGCCTTTTGGATTGACTAACATCCCGGCAGCATTTATGGATCTGATGAATCGGGTATTTAAAAAATATTTGGACAAGTTCGTAGTGGTATTTATTGATGACATCCTTATTTATTCAAAGTCGGAAGAAGAACATAAGCAACATCTGTGGATAGCATTGGAGATACTCCGACAAGAGAAGTTGTATGCCAAGTTTTCTAAATGTGAGTTTTGGTTAAAGGAAGTTCAATTTTTGGGGCACGTCATTGGAGATGAAGGAGTTAAAGTAGATCCGGCAAAGATTGAGGCGATTATGAGTTGGGAGAGGCCAAAGACACCTACGGAAGTGCGAAGTTTTCTAGGATTGGAAGGGTATTATAGAAGATTTGTCAAGGATTTTTCGAAAATTGTCATGCCATCGACTAAGTTAACCAGGAAGAATCAGAAGTTCGAATGGAATGCAGAATGTGAGGATAGCTTTCAAGAGTTGAAACAGAGATTGGTAACAGCTCCGGTGTTAGTACTACCAGACGACCAAGGAAACTTTGTGATTTTCAGCGATGCTTCACATAAAGGATTGGGCTGTGTGTTAATGCAACATAATAAAGTGATCGCGTATGCGTCAAGACAGTTAAAACCGCATGAATTGAAGTACCCGATGCATGACTTGGAACTAGCCGCCATAGTGTTCGCACTTAAGATTTGGAGACATTACCTCTACGGGGAAAAGTGTGAAATCTACAGGGATCACAAGAGTTTAAAGTACATTTTCACTCAGAAGGAGCTCAATATGAGGCAAATGAGATGGTTGGAATTGATTAAGGACTATGATTGCTCGATAAATTATCATCCTGGAAAGGCGAATGTTGTAGCCGATGCTTTGAGTAGGAAGGAAAGATTGAATATGATAGCAACACCAAAAGAATTTTCTGAAGAGATTAAGAGATTTGGATTGGAACTTTGTGATTGTGAAATAGTTGAAGAAGTTTATCGTGCAATGACTTTTCAGCCAACACTAGTGGAAAAGATAAGGAAATGTCAGGAAGAAGTAATGGAGAAAGAGAAAAATCAGCTAACTGGAGAAGAGATTGGTACTCAAAAGGATGAGCAAGGTATACTATGGTTTTCCTCAAGAATTTTGATTCTTCATGTACCTGAATTGAAGAATGAGATTTTGCAAGAAGCCCACAATTCAAGATTTTCAATCCATCTGGGAAGCACCAAGATGTATCGGGACTTGAAGCAGAACTTTTGGTGGCCAAATATGAAGCGAGAGGTGGCAGAATGGGTTGTAAAGTGTTATACTTGTCAGAAATTGAAGGAAGAACATCAACGACCAAGCGGATTAATTCAGCCCCTAAATATTCCAGAATAGAAATGGGAAAATATTGCTATGGACTTTATAGTGGGACTACCGCGAAAGAAATCCGGACATGACGCTATATGGGTTATAGTTGATCGCCTTACGAAGTCGGCGCATTTCTTTCCAATTAATGAGAAGTCGTCATTGGACATATTCGTTCATCTGTATGTGCATGAAATCGTACTAAGACATGGAGTACCTGTATCGATAGTTTCAGACAGAGATCCCCGATTTAACTCGAGATTCTGGAAGTAATTTCAAGAGAGTCATGGCACGAAATTGAACATGAGTACGACGTATCACCCGCAGACTAATGGTCAGAGTGAAAGGACAATTCAAATAATCGAAGACATGTTGCACAGTTGTGCAATCGATTTTGCAGAAAGTTGGGACGACCACTTGCCATTAGTAGAATTCTCTAATAATAACAGCTATCACTCCAGTATTGGCATGCCACCATACGAAGCTTTGTACGGATGGAAATGTAGATCACCGACAAGTTGGGATGAAGTAGGAGAAGGAAAGATTCTAGGCTCAGAATTGGTACAACAGTTGCATGAGACATTCAAGTTAATTCAGAAAAGGTTGCTTGCTGCTCAAGATAGACAGAGAAAGTATGCGGATCTAGTGCGTAAGGATGTTAGATTCCAAGTAGGCGAAGCCGTTTTGCTGAAGGTGTCACCAAGGAAAGGGTTGTCTAGATTTGGCAAGAAAGGGAAGTTAGCACCTAGATATATAGGCCCTTTTGAAATTTTGAGTCAAGTGGGGAAGGTGGCCTACGAGTTAGCCTTACCACCTCAGTATCAGCATGTGCATAATGTGTTCCATGTGTCATTGCTTAAGAAGTACAATCCTGATGTCAACCATGTGATAGAATATGAACCTGTAGAAATTCAGGCAGACCTGTCATTTGTGGAGCAACCTGTCAAATTACTCGACTGGAAAGTAAAGAGTCTTAGGAATAAGTCGGTAAAGTTAGTGAAAGTACTTTGGAGGAACCCCAAGGTCGAAGAATCAACTTGGGAGTTATAGTCAGATATGCGTTCCCGATATCCTCATCTGTTCTTTTAGATTCCGAGGACAGAATCCCTTAAAGGGGAGAGGATGTTACGACCGGTATTTTGTATAATATTATTTGTGAACTTTGTATAATATTAGAGCTGAATGTAAATATACTTAATGATTGTACGTTGTGTGAATGAAAATTTCTGCATTATAAATTGCTTTATGTAGAATATGATTTTTCAAAGCAAAAGTTTATTTATTTCCCTTATTTTTGATTTATAAGGAATATTCTAAACCTTGGAAAATTTTTCTTTTAAAAGTTATTTCATTCACAAATTTCAAAAGTGATCTTATAAAATTTCTAAAAATCCAAGTTATTTTATGGTATAAATTTTATAATTTTTGAACTTGTATTTTATGTTATAAAAATGAATCTTTAAAAATTTATTTGTTATAATTAGAAAATTACATGGAAACCCTTGCATGCAAATCACTCTTCCATTTTATTAAAGGGCAAAAGAGACCTTTCCAACCCTACTAACTCACTTGTTGTTAACCAAATTACCACATTAACCTTGCATGCAAAATGGCCTAACTTTAGCTAGAGGGTGTTCTTGTACATTCTCATTTCCACTCATTTCTTTTAGTCAATCAAAGGCATAAAACCAAAAACAAAATGTGAGAAATCATTTCACTCACTCCACACTCCAACTCACCTCTCTTTTTCTCTCCTCCCCCTCCCTCTCCTTGCTCTCGGCCGAGAACCCCCTCCCCCACTCCCTTCCATTTTTCCATCCAATTTCTCATCTTCCCTAGTGTAATTCTTCCAGCTACATTTATTTTATATACTTCCCAAGAGTTTTGCGATTTGGGAGATGAAGTTTCATGGTTGCATGTGTAGCTTTTGTGTGATCTCCAAAGAGAAACTCTTGATTCTTATGAATTCAAGAGCTCTCTATGAGATATATTTTATATATGTTTTAACTAAGTGTTTTATGGAGAAACCATGCTTTAAAAACCTTTGCATGCTACTGAAATTTCACAATATAATCATATTTAGCCACACATGCTAGTTTTAAGATGTTAATATGATGATCAACCATGTGTGTATGCTACTCTTCTCGAAATCATGTTTTCATGTTTAAAAATCTATAAATTCGAATTATTTGTGCTTGAAATAGATTGTTTCCATGATATATTTCTTAATAATAGTTAAGAGAAGATATATTTCATGATTATTAAGGTTGAGTAATAGGTACAATTCCAATTTACAAGAATTTAAACTCTATGGTTTAGCCGAAATCTTGTTAAATGTTTTCCATGAGTTGCATGTTATATTTTTATTTGCATGTTGGTGTTCTAGGGCATGGATGATGTCCACTCCTGTTGAGGCACTATTTTAGGATGTTGATGCACTAGGTTTGCTTTGGTAAAGGTTGGATGTTTGGTTAATAACTAGGAGTCAAGGTGAAAAGGGATTAGTTAGTGTTTGCATTTTTTCCAGATTTGATGCATTAGTTTATGGGGAAGTTTTGAATGAGCATTTATTGTGCACTTTGAGGCTCAAGCCACCAGAAGCTAGCACTAGGAGTATATAATAGTTTTTAGATGTTTTTTGGAGGTTTGTAAGAGGTTTGGTTAGGTGCACGAGTGGAATCCAAAATCTGTCCAGTAGGGGACAGTTTTGTTGCAACTTAGAAATAGGAAGTTTTGACCATGTCATAGGTAGGCCCTCATTAGACCCTATTGGGCCTTAGTTAGAGGGAGTGTCAGAGGAGTTTTTACAGCCATAGTTCATAGGATTTGAGTTAGAATAATGTGTCACAAGTTAGTTCAAGTTTTCTTCCCAAAAACAGGGGAACCATGGATTTTAAGCTTAGGCCTAGGGAGGCCCAAGCTAGGCCCTTGAGCCACATCAAGTTTGAGAGTTTACTTATGATCAGAAGAGTCTAGTGTAGAAGTTTTGGAGGTAAACTTGTAGTGTAAGAGTGTCTAATGCACTCAAGAAACCATAGATGTCATTCTGAAATTTACCTTTGTAAGCACCTTCACTTACCACATAGTTTTAGAGCATTTATGAGTGAGGCCTAGGTTGACCACTATAGTTTCAAGATAGCATAAAGCCAGTATAGTGAAAGGCCCAAGTGAGGGTCAATAGGTTTTGGATAGTTTAGTAAAGGCACATCGAGTTAGGAGGCCAAAATTTGGAGACTTTCTCTAGTTTAGCGATCAATTGACTTAAGTTGTGGAACGAGATCATCCAAGCCTAGTGTTGTAATATGGTGTGTGTTTGTGATATGTTTTGGTATTTAAAATATGGAATGTGAGTATATGTGGCTATATGTACTATTATGTTTATAAGGTGATTATAAATTGCGTGCATATAGACCTAAGTGCCATTTGTGTTTAATTTCGGGTTGTAAGTAGGTTGCATTGGTGAGAATATATTATAATGAGGTTATTACTAATTGCGTAGGATCTCGAGACGAGGGTAAAATTTCCATAAAGGTCGAGTAAAGCTTCCAGTTGCTCCTACTTTCCAGTCCAAGTCCAGTCCAGCCTTCTCGAGGCAAGTGATTCAACCTACTTTTTAGTTTACACTGCGAATGTGTGATAACTAGTTCTTATATATATGATGCGAGTATCCTGATTTACCTTGTTATACCCGGACCAAGTGATTCTCAAATCTATATTCGTATTATATAGAAATTCCATGAACCCTCAAGTACTTATTGCAAGTAGATCAAAAATAATACCATGCTAGTATACCAAATTAATCGGGATGCCATGATAAAATAGAGAATTGTTATAATACCTGATTGATCCTTTTTATTAACATGCTATTGGTTACTGAGAAATCTTGATTTTACATCCTGATGCATGATTTAACTCTTGTAAGAACCCCGATAGAAACTTTATCTTGATACCTAAAAGCCGAATATTCTTTAAAGTCGTTCACGATTGTTTGATAACCCTATCCTTACCCTAAAGCTTGACATCCTGATATACCTTAAGCTAATGATCACTTTATTTATATCTTAACACCTCTATCATACTTGTAACCAGTAATGCTTATCTTCTTGATGTTCTAATACCTATACCTTGTCTAAAAAAATTGCTTTAAGCCCAGTTTGGCATTACTCTTTCATATTATCCAATAACCTTACTAAATCTCCTTGTCAAAATTCTTGTAAATGGAAACCTTTTAATTACCCTGATAGAGTAAAGTCTAGTGGATCATGGCCCTAAGATTTAGTGAACATAGTTCCAGTGTTTCAAGTAAATCTACAATTCCTTGATAAAGATTTTACTGTTTAAGAAATTTTATTATCAATCGGCATCAGTTTTTGAAATGATTAAAATTTGGATTTTCAGTCCCAAAGAGGATAAATGTTTTCTTTAAATTGTGGATCTGGACCGAGACGCAAGTCCTTTCCACACTAATATTGTAGGCTTAAAAGTTGCCTAGGGATCCCATTAATGTTTTAGAACCCAGCGAGGTTCGGGATTACTTCGCGGCTGATCACCGGCTGTAATCCGTAGCGTCATAAAATGGTTTTTGATTAAGATATGATTTTGAAAAAGTTTTTGATACAAGCAAATGATGCCATCACCCAAAAGTTCATCTCTTGTTATTATTAGTTATATCTTCACATTGTCATTCTTTAATATATATCTCGATTTATGTTTTGTATCGTATTGTTTAGCACTTGTTGAGCATTTGGCTCACTACTTGCTTTAACCCTGATATTACAGCTAGCAGCTATGGTTAGGTTCAAGCAGACAGCACGTAAGACTTGTGATGCCGATGCGTATGTCCGAGCTCAGGTAGAATAAGAGATAGTTTTGTGTGAGGACTCGATATTAAAACCAGTTGTAATAGTTAGTAGTGTTGGGCTGTTCCAAACCCTAAACTGTAAGATCTTGGATTCAGTTATATTTACTTTCTTTTAAATATTGAAATATTTATATATTATGTATTGTTAAGTTGGGGGTGTGACATTATTTGTCAATTTTATAAAAATGATGGAGTCAAGGGTGCGTAACCGAAAATTTTTAATCAACAACTTGAAAACGAGCGTTAGTGCATGTAAGCGTAAAGCTTAGTTTCGTAAGCGACCGATGACTAATCCCGATTTATGTTATCGCTTATAGGTTATCAGACCAATCTTATACCCACTACTTCCTCCGGACATCCAGGCTAGACTTCAAACCCTATTATTGTTATTGTGATAATTACATGCAATATCTTGAGATAAAATGCATGAATGTTTTGAAAGAAAATCTTGTCATATAAATGCATGTATTCTTTGTAATTGAATTCCTATTATATATATATATGCATGCATATTTTGAAATTTTGATATTCCGATAGTGAAATATAATTATATAAAGTAGAGTTTACAAGCTACATAATACACATGCTAGAAATAAGCGATATTTTGCGTATACTCTTAGTATAGGATATACGAGTTTGAACATTGTACTTTAAACCGGGAGACGAAATTCCTGAGTATGATACATACGATTTTTAGATAACTAGCAATCAAATAAAGTTATTCGATGGTTTTTAACCCTAATGTGAATATTATTTCGAATATTCATTTAATATTTTATTACAACCAATTATTATTATTGAATATTATTTTGATTACTCGAGTATAGATTTTACTTAGGAATAATTATTTATTTATTTAATGAATATTAGCTTTGAATATTCATTTAAAGACTTTTAAACTTTAAATATTTTATTTAAATATATTCTTTAAAAAATAATTATTTAAGGAATATTATTTAGATATTCTTTTAATATTTTTAAATAAGATTTATCAATGATTCATATTATTTAAATCAACTTTACCTTAAATGTTCTCGAAAAATATTTTCGAACCTTATAAGAAGGTTTTAAAAGTAAAGAGCGGATCCTAAACCCATTCTCAAATTTAAATCTTTCCTTTCGAATGGGATTTAAATACTTGCTTAAAATATGAGGGATCCTGCTTAGTGATGTACTTTATATTCGCAATGTAGTTGCAGAATAGATAAAAAAAGTTTTGATTACTTGCTCGGGAAGTAAGTCATGGAATAAGTTTAATCCTTTAATAAACATCGCTTGGGAACTATTGGTGAGTTTCCCAGTAATGAGTTTTTGTGTTGCTACTAGTCAACCCACTTCCGTAAGCACTTTTCCAAATATCTGATCGTAATTTTATATAAATATTATACCTATCAACGAGCTAATATACGCTCGGAGAATGACGATTAATTTCGGTTTCAGTTATACAGACAGGATTCTTTAAGGAACTGGAAGTTCCCGACACCTAGTGTATAGGGATACGTGTAAGAGGCTGTGGGACAGTCCATCAACGCATCGGAGGTTGTGGGACAGTCCAGCATAAGGCTCTAATACGACCAGGGCGATGACCAAAGAGGAATTCGTTCTTCTACTAGTAGAAAAGTAAATTGAATGATACATTGCCTGATTAGAAAGGTCGTGGTTTATTTCAGAGGTTTCCTTCTTCCAAAATTTTTTAGGATGCAACTCTGTTTACACTTTACATAACAGAGATTTTCAATAAGTTTACAGAAAAGGATATATAATTATATTGAATTCTCTAGTAACTTTATCTTTTAAACATATATCGAGTTAATAATATCTTATACATGGCAAAGATTTTCAGAAAAATGTTATGATATGGGTAGATATATGAGATCACCTTGTAACGTTATATTATACAGTTTATATTTGAAACTCTGTTTATACTTGTATAACAGAGATTTTCGGTGATTACGAAAATTTATATGTTGAAGTAACTTGTAACTTCATCTTTTAAAATATATGGGAACTTTGTTTATATTATGCATGATAGAGGATTTAAGAGATTTATGAAAAGAATATATATTAAAATATTTTGTGACTTCTTCATGTTGAGATTTTGATCTTGGTTCATATTTACATGACAAAAAATTCAAAAATACTATAAAAATGTTCATATATTGTTGATCAGTTATATGTTATTATGGTGGGTTGTGTTGCTCACACTTGCTTTATTTTATCTATCACACAAAAACATCTAGACAAGATGAACATGACCAAGCTCCCATTCACAAACGGATAGGAAAATGTTCCGCAGTTTCCTGTAGACGTTGATGTCACTATAGTTGAGGTAGAAATTACCAAAATGCTAGGTTTTACACTTTGGTGTTTGTGACGCCCCCAAATTCGGGGTCAAGGATTTAGGAGGTCATGCCATCTTGAATCATGTTTAAACACTTATCTTTGCAAAACATTATAAATACTCACGCATCTACAACCCTAGACTTATTAACACACACCCACACTTACATGCTTTTATCTTGGAAACATTACTAGAGTTATTAAATCCGCAAGGTGATAGTTATTACAGACCAAAAGTAATTATGTCTTACCATGGGTGTAACCTTTAATTAAGGTTAGACCGGCAGCTAAATCTATGTTTCTTCATTACTACCTTACATAAGTCATACTTGTATATAAGCCGGACTAAAAATAACTGAAAACTAATCCAACTCATGCGGTCGACCTGTGACACTGCACCAACCAACCTACGAAAAAGCTGGCCATTTCATACTCGCTTTCGGGCTGTGAGCTTTCTGACCGACATCTTGGTTCACTGTTGTGTTGCGTCATTTTAAGAAAACAAGTGTGAGCTATATTGCCCAGCATAATAATTGAAAGTATGAAAAGATTGTGTTAGGAATATGTTGTGAACTTGATGATAAGTTAAACAAAACACCTTAGTAGATTTAACTAGATAGATATGCAGAATAGGTTGGCTAATTGTAAATATGCGATGTCTTGTAATTCAGTATAAGTGAAATAGAGTCAAGTGAAAGATAGACTCCTGACGGATAATTTACAAGGCTCCCAATGGATGATCAACATATTCCCGACAGATGTTCAACTTAATCCCGACGGATGATCATATTCAAAATAGTTGTTGATAGTGACAACACAGTCACATGCGTCGGGTGTTTGCAAAAGGAATGTGGCAGCCTGTTAAGCAGGACTTTGAGAACAAAGAAACATTACCATTTCCATGCAAATATGAAGATATTCAAAGATGTTGGAATAGAGTAATGAAGTAGCATGTAGTTAGACTAGATATAGTTTTGTTTTATTTTTTTGATTTCAAGAATTCCATTCAACCCCCCTTCTGTAATTCTTGTTGCATTGTTAGGGACTAACAATTGGTATCAAAGCTAGCTCTTGAAGAACAAAGTGTTTAAAGATCATAACAAAACAGCAACATGAACAAGAAGGATGTTGGAGTCAAGATTCCTTTTCTGGATAAAAATAATTACCATCATTGGAAGGTAAAAATGCATCTCCATTTACTTTCTCAATATGAGGCCTATGTGGATTGCAGAGAGAGAGGCCCTCATGTACCAATGAGAGCTGTAACAGGAAATGAGCCATCAGTTCGCAAGCCACGGCATGAATGGCCGGATCCTGATATTGAACAAGTTAGGAAAGATAAGAAGGCCATGAATATCATGTTCAATGGATTTGATGGTGGCATGTTTGACAATATCATCAATTGCAAAACTGCCAAGGAAGTTTGGGATACTATACAGATTATCTGTGATGGCACTAAGCAAGTAAGGGAAAATAAGATGCAGCTACTCATTCAGTAATATGAGCATTTTCATAGTGAAGAAAGTGAGTCTCTCACAGACATCTTTAGTAGGTTTCAAAAACTACTAAATGCTCTGAAGTTGCATGGAAGGGTCTATCAGACAAAAGACTCCAATCTTAAGTTCCTTAGATCTCTTCCAAAGGAATGGAAACCTATGACAGTCTCATTGAGAAACTCTCAAGATTACAATGAGTTTACCTTAGAGAGACTGTATGGCATCCTGAAAACTTATGAGCTTGAAATAGAGCAAGATGAGAGGATGGAGAGAGGAAAGAAGAAAGGAGGATCCATTGCACTAGTTCCTGAGTTAGAGAAAGAGAAGGAGATGAAGATGAAAGCTGTTGAATCATCTTCAAAGGTCTGTGAAAACAAGGGCAAAGGGCTGGTAGCAGAAAATGAAGATTCTTTGAGCCAAGATGACATGGAAGATATTAATGAACATCTAGCAGTTCTTTCCAGAAGATTTTCCAAGCTCAAGTTCAAGAAGAACTTTGGAGCAGCTAAGCCAAATAGAAACATGGTGGATAAATCAAAATTCAAATGTTTCAAATGTGGCTTGGCAGGGCACTTTACCAGTGAGTGTAGAAAGTTAGATTCCAAAAAAAAGAAGTTTGAGCCTGTGGATTATAAACAGAAATACTTTAAGTTGCTCAAAAAAAGGAAAGGGCTTTCATTACACAAGAACATGAATGAGGAGCAGATGGTCTGAATGAGGATGAGGATATCAGCTATGTCAATCTAGCCCTAGTGGCCAAGTCTGATAAAACAGAGATAAGTTCTTCAAGTAATCAGGTAATCACCACTAACCTTGCACATTTATCTAAAGCTGAGTGTAATGATGCAATAAATGACATCTCTACAGAATTTTATCATTTGCGTGTTACACTTAAGTCTCTTACTAAGGAAAATGCTAAAATCAAATAAAATAATCTGTTTTTAAGTCAGAGGAATAATGTTCTAGAGTCTCAGTTCATTGAATTTAAAAAATCAAGAATTGAGTGTAAAATTGCTAAGGATGAATTAACTGAGTCCTTGAAGAAAGAAGAGATCTTGAAGAAGCAGCTTGAACGAGAACATGAGGTGATTAAGGCATGGAAAATATCAAGAGATGTTCATGCTCAAATCACCAAAGTTCAAGGTATTGAGTCCTTTTATGATGCATCCTGGAAGAAGAATAAGGAGAAGATGGAATCCAATTTGGTTGAAGGATTGCTAACAGATGTAGACTCGACAGATGATGAGGGCCATCCGTTGGATAACAAAAAGGGTTATCCATCGAGTGATATAAATCCTGATCCGTCGACTGTGAGCAAACCTGTGAGTAAAGCCAAACTTACCAAGTTAAATGAGAAATATGGATCAGTTTCCAAGAATTTTGTTCCGGGAGAATCCAGTCAAGTGAAGAAGAAGAAAAAGGCTAATGTTGGTCATATGAATGTCAAGCAATTGAGTTACAGACTGGAAAAGATTGAGGTTAAAACATAGGCTAAAAAGAAAAATAATAGAAATGGTAAAGTAGGAATTAACAAGCATAACAACTACACACCTGATAAATATGCTCCTAGAAAAATTTGTGTCAAGTGTGGTAGTGTAAATCATTTGTCTGTTAATTGCAAAACTGCTATGCCTACTTCCATATATGTGCCACCTCATTTTCCCAACATAAATGTCATGCCTTCTATGCCTATGAATGCTATATCTACACAGAATATGAATGCACAGTTTGCTAATATGTCATTTGCACCTAATCCTTATTATGCTGCATTTAGTATGCCACAAATGCCATTTAGCATGCCTTACTGGAATAACATGTTTACTAATAGCATACCATTCACTGTTAATCAAAATATGCATGATAATTATGATGTAATGAATTATTTCAAAGGTCCAACTCAAATGACTAAGGATGAATCTGATATTTCCAATTCAAATGAGATCAAACCTAAGAAACAGAAAAAGAAAGCTAACAAGGCTGGACCTAAGGAAACTTGGGTACCAAAATCAACTTGATTTGATTTTGATGTGTGAAGGGAAATAGAAAGAATTTATGGTACTTGGATAGTGATTGTTCAAGACACATGACTGGTGATTCTACCCTGCTCACAGAGTTCAAGGAGAGAGCTGGCCCAAGTATTACTTTTGGAGATGACAACAAGGGTTATACTGTGGGATGTGACTTGATTTCAAAAGACAATATCATCATTGAAGAGGTTGCCTTAGTGGATCGTCTCAAGCACAATTTGTTGAGTATCAGCCAGCTTTATGATAAAGGCAATTCAGTATCCTTCAACTCTGAAGCCTGTTTGTGACAAACAAAAGAAGCAACAAAGTGGTTCTCACTGGAGTGAGAAAAGGAAATGTGTACTTAGCTGACTTCAACTCATCAAATGAAGAATCTGTTACTTGTCTTCTCAGCAAAGCAAGTCAGGATGAAAGTTGGTTATGGCACAAGAAGCTATCCCATCTAAACTTCAAGACCATGAATGAACTTGTAAAGAAAGAACTGGTTAGAGGCATTCCTCAAGTGGAATTTTCTAAGGATGGACTGTGTGATGCTTGCCAAAAAGGAAAATAGATCAAAACATCATTCAGAAAAAAGCTTGATTCAACAATTGAAGAACCTTTGCAACTGGTACACATGGATTTGTTTGGACCAGTCAATGTATTGTCCATCTCAAGGAAAAGATTTTGCCTAGTACTTGTAGATGATTTCTCAAAGTTTTCTTGGACATATTTCCTAAATTCTAAAGATGAGGCTAGTGAAATCATCATCAATCACATAAGGCAAGTCAATAATCATCCTGATTTCAAAGTTAGAAGAATCAGGAGTGACAATGGAACTGAGTTCAAGAATTCTGTCATGAGAGTATTTTGTGAAAAAAATGGGATTTTGCATGAATTTTCAGCAGCAAGAACTCTACAACAAAATGGAGTAGTAGAAAGAAAGAACAGATCACTTATTGAAGCTGCAAGGACAATGCTTGAAGAGTCTAAGTTACCAACATATTTCTGGGCTGAAGCTGTAAATACTGCATGCTACACTCAGAATATTTCTCTAGTGAATCAAGCAAAATGCATGACTCCCTATCAATTGTTCAAGAACAAGAAGCCAACTCTAAATTTTCTTCATGTCTTTGGCTGCAAATGTTATATCTTGAGAAATCAAACTGATCAGAATGGGAAGTTTGATGCTAAAGCAGATGGAGGAATTTTTGTTGGATATGCTGTTGGTA
The DNA here is from genome assembly GCF_009905375.1 of Apium graveolens. Lineage (NCBI taxonomy): Eukaryota > Viridiplantae > Streptophyta > Magnoliopsida > Apiales > Apiaceae > Apium > Apium graveolens. The sequence goes on along the minus strand of NC_133651.1, from coordinate 140,583,342 downwards.
AAGTATATAGAGTCTACAATCTAAGAACCAACATTGTTATGGAATAAATACATGTTGTGTTTGATGATAAAAAGATTGAAGGACTGCAAGATGGAGATTACCATGAGAGCCTCAAATTTGACAATGTGGAGATGGTTAGTGATGACAGTGATGATGAAAGTGATCAAGAAACATTATCAAAGGATAATGCAGAAACATCTACTACCAATGAAGCACAAAATTCAACATCTTTCGAGTTGCATAATGCTTCATCCATCGGGAGATAATCTGCTTTATCCGTCGAGAGACAACCAGCATCATCCGTCGGTACTCAAAATTCACCATCTGTCGGGTCATCAAAAGAAGCTGGAGGTCAGAATAGATCACTTACAGAAAATTCCCCTTTCTCAAATCAAAGATCCATTAACTCAGGGGGAGTTTCTAATAATCTAAACTCAATCACACATCAAGACAACAATGAGGCCTCTTCATCTAGAGCTAATCTACCTCAATAAAGGAAATGGACAAAGGATCATCCATTTGAGCTCATCATTTGTGATGTATCTTCTAGGGTTCAAATAAGGAGAACAACTCAAGAAGAATGTCTATACAGCAGCTTTCTTTCTAAGGAAGAACCAAAGAAGGTAGAAGAAGCTTTGTTGGATCCTGATTGCATTTTAGCTATGCAGGAGGAACTAAACCAATTTGAGAGGAATAAGGTATGGAAGCTGGTGCCCAAGCCTAAAGGAAATAATCTAATAGACACCAAATGGGTGTTCAGAAACAAGATGGATGAAAATGGCATAGTAGTCAGGAACAAAGCTAGATTGGTTGCTAAGGGCTATTGTCAACAAGAAGGAATAGATTTTGATGAAACATTAGCTCATGTTGCAAGACTTGAAGCCATCAGAATCTTTTTAGCCTATGCAACCTATGCCAATTTCAAAGTCTATCAAATGGATGTCAAAAGTGCCTTTTTGAATGGAGATTTGGAGGAGGAAGTCTATGTCAGTTAGCCTCCTGGTTTTGAAGATCCAAATTTTCCAAAATATGTTTACTATCTCTTGAAAGCACTCTATGGACTGAAGCAAGCACCTAGAGCCTGGTATGACACTTTGTCAAAGTTTCTTTTAGAGAATCACTTCACTAGATGTACTATAGATAAAACTCTTTTCTTTAGAAATGTTAATGGCTCTAGTATACTTGTTCAAATTTATGTAGATGACATTAGTTTTGGCTCTACAGATAAAAAACTTTGCAAAAAGTTTGCCAAATTGATGCAAAGTAAGTATTAAATGAGTATGATGGGAGAACTAACTTACTTTCTTGGTTTGCAAGTTAAGCAAGTTAGTGATGGAATATTCATTAGTCAAACTAAATACATTTATGATCTTCTAAAGAAGTTTGATAATTTCACATCTGCAAAAACTCCCATGGCCACTACAACTAAGCTTGAATTAAACACTATTGAAAAGTCTGTTGATATTTCAAGTTATAGGAGCATGGTTGGCTCACTTCTGTACTTAACAGCTAGTAGGCCAGATATAATGTTTGCTACATGTTTGTGTGCTAAATTTCAGGCTGACCCTAGAGAATCGCACTTAGTAGCTATTAAGAGAATTTTCAGATATCTCAAGGGAACACCAAAACTTGGCATTTGGTACCCTAGAGATTCTGGTTTTGATCTAACTGGTTATTCAGATGTAGATTATGCAGGTTGTAGAATTGATAGAAAAAGTACAACAAGAACCTGTCAATTTCTAAGAAACAAGCTTGTGTCCTGGTTCAGTAAAAAGCAAAATTCAGTTTCTACTTCTACAGCTGAAGCTGAATATATTGCTGCTGGAAGTTGCTGTGCACATATTTTGTGGATAAAAAATCAATTGCTAGACTATGGTTGGCAAGTTGAAAGGATTCCCATTTTATGTGATAACACAAGTGCAATTGCCATCACTGAAAATCCAGTACAACATTCAAGGACAAAGCACATAGACATCAAGGACCACTTCATAAGGGTACATGTAATGAATGGTACTGTGGAACTACATTTTGTTCCAAGTGAAAAGCAGCTTGCAGATATATTTACCAAGCCACTGGATGAATCCACCTTTTCAAGGTTGGTAAGTGAGTTAGGTATGCTAAATTACTCTTGAATCTTTATAGATTGTTTGCAAGTTGTAATGCAGCCAGAAATTTAATTGATTTTTTAGTCATGGATTAAATTTTGGCTAAGTCAAAATTTACATCTCGACGGATGATCACTATCCATCGAGTTTGATCATCTGCCGATATACTATTTGTTAATAAAATCAATTACTTTTCTGGAATATCTTATGACTCGACGAGTAACTCATTTATCCTCATCCGTATAATTGTCTGAATCCTAGCCGTTAATTCCCTGAACATTATCCATCGAGTATACTTACAGTTTGCAAGTATAACACGACGGATAATTAATGAAATTTTTATATTTTATTTTTAAACGGCTATTTTGGGCAATTCTTATTGGTTACTTTATTTTACTTTATTATTTTTTACAGTTATTTTTGAGATAGTATAAAAGCTTAATTCATTTTGATTACTTTTCTTTTAACATTCTCAAATCATCTGCTCTAAATTATCTCTTTCTCAAATGCAATTATCATCTCTATCTCTGCAATTTCCACTCTCTGACAATGGCACCAGTCATCAAGATCATGTCTCAAACTGGATTTATCTATGAGAAGAACAACTTCACTACACTTGTGAACAAGGGGATTCAACAGTCTGGTGACTACCACAAGATGATGGATTTTGTGAAGAACTGCAAACTCAACTATGCCATGCTGGAATCACCCACCATCTTCTGTGAGGTTGTTGAAGAAATGTGGTCAACTGCTGTGTACAACTCAACTGATAAAACCATCACACTCACTATTAAAGGTAAGGAATTCTGTATTAATAGTGACATTGTTAAAGCATGTTTCAAGATTCCTGATAATACTGTAACTTCACCACACATAGACACTGACATTATTAACATGTTTAACTCCATGAACTATGCACTCTCTACTTCTAAATTAAGTGAAATTAGGAGGTTGGGTCTTAGAAAAGAATGGAGTTATCTATGGGATGTAGTTACTAAGGTATTCTCTGGTAAAATCAGTAATTTTGATTCTGTCAATATCTCAATGCTTAACATGCTTTTCATGCTTGTAACTGATAAGTTCTTTAACTTTAGTTATCTTGTTTTGTTTGAGTTGGGGTTTAAGTTAGGGGAGTTAAATAAGAGAGGTAAAAATGTTTGCTATGCTAGATTTTTCATGATGCTAGCTAACCACCTCTCTGAGGGAATTGTGCTTGAGAACCCAACCAACAAACTAGATTGTTGGGTTCAAGAAAGAAGAAATATTGCAGATTTCAACAGGGAAAATCATCACAAAGAGGTGCCACTCTTCTATTTCCCTGTAGTGGAAGCACCGCAGGTAAGTGAGGTAATCTCATCTGTCTCTACTCTTCCAACCTCACAAATTTATTTGCATTCAAGTGTAGCTATGACAACTCTGTCAATGACCCAACAGTTGCCTACCCAAGCTACCAAATCTAAAATTTCTAAATCCAAGTCAAAGAAAGCCCCCTCTGGCATCTCTCAAAAGATGCCAGTTGCAAAATCCACCAAATCTAAAGAGGGGAGTGTGAAGGTGGGTAAGGTAGGTGAGGGACAGGGTGAACATAAAAGAAACCCTAAGGATAAGGTTGGAGAGGTGAGTGTTTCCCAGCCTAGACACAGTGCAGTTTCCCAACAGACTGAAGTGCTTAATAAGGAAATAAGCTCATTGCTAGTTGCATCCTCCCAAAAGGATGTGACTATTGAACAAAGCTCGCAGCCAAGAGCACAGGCCAAAAGGGTAAAGGACACAAGCTCACCCCAAACCTATACGAGAAAGAAGAAACCAAAAACCCTTGGGGATGCACAAGGTTCACACACTGTACAAACTAGTGCTAAAGACACAGTCACTGCACCTTTTCAAAGTCAGTTTGATATGGCTCCAATAAATGTGGAGTCACAGCCAAAATCTTTAGTTATAGAAGCACCCCAAACACCAAATTCTCCCACAAACTCTCTGGATGTGGATATGATCAACACATCAATTCCTGATTCCCCTTTTTTAAATCTGTTGGGGAAGCCAAAATCTAGTGCAAGTGAGCATCATCTTTTGGATGATTTGTTGGCTCACTTGCCAATTCTTTCAGGAACTGTTGAGACATCTGTGCCAAAATTCTCATCAATCTGCACAGAGTCCACAATAGTTTCCACTCCAAACTCATTTATTCCTACTCTCTCGATGGATATTGTTCATCCGTCGAGTAGTGATTGTATCCCGACGGATAAGTTTAACAGCAGTTATCCATCGGATAGTCAAACTGCTAACTCGATGGATATCCCTAATCTATCGAGTGTCTCTGCAAAGCTTCAAATTTCATCAATTATCTCAAGTGCAGAAGACTTAGTGGTAGTACAATCACTCCTAGGATTGAGGGAGGAGCGTGTTATGAGTGAGAGTCTGGGTTGCTCCCAGGAAAAATGAGAGGAAAAGAGTGAAAATATGCAATCCAGTTCTTCAGGATTGGCAAAAGAGAGTGTGAGGAGTCCCACCTTAGATGGTGAATGTGAGGGTGTGAGGGTGGGGAGCCAAGGTGAGACCTTGATGCAACAAAAGAGAGACAAAGAGAGAAATGTAGGTACAGGAGATATAAGGGTGGATGTCATTGCAAGTGAGTTAATGAATGTCCATGATGCAGAAAGGGAGGGACTATCTCAGAAACCTCAAGTTGTTATAGATTCTACCTCCCTTGATGCTGAGACATTTACTCACTCTGTTCGAGCATATCAACTTCTAGCTGAATAGGGCAATGACAATGCAGAAAGGATGCTCAACTTGGTGCACACCATACAGTCAATGCTAAAAGCTAGGATGTCGTCACAGCTTTGCCCTCTACAGCTGGTGATGTTGATTATGAGACTGGTGGTTCAGAAGAATTATTTGGAGGTGAAGGTGGAGATAGTGAAGAAGAGCCATTGGACATAGGGGGAGAAGTAGGCTCTAGTTCAAGATCAGACATGCCATCTTGGGCATTTTCAAAGCACTGTGATGAACACTACTTCAAGACAACCCTGATTCAACTCATAAATCAGATAAATTCTGCTCTTCAAACCACCACAAATGCCAACACCAAAAAGCTCCTTCAAGCACATCTTGCTTCTCTGCAACTACAACAAATCCAAGGTTTTCAACATGCTCGAGATGTCAACACTATCAAAGGTGATATTGATGAGATGAAAAAGGCCGTTTCTGACAAGATGGACTCTAAACTTCCAAAAGCTATAATGCTTGACATTAAGAGACAGCTCAGGAAAAATTCTAATCTTGCCACAAAGATAGATGCCTTGGATACAAGGATGACAGCAATGGAAGCATCTCTTACAACAATTCATCTACACCAAGTTCACCAAATAGACTTGCTTCAGAAACTAGTGGCTACACAAACCTCCTTCTCTACTCAGCTTGATGATAACAAAAAGGGGGAGATAGAGAGTTCTAGGAGTGAGGGGGAGCAAAAAGTGCTCAACATCCAAGTTAGCAAAGTAATTGTGCCTACAATTACTATCTCAAAGCCACCAACTAAGGACATCATTGATCTGATAAATGAAGCAGCATCCAATATAAGAGCAGCTAAAAAGGAGCAGTTGAAACCAATTAACTGGGAGAAAATTGATGAGGATATTCAAAAGAAGTTTGGTCTAGCAAAGAAGCCAGAAAAGTCAGCCATTCATCACTCTCAAGTCAGGAAAATCTCTGTGAATGAAATGAGCATGAACTATCTGGAAAGAGGACAACCATCCTGCATCAAATCTCCAAAGGCTGAAGTACTTTTGAAGCCAAGGGTGAACTATCCAAAATCATCACTAAAGAACCCTTTGGATACAGTGTATGAGACACCAAAGCCTGATGAGAAGAAACTATTGCCAAGATCCATTGCCTTCTACAAGGATCCAGCTGATTCAGCTTTGAAAAGGAGAATTGCTAAAGTTTTCAGGAATGGTAAAGAAATTTGTGTGGTGGCTGGACATCCTCAATTTGCTGAAGCAAATAGAGAAGAAAAGGCAAGATTGAAGCAAGAAAAGAAGCAAGCTTCTCTAGATGCTAAAATGGCTAAACAAAAGAAAGAGCAAGATGCTATCTTGGACAAGCTACAAGCTGTGAAACCAACACAACAAATTCCCGCTCAGCCATCTGAAATCACTGAATCTCAAGATCCAAAGAAGCAAGTTGAACCACAACTGAAGAAATCTCACAGATACAAGGAACTGGCCAAAAGAACCAAAAGGAAATTGAACTTTGTTGGTAAGGAATTGGAGGATCAGTTTCCTAAGGAATCCACTCTAATTACAACTCAAGCATCAAAACCCTCGGTCTCGGTGGTATTTGAAGACATTAAGGTGCTGGATCATTACAGGAAGAGTCATGGTGAACCTATTGTACCTAGGGATGAACCAATAGACTGGGAAAGTCTACCAATTCCTCACTTCAATTTGCCAATCCTTAACAAGCCAAAGAGAACAAAGTCAAGAGCAGTCAAGAAAGTGAAGCTGTCACCTCTTAAATCCAAATCTCTAATTAAACCTCAATCCAAAGTCAACAAGGAAGATTATATATACTTATGTGACATCAAGGAATTGTCCGATCTAAACCTCTATCTAGATGAACTGGAAGAAGTTAGAGGGATTGATGCATACAGGAATCTACCTGAAAGGTTAGTTTTCACGTACAAGGGAGGAAAGGAGATTCAATGGCCACTTCACAGGATCCTTCAAGAAATCCAATCTGTGCTGATAAAGGTTTATTCATCATTTAAGAAGAACTTTGGATTCAATGTAACTGCAAGAAGACTTGTTCTAAAGAAGATTGAAGAACTGAGGAGTATTAGAGCTAAAGATGCACTCCCAAAGACTCTAATTATTCCTTACACAGGGAGTAGAGTGCATCTAAGGCCCTACTGGCTGATGGAGTTCATGGATGACAAAGGAGTTAGAAGATTTTTCAGATTAGAAGACCAATTGAGCATCTCTAGATATGAAACTCTTTTGGAAATGCAAGAAAAGCTAAATCTCTCAGAATCTAATGAACTGGAATTCCACAGACAGCTCCAAAATCAGATAGAAGAAAACAACAGAAAGCTTGGAAAAAGATCCAGACCTTCAAGGAATTAGATTAATCTGCTCAGGCTAGAGGAGCACCTTGAAAATGACTGTGAGCTAATCTTTGTGCATATTGTTATTTGAAGCACTTTACAGTTTTATCTACATACTTTTAAAGTTGTATTTTTAGGGTGTTTTGTTATCATCAAGTTTCTCTTAATTTATGGCTACAATTCCAGTAGACATAAATTGGGGGAGATTGTTGTGGATATGTTGTGAACTTGATGATTTCACTAACAAAACACCTGAGTAGATCTTACTTAGTGAAAAATGTAGCACTCGATGGATAAGGAATATAGTCCCGACGGATGACTCAATATAGTCCCGACGGATGATGATTTATTATCCATCGAGTGAGTAGCTTGTGTAATAATGAGTCTTTATCACATTTCTGCATACACCTTGTTTAGATTATGTAGTAGCACTCAAGTCATGTTGACTTTAATTAGATATACAGAATAGGTTGATTAATTGTACATAGATGATGTCTTGTAATTATGCATAAATGAAATGAAGTCAAGTGCCAGATAGCTACCCGACGGATAAACAACCATGCCACTCGACGGATGATTAACAAGGCAACCCGACGGATGATCATGTACCCGAAGGATAATCAATTCAAACATCAGTTGATAGTGACAACACAGTCACATGCGTCGAGTGTATGCAAAAAGAATATGGAAGCCTATTCAACTGGGTTTTAGAGAACAAGGAAGCATTGCCATTTCCATGTTATTATGAAGATATTCAGAGATGCTGGAATAGAGTAATGAAGTAGCATAATATTAGACTTGATAGGTTTTATTTTATTATCTTGTTTTATTACTTTGTAATCCTAGTGATATATAAACCAAGATGTAGCAAATAGAATAACAAGAACAAGACTAAGAACATTATCTCAAAGAAACAATTGTAAGCTGCATCCTTAGCATTTCTCTGTAAACTTAGTTGTTCATATTTGTAAGCAGCTGTGAGCTAATCTTCCTACACAGAGTTCTCTTGATATAATATATATATATCTCTGGTGGATATATTCAAATCCACCAGATAGTTTTTAAAGACTTGTGTTTTTAATAACTTGTGTTTTGATTCTACTAACTTCTTATTCCGCACTTTGCAAATCAAACACTTATATATCGTTAAGATATAACATTTTATATTTTTGAAAAAGGTTCAAGAATTTCATTCAACCCCCCTTCTGTAATTCTTGTTGCATTGTTAGAGACTAACAACATGTTGTGTTTGATGATAAAAAGATTGAAGGATTGAAAGATGGAGATTTCCATGAAAGCCTCAAATTTGATAATGTTGAGATGGTTAGTAATGACGATGATGATGAAAGTGATCAAGAAATAGTGGTTAAAGACAATACAGAAAAATATACACCTAATGAAGCACATAACTCAAGATCCGTCAAGTTACATAATGATTCATCCGTCGGAAGACAATCAGCTTCATCCATCGGGATACAAACTGCATCATCCGTCAGAACAATAAGAGAAGCTGAGAGTCAAAACAGATCACTTACTGAAAGAATCCCATCTTTAAGTCAAAGATCCATAAACTCAGGGGGAGTTTCTTATGATCAAAACTCAGTCACACATCAAGACAAAAATGAGGCCTCTTCATCTAGAGCTAATCTACCACAACAGAGAAAATGGACTAGAGATCACCCTTTTGAGCTTATTATTGGTGATGCATCCTCTAGAGTTCAAACAAGGAAAGCAACTCATGAAGAATGTCTATATAGCAGCTTTCTTTCTAAAGAAGAACCAAAAAAGTTAGAAGAAGCTCTGTTGGATCATGATTGGGTCTTAGCTATGTAGGAAGAGCTAAACCAATTTAAAAGGAACAAAGTATGGAAGCTAGTACCCAAGTCTAAAGGAAAGAATCCAATTGACACCAAGTGGGTATTCAGAAACAAGATGGATGAAAATGGCATAGTTGTCAGGAGCAAAGCTAGATTGGTTGCTAAGGGCTACTGTCAACAAGAAGGAATAGATTTTGATGAAACTTTTGCTCCTGTTGCAAGACTTAAATCCATCGGAATTTTCTTAGCCTATGCAGCTCATGCCAATTTGTAAGTATATCATGATGGATAATTGACAGAATTTTGACAGTTTGTTTTATTTTAAACGACTATTTTAGGCTATTTTGATTGGTTACTTTATTTTACTTTATTACTTTTGACAGTTTATTTATGAGATAGTATAAAATCTTAATTCATTTTCATTATTTTCTTTTATCATTCTCAAAGAAATAACTCTAACTCTCTTCTTCTCCAAAGCAAATACTCTCTCTCTTTGTAATTTTCCTCACCTTAACAATGGCACCAGTAGTCAAAATCATGTCTCAGTTTGGATTCATCTATGAGAAAAAAAAATTGTAGCTCTTGTGAACAAGGAGATTTCGTCTTCTGAAGATTTTCATAAAATGATGGATTTTGTGAAGGAATGCAAACTCAGTTATGTTATGCTGGAATCACCCACAATCTACTGTGAAGTTATGGAAGAGATATGGACAACCGCTGTGTACCAGTCTACTGACAAAACCATAACTTTTACACGTAAAGGTTAGCAATTCTGCATTAATATTGACACAATTCAAGCATGCTTTAAGATTCCTGAGAACACTAATACTGTACCACACACGGATGCTAATTTAGTTACATGCTTAATTCTATTGGCTATGCACTTCCTACCTCTAAGTTAAGTGAGATTAGAAGGCTAGGTCTTAGAAAAGAATGGAGTTATTTGTATGATGTAGTTACTAAGGTGTTTTCTGGTATGATAAGTAACTTTGATTCTGTCAACACTGCCATGCTTAACATGCTTTATATGTTGGTTATTGGTAATTATCATATTTTCAGTGACATGGTTATGTTTGAATTAGGCTATAAGTTAGGGAAAATTAAAAAGAGATCTAAAAATGTTTACTATGTTAGATTCTATATGATACTTGCTAACCATCTTGTTGAGAATATTTCTATTGTGAACCCAACCAACAAACTAGATTGTTGGGTTCAAGAAAGAAGAGTGCTTGCAGATCTTAATAAAACCAATCATCACAAAGATGTGCCCCTCTTCTACTTTCCAATCATGAAGGGCCCTCAGGTACGTGAGGTAAGCACCACTGTCTCTACAATTCCTACCTCTCAAATTTCTTTGCCTTTAAGTGTACCTATGGCATCTGTGTCAATGACCCAACAGATGCCTACCCAATCTACCAAAATAAAAACTTCCAAATCCAAAACAAAGAAAACCCCCTCTAGTTTCTCTTAAAAGAAACCAGTTGCAAAAACTACCAAACACCAAGAGGGGAGTGTGAAGGAGAGTGAGTTGGGTGAGGGACAGGGTGAACATCAAAGAAGCCCTGTAATAACCCCAAAAATTTCGAACTTTTTGTAACCCTTATGAATAGTGATTTTGCTGATTATGCTGAATAAGAAAACTTTTTATGCCACACTTTGTAGGGGTATTTTTATTGTTATTCTGAGATCTTATTAGTACTCTATATGATATATAAGTGTATGTAAAGATCGTTAGAATCCAAATTCGAACACTTTGATTTTTCCCGAAAATCCACCAGATACCGAAAGAATTGAGTATAAGATAACAGGATAAAAAGGATTTAAATTCAGGGATTATAAGAGAGGATCATAAAAGGAATATAATGTATTGAGAAAGGTTAATGAAACCCAAGTAATAAGATCCCGGGTATGATCCCTCAAACGATAAACGAAAACGAAAGTTAAGTGAACCGTATAACAGATCAGCAGTCATTAGCCAAGTAATTAGGAGCTAATCAAAGAGGTTAGTGAGGATGATGTCATCAAACCAATAAGAAGAGGACAAGCATGGGAGGATGGCATAAGATTGATGACCTAAGCATGACCAAAAAGGAAGGAAGTGTGGTTGATTATTAACCACACAATTTTACATGGTTGAAAGGGTAATTAAACAAAACAAAAACCTAGCAACCAAGAAAAACAAATCACAAACACAAAAACACATCTTGACTTCATTTTTCCAAGAGAATCTCTCGGCCCTTTTCCATTTTCAAGAAGAAAAAAACCCAAATCCAAGTTCCAAGCTTCATTAATTAGTGAGGTAATTATCTAAGGTTCCTTATGCATATATATAGCTATCCTATAAATTTAAGCTTCAAATTCCTTCACAATCTCTTCCTAAAATTCATGAAAGAAGAGGGTGAATAGTGTTTTTCAAGAACTTAAAATTTTGTTCTTGAGTTTTTGTTTAGATTAAGCTTTGGTAAGGACTTTCAAGGGTGATTCCAAGCTCCTTAGTTACTTTTACTCATAAAGGAAGGTATAATCTCATACCCTAGCCCTACTTTTATATATTTAGAGTTTTTGTGTTTGGAATGGTTCATGAGAAGCTTGATTATTGTGTATTTCGAGATGTGTTGGTTTTGTGATGTGTTTGGAGTTGTAAATCTTGTTGATTAGTTAAAGAACTTAGGTATGCTTTTAGTTCATGATTGGGAAGTAGTGTAAATTGGAAATATTGGGTTGTTGGGGCGTTGTAGCATTGTATGTATGAAGTTGGGTTATATGGTTGAATTGTTGTTGATTTGGAGTAGGATAAAAATTGGTAATCGCGTAAATATAGCCGTCGTAATGTCTGATTTACTTTAGACTGTTTTGTTCTTAACATCAGGACCTGAGTACTCACTGTTAGGTTTTGACCATTGCCATGAATAGATATTTCATGTTACAAGCTTCGTTTTGATATGTGGTTCGCTTGAATCCGATGTACGGTTTAGGAGAAACGACCATTTTAAGTAACAGCCTTTCGCGACCGAACCTTTACCCCTCGCCTTACTTTAAAACCTTGGTTAAGGACCTTAAATGAATAATTGGGTTATGAAAAAATTATGTAAAGTGGGTTAGACAGTTGGTAGGGTACTCGCTAAAGAATCGCCTTAAAACTCTTAATGGTTAATTTATTAAATATGGTGGAGCCAAGGGTACTCGAGCGACCTATGTGAATCGTTAAGCGCGAAAGCGAACGTTAGGGTCTAATTGGTTAAAGTATAGATTCATAAGCGACTTTGGTTTAATTCCAACTTATATGATGTTTATAGGTTACCAGACTCGTCCCAGGCCTTTTATCACCCCCAGTCGCTCAGGCAAGTTTTCTACCCGTTATACTGTTATTGTGATGTATATATGTATATGCATTATCTTGTGATAGATGCATGTTGGTTAATTAGCAAATTTTGCGATATATTGAAGCATGCTGATATGGTATATATATGCATGTCTGTTTCGTAATCTGGTTATCTATCTGTTGATTCAATTGCTTATAAGTTGCATAATACCTATGCTAGAGATATGCAGTAGTTGCGTATACCCTTAGTATAGGGGACCCAAAGGTGAACAACTTTCTAAACCGGGAGTCGATGGTCCCGAGTATATATATATATATATATATATATATATTGATATAGTTTTCAAAACTATTAATCAAATAAGGTTTATTCGATAACTTTGTTTTATTTAATGAATATTATTCTGAATATTCATTCGAGGACTTATGACTCCGCTTTATTTAATTAATATTATTTTGAATATTCATGCGAGGACTTAAGACTCCGTTTATTTTATTTAATGAATATTATTTTTAATATTCATTTGAGGACTTATGACTCCGCTTATTTATTAAATAATATTCTTTATTTTATTAAAGAATAATGTTTCGATAATCAAACTTATTTTCGATTATTCAAATAAAGATCATACTTTCGTATAAGTATATCTTTGGTTATTTATTATTCATTTCAAGTATAAGTTTTAAAACTTTTACTTCCATTATTTTTATAAGGATTATCCTTATGGGAATATTATTTAAAGAATAATATTCAGATATTTTCTAATATATCGGGACTGATTTATTTCATTAAATCAGTATTACTCCAAATATTCTTAAAAATATTTTCGAGTCTTCAAAATGATTTTAAAAGTTAGAGCGGATCCCAAAACTCGTTTTCAGATTTAAGATCTTCCTTTTTGAAGGGGACTTGAATACTCGCTCAAAAATCTAAGGGATCCAGCTCTGTGGTGTATTTTATATTCGTAACAAGGTTGCTGTTTTGATAAATGAATTGATTACTTACCCAACATTTGGGAAGTAAGTCCATCTATTTGAGTCGGCATAAGCAACATGGGCTCAGTGGGCGTCCATGAAAGTGTAATTGCTCAGTGGGAGTCCATCAAATGCGTAAGTGGTTGAGTGGCAGTCCAGCATAAGGTCCTATTGCGACCAGGGTGATGACCAGTGGGGAATTCTTCCATCTACTAGTAGAAAAGGTTACTTATTGGTATCTTTGCCTGATCAGCAAGATATCAGGTTTATGCCAAGGTTTTCTCCTTTCCAAATTTATTGGATATTATAACTCTATTTATAATTTTCATAACAGAGGTTTTCAAGGAGTGTATGAAATATATATATATATAGGTGTATATAAATATCGGGACTTAATGAAGTATCTTGTAACTTCATTATTTATAATGATATTTCAAGGATTGAATCTATTCAAATCTTATCTTGTAGTCTCATCTATGTGATGAACTTTTGAAATGGATTATACCTTGAACGGTGGTAGTTCAAGTAGTATTCGGAAAAGATATAAGTATATTGGAGTATCTTGTAACTTCATCTTTTAAACTTATATCTAGTAAATGATTATCTTGTGCATGTCAAAGATTTTCAGAAAAAAATGTTGAGACAAGGTTAGATATATGAGATCACCTTGCAACAATATTTTTATACAGTTATAAACTGGAACTCTCTGTATATTATACATGTCAAAGGATTTCAAAGATTGTGAAAAGTATATATATATATATACTGAATATTTTGCGACTTGGTCGCGTTAAAATATCAGCTTGGTTCATTTCTTCTTGACCAAGACTTTCATGAGTACTATGAGAATGCTCATATATTGTTAATTATTATACATATTATTTCGGTGGGCTTGTTGCTCACCCTTGCTTTCTTTTTTCATCACACAACAACAGATAGAAAAGATGAACAGGACCAAGCTTCCAATTCGCAAGCGGTTAGGAATCGTTCCGCAGTTTTCTAGAAGCGTTGATGTCGCTGTAGCTGAGATAGAAATTACCAATAGGCTAGGCTTTCAACTTCTGATGTACCAGACATATGTATCTATATGAATTGTAATATTTGTAAGTCATATGTCATAGGCCTATTTGTATATTTGAGGATTCAACTCAACTCAAATAAGAATGTAATAAGTAAATAGTGGATCTAACGTCAAAGAGATCTCGCAAAGTAATATCTGTCAAAGGATTCAGAAACAAGGTTCATCTACAGACTTGAGGAGTTAATTCACTGGAAGAAGTTCAAGAAGTTGATCATGCCTCAGTGATATAAATCAAGATCGTAGATTTAATCAAGTGACAGAGATCTCGTCAGAGTATCATTAATTACAAGGATTTAGTCTGAAGAAAATCAAAAGTATCAAAGTCAAGACATGAAGAAACGTCATGGAAGTTAGTCACCCATGAACCAGACAGTACATCGAGTGTCAACATTGAAGTGGTGGAATTAATTCATAATTCTCAGTGATTTTCAGAAGATATTCAGAAGATTGGTTGCTGCCCAGGGTTAGTATTAATTCTCTATTAATTAATTAAGTCATATAATTTAATTAAGAAAATAAATTATATCTGCAAAGATTAATTTATTTGATTAATTAAATTAATTGATTAATTAATTCAGAATTAATATTAAGGTTTTTCAGAATTTTAATTGGTTAAAATCTGTTTTAATTCCAAAAAGACAACTGATTATATTAGTGTGACAATCGGTATGACAATCAATAGTCATACCGAAAGTCATGTTAATTCAGTTGATTGTCTTACCAGAATTATTATTAGATTAAAATCACTTATTAATTCAGCAAAAACAATTTGTTTGAACTACTATGACAATCGGTATGACAATTGATTGTCCTACCGAAAGTCTTGCTAGTTCATTCTGATTGTCTTGCTAGTTCTAAGGATAGTCCTACCGATTGTCTTGCTGAGCTCAGGATTGTCTTGCCAGTTCAATTCTATTCTGTTGATTAAAAAGAAGCAGACAAGTAGCAGTTCACTACTACTCAATCAATTCAATACACAAGTCAAAAAAACAAGAACACAGCAGCCGCCTTAGAAATATTTCATTTTTCTCTGCTGCATTTCAAAGATCAAATTTCTAGCTGGTAAAGTTAAATCCAATCAACTAGAAATCATTCTCTTGTTCTTGTGTAACAATCTAGCGGATCAAAATCCCTAGAACTTAATCTCAAATCGCGTTTAGCATTTGATTCTAATTATTGCAAAAATAGAAAAAGTTCATGTCGAATTTATTCTAGATTTGTGATAATTGATTTGAGATTAATCCCTTGTAATCGATACAGTTGTTGTAACACCTTTCAAGTTTAATAAAAGTTTTATTTAACTTGAATTTTGTTTCACATTTTTTTTATTCCGCATTTATTCGATTATTCGGTACTGTTTGTATTCAACCCCCCCTTCTACAAACACATTGGGACCTAACAATATTGGCAAAGAAATATAAATTTATTCAGAAACCCTTTTAAGGTGTAACGGTTTATAATTGTGGAATAAAATGACTTGTGTTATTTTTGGTATTCATCTCTGAGACTATAACTTGTGGTGTGTGTGTGTATATTGTGGGGTCACAGTACTCAGTAGTTGGTTGACTGTTAAGATTAAGTATTGATAAGGGAAATGGAACTCGTGACAACCCGAATCCCCGACCCCGGATTTGGGGGTGTTACAGAAATGGTATCAGAGCTAAGCGTTATAAACCTCAGAGATGATGTGACGTTAAGATAATAAGTTCACTAAGAAAATAAGAACTCTTGCCAAGTTCATAGTCGGGCTACCTAACGTACTACTGACAGTTAAAACCCTTACATGAACCCTTATAAATATTATGATAGTAACATAGTTCGTTCTCGTATAGGGCAGCGGGGCACTGAACCCTGAGGTTCAGGAGCATCAGCATGAGGATGTTTTATTACATATTGGAGATCAAATTGTGAATCCAATAGAGTACCCTAATGAGGGACCGGATGAGATTCATATTGAGAATGTTACGGTTGAGGATGTTATCCTAGAAGGGATTGTTGCTGAGGAGGATCTCGTGGAGGATCCTGACGTGAATGAAGAGAGGACCGCTGAGGAATTGATGACCGTAGTCAGGGCGACTACCAGAGCTAGAATGGCCGCGAGGGTGGCACTAGAGGATGAAGAGTTACCAAGGGCACAAAGGATAATGAGGGCAGAAGGAGTGGGGCCTTCCACGGCACCAATTATACCAGTGTCAGACCCGAGAGGTTCCTGTAGACATCCATGAGGTTCCACCAATTCCTGTTCCCTCCCCTGTACAGAGCCCATCACCTACTGAGGAAATGCCACCTTTATCTCCTGCACCATTGTCACCTGATACCGTGATTGGTTATCCATTTGGATCTCCTGGGCCTGCACCACCTGCACCCCATGGACTGCTAGATGCTACCACTCAGGCTTCTCTTATCGCCGATTATTATATGACTTTGGGTGGCCTGTCTGAGGCCCGTAATGTTAGGAGTGATCTTTTGGATCGACTTACTACACCAAGGATTGAGGGCGGGGTACTTCCGGCAGGATTAGCTTATAGAATGGAAAGGATTGAGGCTACCACCCGAATTACAGCTAGAGGCCATCTTGAGGGTCAGGTTGATCCAGCTCTACTTGTGACTATCTTAGACCCCATCACCTCTGTGATGGAGCAGGTTAGGGATGTCGTGCATGCCCGCATTTCTTGATCCATGGTAGTGTGCAGGGCCAGAGCGATCAGACAAGGGTTTCATGTAGCACCGCTTTTGGAGGATTAGCCTAAGTTATGAATGATTAGTTTTAATGACTAGATGATTATCTATGGTAGCACTTTTGGGATAGAAGCGATCAGATCGAATGATGTAATTCTCTTTAATGTGTTCAGTTGTTGTACCCTCGAACAAATGGTTATGTATATATTCGTTAATTTCAGTTCAGATCAGTTTGTTTGTGATAAGTTCATATTGTTAATTGCACTATTAACACTTAAGAGAGTGTCATGAAGTTTATAGAACTTGAGAATTCATAATTTGCAATCATGCAAGGACTGAACGAGGGAACGACTTAAGCCAAGTAAGTAAGACAAATATCCAGAGATTCTCAAAAATTTTCCAAGCATTATGCCCCCACGAGGAATAAGATTAGGGGCAAACCTTGAATGTGATAATCAGGGAGGTCGCAATTAAGATATAAGGAACCCAGAACATAATGAAGTGGAAAACAAGGATTTTAACGTATAAGATAACTCCAAGTATGGGAGAAGGATGAAACGTTTCATACTAAGTAAACAGAAAGTCGATTAAGGAAAGGAGACCCGAGACGGTACTTCTATACGGCAATTCATAGACCTGTCTAAAAAGAACTTAGACTATTATCCCTAGCCACCACCCCGAGGAAGCAATGCGGTGGGAAATTCTTTCAGGACCTTTAAGTCGCTAAGCTCTCAGAGTTCCAAGGAACAAGCTGAGCTAGCCGATGCAAGAGCCTGGCTAAAGGAAATAGAGGAATCATTTGAGATTCTAAATGATTGACGAATCACAAAAGACTATTTTTGTCACTTACCCTCCTAAGAGAGAGACCACCCGCTGGTGGAAGGCTAAGGAAGATAGAAAGATAGTGTAAAAGCTTTAGAGCCAGAACAAAGGAAGACGAGTATGATGAATTATGAATCTAAGTTGTAAAAGTTGTCAAGATTCGTTCTGAGGACACGAATCCAGAATAACGGGATGATGGGGGAGTTGGGTATGAGGAAACCCTAAAGAATCATAGTAATAGAAATAGAAAAGTATGTGATCGTCAGGATGAGGATGATTCACTATGAGTTAAAAGTTGATGGTTGAAGGCATAAGAGATGTACATATTGTACCCCCTTTAAGTTGGGAGAATTCGAGGAAACCTTGAGATAGTTCGAAGGATAAATAATGAGACGCGGATAGACTGAGGAGACAAGAAAGTAGGAAATTAGGAAAATTGGATGAAGGAAGTGACCTTCAAGAATGTGAAGTGTAAGACCGGTGGCATGATACCTAGAAAGGGAGACGCCAGATATGAAAGACATCCCAACATTGAGATGACAGTTGAGATAAACAACAAAAGTAAATGAGGAATTATTAAGAAGAAGTTCACGTTGAACACGACCAATATCTTCCAGGACATCCCTGTTGTCATTACCAAATTATGAAAGAAAAGTGGGTAACCATTGTTATCTTTTGAAGGCCATATGTGTTGACCTCAGTTTGAATAAGGATGCTATTGTGAAATTGGTATAGACTACCTGGGTGGGAATGATTGAATAAGACACCCTTATCATGGATATATGACTTGATTTATCCATGGAAGGATGCATGTACCTTTTTAAAGGTGGAATTAAGGATAGAACATCTGTAACTTAGAATGAATCCTAGGGGAATGCATAAAGGTTGGCATTTCACCCTTAATAGGGATAGTATGAGTTTTGACAGTATAAATTGGAAAGGATTAAGGTAACAACAACCTTTAAGGATCAGTGGAGAAATTTTTCAGAAGTATATAGACAATGATTCTGGTATTAGTAAATGGTATCTTGATATGCCCTGTGCCTAGGGTGTACCTGATGAAGGATTTAAGGATAACCTTAGAGGTTTTACAAGGAGAAAGGTAATATTCAAAGTTCTCAAGAATATAAATTTTGATAAAGGAAATGTGACGTAATTATAATAATTCCAGGTGGGGCACATGTTGAACCATAAGAAAGTATAGATTGACCCAATAAGGGTAGAGATTGGTGAAATCAAGAAGGACCCAAAATAAGAGACGTCCTAAGTATGATCAAGAGTCAATCATGACAGTGTTAACCTCTAAAAGACCGAGGTAATAACTTATGGAAAAGTGATGATATATTTTTTTGTACCAAGGCGTAATGAAGAGAATTTTCACACAAGCAGTATTTTGAAATGAGGTAGAAAATTTAGTTGAAGATGGTTAAAATGACATTGATTATAAGGAACTATTACCATTAGGAAAGGCCAATGAGGTGGCCGACACTTTGAGTGTAAGAGAGGAATTATAGGCGCTCGTGCCAGAGGAATACTGTGATGATGGTTGAAGCCGTGAAGGTTGTATTATGGTTTGAAAGATTGACATTCCTTCTGATGACTGTGCAATACCCAACCGTAATAGTAGTTTGGTAAAGGTTTAATTCGTATAATCGCCATGAGCGGGCTATCTATCTTAGAAGCTACTATCTTAAGATAAGTCAGGACCATGTTACGGAATGACTAAATGAACCTTTGAGATGCATGTCTCCCAATAAAGACATATGATTAAGAATGGTATTAACCTGCTATCGTTGCCTTCATTGAAACTCTTCTGCAATTTTATCTGCTTCATGTCATATGTACATCAAGTTCAGGAGTGTTCTTCATGAATCATGAATGGTGATCATGTTACCTCCTTAGAAGAATTCGATACGAGATGTATGGACTCCGTATTGTTAGCTATTAAGACTTCATGGAAAATGAATCACTACAGTAGGTCAACGGTGGACACTAGTAGTGCAGGAATGATTCTGCGGGTAATGAGCCGATTAATTACAACCGTGAGAGTTGTATTGGAATGGATGTTGAGATTAAGTACCACTAATCGGGTTGTGGTGACGTATAAGTTATCATTGATAGACTAATTAAGTCGATTATCTACCTATTAAATACTTATTCCTTCTTATCAATAGAGAGTCGTATTACTATACGAGGAAGGTTGCAGTGCAAGCATAGAATTCTAGTAACGATGATGTCTAGAATGAAATCCCAGATTCGATTTTCGCTGTCGAGGGAGTTTCAAAGGTGATTGTGTATAAGCTCGAGGAAGAGCATGGGTCCATAGAATGATGGACGGAATAGCAAAAATATTTAGGCATGTGAAATACGATTGTAACGACCGAGAAATTATGCTTGTATTATATCATAATAAAGATAAATTGTGTGTATTATTATGTGATTAACTGTGTTGAGTCATTAAACCCTAATCGTTATGTGCTACGTGTTGTCTGTTATGATCCGAATATGTTTTGGATATTTATTGAATGTTTTATCGCAAGTTATATATCTTATATCAAAACCCGTACAGCTCAAACAGTGTTTTAAAAGCCCGTATTTCAAATAAAATTATTGGTCCTATTTTACCAAAAATGCCCTATACCATATCGCTATTTTGAACCCCTAGACGTTTTACAAATTGACCTTTTTCGCTAATGTAACGACCGAGAAATTACGCTTGTATTATATCATAATAAAGATAAATTGTGTGTATTATTATGTGATTAACTGTGTTGAGTCATTAAACCCTAATCGTTATGTGCTACGTGTTGTCTGTTATGATCCGAATATGTTTTGGATATTTATTGAATGTTTTATCGCAAGTTATATATCTTATATCAAAACTCGTACAGCTCAAACAGTGTTTTAAAAGCCCGTATTTCAAATAAAATTATTGGTCCTATTTTACCAAAAATGCCCTATACCATATCGCTATTTTGAACCCCTAGACGTTTTACAAATTGACCTTTTTCGCGAAAAACGACTTTTCCGGACCCCTTCGGGTACCAAAAACCCCACAAAAATCACATTTTTATTTTTATATGATCATGAAATTATCATATATCATTTTTCTTTGTATTTTTGTATTTTTCACAATTTTTGGGAATTTTTAGTATTTATTTTGTATTTATTGGATATTTAAAAATTCATTATTAATACCCAAAAATTATAAAAATTGGGGCCAAATATTTTTATTAGGAGTGTAATTAGACCCTTAATTTTACTTAGGGGTATTATTTTCATAAATATAAATACACGATTTATTAGTAATTAAATCAGTTAATTATTCAGAAAAATCAGAAAATAAAAAGAAAAAGAAAAAGAAATTAGGGTTAGGGTTTTGTGAAGAACAGAGCAGGAGGATCAAAGGCGATTTTCATCGTGATTCCGGAGTCCAAATCGTTAGTGTAAGTATCCGTTTTGAAGCCCAAGAATCGTAGTTTTTGATTATGTAATTAGTTTTAATGTTTGATTATCTGATTTTACTTTCATATTTTCGGGTTTTAATCGCGAATTCGGGTTTGAATTTCTGTTGATTGTTTAATGATTTCGTTGCCATGAGGTTGTAGATCGTCGAATAGGGAGTAGTTTGGTGTCGGATTCGTGGTGTTTGGCTTTGGTTTTGGGTTCGTCGGAAAAACGGCGACGCCGCCGTTGTTCTTCGTCTCCGGCGGTGTTCGACGAGGAAGGAGGACGGGGAAAGGCCAGGAAGCAGAAGGGGAGATGTCGTTGTGTTGGTATGCTTCGAGAAGAACCTGGAATCGAGCGTTTGGTTCGCCGGAAAATCTCCGCCGGCGTCGGATTCTGGGAATGCGGGCGGTGTTCTTCCCGACCCGATCGGGTCAGGGACGACCCGGTTTGCAACCCGGTTTCGACCCGGTTTCAATCCTAAAAACCCTAAATCCTGTTATGTTTTTGTGTTTCTAAATAAATTAATTATTTATTTATATTTTAGTAAGTAAAAATCAGTTTTAATAATTCTAATAATTAATTAAAAATTAGTTTTATATTATGAAAAATAGTATTTATAATTTCTGAATTATTTTATTTAATTATAAATTTGAATTTATTTATTTAATTAATTATTTAATAATTTATCTAATTATTTATTAATTATCTAATTAATTAATAATTGGGTAATTAATTAATAATTAGGTAATTAATTAGTGAATAAAGATTAGAAATAATTAAGTGAGGTAATTAATAATCTAATAATTAGTTAATAGTGCGAATAATGATTCGATAATTAGAATTATTATTGGAGCGTTAGTTATTCGAATAATATTGTAATAATTATTCGTACCATATAAATAGTTATCGGTAATTATCTGTTTAGCGAATCGTACGAGTTTTAATAATAATAGAATAATTCGATAATTAGGCAAGAATTGCGAGTAGCTCATAATTATACGAGTGATTAATCGTTAAGTGATTTATAATTCGAGTAATTCGTAGTTATTTGATAAATAACGTATCAGTTAATTGTATCGATTGATTATTTGTAAATAATCGATCTGATCGGGTAAGCGTTAATAATTAGTAAATTAGTGTAGTAAATTGTAATTAATCCTAATAATTAGGGATTAATTATTTTAAAATGCAATAATTATTAAATAATTATCTAAAAATATAATTAAGGATTATTTAATTATAATTAATTATTTATAATTAGTTATTCATTAATTAAATCTTGTTTAATTCATAATAATTAAACCGTTAGTCCGATTTGAGCAAAACGAAGACCCCTAGACTCAGAAAAATGAGACGAATCCAATAAAAATAATTGTGAGTTATAATTTTTTCCAAAAGAGATGGATCTTGTGATAATTAATAGTTCGTAGGCCCTAATAGGGGTATAACTGAGTTGAATAAATCCCGAAAAATTATAATAAAATCAGATACGACTAGTAATGCAGGTATAAGCCCAGAATTGATTCTAAAAATAATTATAAATCTAAAAATTAATTATGTGCCTTACGTGCTACGTGCTTTATGTGATTATGTGAATAGATGTGTTGTATAAATATATATATATGCGAGTCAGATAGAAACGCATGGGTAGACTGATAAGGTTGCGTGATATCAATTCAAGATACGCGTATATAGTAAATTATCTAAACGCCTATCTTTCCATGATTTGTTCAGTGTTAGCAAGGCAGAGCAAGCTAAGGTCAGAAGACAGTGAGTTAAACCAGGTTAAGTACGCGCAAGGCAAGTTTTTCCCCTATTCTAAATTCAGAATAGTGATTTATATTTCTTTTCTATCGTATCAATTCTCTTTGATAATCATTGTTCATATACACTGTTATCCATTTATTATTACTTGTTCCAGTTTCATTTCAATTCTTGATTTACCCAATTTATTGAATTCCCTGTTCATATTTCAATTCTTTTACCCTACATATACTCTGGTATATCCTGGTGTTGGGATATATCAATAGCATACCGATTGTTCCGGATGCTCAGCCTTGGACTGGATGGTTACTATAAAGGCTGGGTTTTTCCCAGACCATTAATTAATAGGCCATAGTTGCCTGAGTACTCCTTATTTTGGTTGGGTCTATGCAGTTGGGTATAGATCCGCACTATATTCTGACTGATCAGCAGATTATAGTGCATATGTTGGTTCTTGTTTCCAGTCTTGTTCATTTGGCACTCGCCATCATTGGCAAATTATTATCATATACAGATACAGATGGTTGTTCAAACCAGCAGCTTATTGGTTCATTTATTTCTCTCTCTTTATATATATATATATATTGTTGCAGGCTTGTTGAGCAATTTTGGCTCATTTCTTTTATTGTCACTCCTATTGTTTTACAGTTAAGGTAGAGAATGAAACCCATCAGGACCCGCATAGTCAAGAAGCGAGTCAAGCAGCGGGACCCTCTTATACCAAGAGTGTTCCTTCCTATTCTCAAAGAGAGTTTTGAATTGCCAGATCAGGTGTAGCAGGATAAGTAGTAATGTTGGGTTGAATAAAGTTTTGTATAGTTTGAATAAAAGATTGTGTAGTGAAACTGTAGATAGAATAAAGTTTGTAATAAAGAGAGTTATTGAGACAGGTTTTATTTAGTTGGGTTTGTAATAAAGTGTAGTGCATGATTCTTGTTTTCAAACTCAACCCTTAAAAGATCCTGAGTAGTGATAGTTCGGGGTAATTATTATATTTATATTCCGCTTGTGCAGGTATAGTTGGTAATTGTTGTTAATAATGCCCCAAATCTATACCCCGGATTTGGAGGGTGTTATAGTTGGTATCAGAGCTTAGGTTTGACCTTTGAAAACAAGAACGTTAGGGCTAAGATAAGATAGGAAAATGAGATAGGATGAGATTAAGAGTGTTAGGATTGTTTGTCTATGTGATTAGAAGTTATGAGTTTAGGATTGTGATTTGATTGTTTTTGTGTTATTATTTTTATGTATATTAGATGGCTTCTTTATCATCATCTACGGAGAGGACCGAGACAGATCCAGTGGATGCACAGGTAGTAGCCCCAGTGTCAGAGCAGATCTTACCTCCATTGCCACCTGAGCCAGCACCAGAGATACCACTTCCCCCAGAGGTACCAGGTTTTGCAGATTATTTTCCATATTTTGAGCCAGAGATACCAAATTTTCCACCATTAGAGTTCCCGAGGTTCGATATTCCTGATATGGTTGATCTTCCGCAGTGGGAGGATTTAGAGCCTCAGATTCCTATGCCACCAGTCGAGATTCCAGAGCTGCCACATATGGAGCCAGAGGCAGAGCCGCCAGTGTATGCGCCTATGGAGCAGCCTGTCTTATTTCCTGCCCCATTAGCCATTTATGCACCTGTTCCGGGAGTTTATCAGTTTCCTCAGCCGGAGTTTATAGATGAGATCGTGGTAGATGGACCATTACCTTCTCGAGGTTCCAGCACTGATCTTCATGAGCATCATACAGTGACTTACCAGCGCTTTCAGGCAGAGAGGAAGGAGAGGATTAGATGGCAGAACCAGTGTAGAGAGATCCTTGGATTGTATGAGACGCAGACAGATGGTCCTGTCAGAGCATTACGACCAGATTATATACTGAGAGAGAGACTACATCAGATTCGTCAGAATAGTTTTCAGCAGCTTACTGATTTGAGACAGCAGGATCTTAGCGCGGAGACAGCATATCGCAGAGCATTAGGACTTACCGAGGCAGTGCTAGAGGCATTGCAGGAGGAGTTGAGCCACGTACCACCAGGATTTTGAGATTAGCAGATCGATGAGTGTTGTATTATGTATATTTTGTAGATAGAGGCAGTATAGTACTGTATGAGTGTAGCTACTGACTCTGACTGATAGTAGTAGCAGTACGACTGTTATATCATAGGTTTTTGTATCAAGCATTGACACCTGTAGCTGGTGTTCTACCTATATATATATATGAGATAATCTTTTGCACGTTTTCTTTATTTTATTCCCAATCATTTAAGCATTTACATTTATTTCAGTACCATTGCATATTTACAAATGTAGTTTTATTCACGATCATGTTGTAAAAAAAAAAAAATTAATTAAATTTAAAACATATCATACTATTTTATCTATTCAGTTATTTAATAAGTTATTTTATTTTCTCAAATCGACTGTTTTAATATATGTTTAATATACTGTTATTAAATAAGATCCATTATTTATTTACCAGAAAAATGGCACCTAAGAGAAAAGCGCAGCCCGACTCATCGAATGGAAACACCGATGGCCAAAACAATAATAAATAGATGGATCAGATGTTTAATCTCATGCAACAGCAGATGTTGATGATGCAACAACAAATGCAGCAGCAGCAACAGCAGTTCCAGCAACAGATGTTACAGCAAGCCGCTCATCCAGGACATCAAATACCACCAGCAGCACCTACGACTACTTTCAAGCAATTTCAGTCGGTGAAGCCACCGGAATTTATGGGTTCCACAGATCCCACAAAAGCGAGAGCTTGGCTGAAAGAGATGGAAAAGGCTTTTTCGTTGGTAAAGGTTGAGGAAGAGCAGAAGACAGATTTCGCTAGCTATCTTCTAAAAGGCGAAGCTAATTACTGGTGGGAATCAAAGAAAACTTTGGAAGAAGGTGTGGTGACCTGGAACAGATTCACTAATCTTTTCTTGGAGAAATATTTTCCTCGTTTTATGAAGAACCAGATGGAGATCAAGTTCCTGGAGCTGAAACAAGACAACTTATCGGTTGCGGATTATGAGACCAAGTTTACTGAATTGGCAAGGTTTGTTCCAGAGCAGGTGGATACGGACGAGAAGCGGGCCAAGAGATTTCAGCAAGGACTGAAACCATGGATTCGTAGCAGGGTAGCTGTGTTTGAATTGACAACTTATATGGCTGTTGTTCAGAAGGCTATGATTATTGAAGGAGAAAGCGAAGCAGCTCAGAAAGAGAAAGGACCAGGGAATTTTCAGAATCGTTTCAACAAAAGGCCAGGATTTCAAGCTCGGGGAAAAGTAAATTTCAAAAGGCCATAACAGAACAATCAGAGGATGGGAAATCGACTTCTAGCCCCAATTCAGAAGAGACTTATCCGACCGTTTATACCTGACTGCAGAACGTGTGGTAGAAAGCATACAGGAGTTTGCAACAAGCTAAATGTTACGTGTTTCAAGTGCAAGCAAAGGGGACACTATTCTGGAGAATGTCCAATGGGAAAGGCAGAAGTTACTTGTTTCCAATGTGGGAGAAAAGGACATATCGCCAAAGACTGCAGAGGAATTGCAATGGCTGCCAGTATTCCAAGAATTTTAGCATTACCTCCACCTCCACTACCACAGCAAAATCAGCCCAGAGCAAGGACTTTCAACATGTCAATGAAGGAAGCGGTACAGAGTCCGAATGTGGTTGCAGGTACACTCCCTGTAAATTCCGTAAATGCTTTGGTATTGATTGATTTAGGAGCTACTAGATCTTTTATTTCTGAAGCTTTTATCTCTAAGATAGATTATGAGATTCAGTGGTTGGATGAAGTGTTAGTCATAAAATTAGCGAATAATGATCAGATTGCAGTAGATCGAGTATGTCCGAGCTGTGATATTGAGATAGGGAGATGTCATTTTTCAGTTGATTTGATACCTTTTAGGTTAGGGGAGTTTGATATTATTTTAGGAATGGATTGGCTGTCTAGTAATAATGCTCAAATTGATTGTGCGAATAAGAGAGTGAAATTGCAAACTGAAGAAAATGAAACGGTAATATTTAAAGGTGAGAAGCAAAAGCAGAAATTCCTATCAATAATGCAGACGAGAAGATTGCTACGTCAAGGATGTCAAGCTTATTTAGCCTATGTACGGGATGTTGAAAAGGGAAATTTGAAGATTGAAGATATTCCTGTAGTTTGTGAATTTCTTGATGTTTTTCCAGACGAATTACCAGGACTTCCACCAGATCGAGAAATCGAATTCACTATTGACTTGACGCCAGGGACTGAACCAATTTCGAAAGCTCCATATCGAATGGCACCTGTTGAAATGAGGGAATTAGCAAAGCAGTTGCAAGAACTTCTTGACAAAGGAATTATAAGGTCAAGTGTATCCCCATGGGGTGCGCCAGTATTGTTCGTGAAAAAGAAGGATGGTAGTATGCGACTGTGTATTGATTATCGTGAGCTGAACAAGTTAACTATCAAGAATAAATATCCTTTACCTCGCATTGATGATTTATTTGATCAACTAAAAGGAGCAGCATGGTTTTCAAAAATTGACTTACGATCAGGCTATCATCAGTTAAAGATCAAGGCCGAAGATATTCCAAAGACAGCGTTTAGAACAAGGTACGGACACTATGAATTTCTTGTAATGGCTTTTGGATTGACGAATGCACCTGCAGCGTTTATGGATTTGATGAATCGAATATTCAAGAAGTATTTGGATAAGTTTATCATTATATTTATTGATGACATCTTGATCTATTCAAAGACGGAAGAAGAGCATGCAGCACATTTAAGAACGACATTGGAGATATTACGGAAGGAGCAGCTTTATGCAAAATTTTCCAAATGCGAATTTTGGTTGAAAGAAGTGCAGTTTCTAGGGCACATCATCAGCAGAGA
Source organism: Apium graveolens (assembly GCF_009905375.1). Taxonomy (NCBI): domain Eukaryota; kingdom Viridiplantae; phylum Streptophyta; class Magnoliopsida; order Apiales; family Apiaceae; genus Apium; species Apium graveolens. The sequence goes on along the minus strand of NC_133651.1, from coordinate 140,555,333 downwards.
AGGCATTCAAGTTGATCCAGCAAAGATTGAAGCTGTGTTGAATTGGGAAAGACCAAAGACGCCGACAGAGGTTCGAAGTTTCTTAGGTTTGGCAGGATATTATCGAAGATTTGTCAAAGATTTTGCGAAGATAGCAACACCGCTGACCAAGTTAACTCGACAAAGTGAAAAGTTCGAATGGAATAGTAAGTGTGAAGAAAGTTTTCAAGAGTTGAAGAATCGGTTGGTGACGGCACCAGTATTAGTACTGCCAGACGAGCAAGGAAATTTTGTTATTTACAGTGACGCTTCATATCGTGGTTTAGGATGTGTGTTGATGCAACATGGTAATGTCATTGCATATGCGTCGAGACAACTTAAACCTCATGAGCAGAAATATCCTACGCATGATCTGGAATTGGCAGCAATTGTATTTGCATTGAAGCTTTGGAGACATTATCTGTACGGTGAAAAATGTGAAATCTACACGGATCATAAAAGTCTGAAGTATATATTCACGCAAAAGGAACTAAACATGCGACAACGTCGATGGCTAGAATTGATTAAAGATTACGATGTTACAATCAGTTATCATCCAGGAAAAGCAAATGTTGTAGCAGATGCGCTAAGCAGAAAAGAAAGATTGAATCGGTTAACTTCATGTGAAGAATTGGCCAAGGAATTCGACAAATTGGAAATCGAAATTCGTATTCCCTATGAATCTGCAGAAACTATCTACGCTATGACTTTCCAACCAGAATTGCTGGAAAAGATTCGCCGTTGTCAAGAAGAAGTGATGAGTCAAGACGACAACTTAACAGGAGAAGAGATTACAACTCAGAAAGATAATGAAGGAATTTTACGTTTTGTGTCAAGAATCTGGATCCCTAACGTGGCAGAATTAAAAGAAGAAATTATGCGAGATGCGCACAATTCGAAGTATTCCATTCATCCAGGAAGCACGAAAATGTATCGCGATTTGAAGGAAAACTTTTGGTGGCCGAATATGAAGAAGGAGATAGCAGAATGGGTGAGTAAATGCTACACATGCCAGCGAGTTAAAGCAGAACACCAACGTCCGAGTGGGTTATTGCAACCATTAGACATTCCAAAATGGAAATGGGAACATCTAGCGATGGATTTTGTGGTAGGACTATCGAGGACTAGGGCAAATCATGATGCGATATGGGTAATCATTGACAGACTTACGAAGTCGGCACATTTTCTACCAATTAATGAAAGATTTTCGCTCGACAAATTAGTGCACATGTATCTCAAAGAAATTGTAATGCGTCATGGAGTACCAGTATCAATTGTATCGGATCGAGATCCTCGTTTCAATTCAAGATTTTGGAGACAATTCCAAGAATGTCTAGGAACGAAGTTGAATATGAGTACAGCCTATCATCCGCAAACTGACGGTCAAAGTGAAAGGACAATTCAAACGATTGAAGACATGTTACGAGTTTGTGCGATCGATTTTGAAGGTAGTTGGGATGAACATTTACCCCTAGTGGAATTTTCTTATAATAACAGCTATCACGCCAGTATTGGAATGCCACCGTATGAAGCATTATATGGAAGGAAATGCAGATCACCAGTGCATTGGGATGAAGTTGGAGAACGCAAGATTTTGGGTCCAGAATTAATTCAGCAGACAAAAGAAAAGATTAAACTCATTCGAAAATGAATCGAGACAACACAAAACAGGCAAAGCAGATATGCAGACCAAGCAAGGAAGAATGTGGACTATCAGGAGGGAGAACGCGTATTGCTCAAAATATCGCCATGGAAAGGATTGACCAGATTTGGCAATAAAGGAAAATTGAAGCCACGATACATTGGACCATTTGAGATTTTGAAGAAAATTGGGAAGGTTGCGTACGAGTTAGCTCTACCACCCCATATGCAGCATGTTTATAATGTATTTCATGTATCTATGCTTAAGAAGTATAATCCTGATACAAGGCATGTAATAGAGTATGAGCCAATAGAACTTCAGGCAGATTTATCATATGTAGAGCAGCCGATAAGAATTCTAGATAGACAAGAGAGGGTATTAAGGAATAAGTCTGTGTCATTAGTGAGAGTTTTGTGGAGAAACCCAGTGGTTGAAGAATCAACCTGGGAGCTTGAGAGTAATATGTTAGAAAAGTATCCTCAGTTATTTACATAGTATGATTCTGAGGACAGAATCCTGTTAAGGGGGGGAAAATGTAACGATCGAGAAATTACGCTTGTATTATATCATAATAAAGATAAATTGTGTGTATTATTATGTGATTAACTGTGTTGAGTCATTAAACCCTAATCGTTATGTGCTACGTGTTGTCTGTTATGATCCGAATATGTTTTGGATATTTATTGAATGTTTTATCGCAAGTTATATATCTTATATCAAAACCCGTACAGCTCAAACAGTGTTTTAAAAGCCCGTATTTCAAATAAAATTATTGGTCCTATTTTACCAAAAATGCCCTATACCATATCGCTATTTTGAACCCCTAGACATTTTACAAATTGACCTTTTTCGCGAAAAACGACTTTTCCGGACCCCTTCCATATATCATTTTTCTTTGTATTTTTGTATTTTTCACAATTTTTGGGAATTTTTAGTATTTATTTTGTATTTATTGGATATTTAAAAATTCATTATTAATACCCAAAAATTATAAAAATTGGGGCCAAATATTTTTATTAGGAGTGTAATTAGACCCTTAATTTTACTTAGGGGTATTATTTTCATAAATATAAATACACGATTTATTAGTAATTAAATCAGTTAATTATTCAGAAAAATCAGAAAATAAAAAGAAAAAGAAAAAGAAATTAGGGTTAGGGTTTTGTGAAGAACAGAGCAGGAGGATCAAAGGCGATTTTCATCGTGATTCCGGAGTCCAAATCGTTAGTGTAAGTATCCGTTTTGAAGCCCAAGAATCGTAGTTTTTGATTATGTAATTAGTTTTAATGTTTGATTATCTGATTTTACTTTCATATTTTCGGGTTTTAATCGCGAATTCGGGTTTGAATTTCTGTTGATTGTTTAATGATTTCGTTGCCATGAGGTTGTAGATCGTCGAATAGGGAGTAGTTTGGTACCGGATTCGTGGTGTTTGGCTTTGGTTTTGGGTTCATCGGAAAAACGGCGACGCCGCCGTTGTTCTTCGTCTCCGGCGGTGTTCGACGAGGAAGGAGGACGGGGAAAGGCCAGGAAGCAGAAGGGGAGATGTCGTTGTGTTGTTATGCTTCGAGAAGAACCTGGAATCGAGCGTTTGGTTCGCCGGAAAATCTCCGCCGGCGTCGGATTCTGGGAATGCGGGCGATGTTCTTCCCGACCCGATCGGGTCGGGGACGACCCGGTTTGCAACCCGATTTCGACCCGGTTTCAATCCTAAAAACCCTAAATCCTGTTATGTTTTTGTGTTTCTAAATAAATAAATTATTTATTTATATTTTAGTAAGTAAAAATCAGTTTTAATAATTCTAATAATTAATTAAAAATTAGTTTTATATTATGAAAAATAGTATTTATAATTTTTGAATTATTTTATTTAATTATAAATTTGAATTTATTTATTTAATTAATTATTTAATAATTTATCTAATTATTTATTAATTATCTAATTAATTAATAATTGGGTAATTAATTAATAATTAGGTAATTAATTAGTGAATAAAGATTAGAAATAATTAAGTGAGGTAATTAATAATCTAATAATTAGTTAATAGTGCGAATAATGATTCGATAATTAGAATTATTATTGGAGCGTTAGTTATTCGAATAATATTATAATAATTATTCGTACCATATAAATAGTTATCGGTAATTATCTGTTTAGCGAATCGTACGAGTTTTAATAATAATAGAATAATTCGATAATTAGGCAAGAATTGCGAGTAGCTCATAATTATACGAGTGATTAATCGTTAAGTGATTTATAATTCGAGTAATTCGTAGTTATTTGATAAATAACGTATCAGTTAATTGTATCGATTGATTATTTGTAAATAATCGATCTGATCGGGTAAGCGTTAATAATTAGTAAATTAGTGTAGTAAATTGTAATTAATCCTAATAATTAGGGATTAATTATTTTAAAATGCAATAATTATTAAATAATTATCTAAAAATATAATTAAGGATTATTTAATTATAATTATTTAATTATAATTAGTTATTAATTAATTAAATCTTGTTTAATTCATAATAATTAAACCGTTAGTCCGATTTGAGCAAAACGAAGACCCCTAGACTCAGAAAAATGAGACGAATCCAATAAAAATAATTGTGAGTTATAATTTCTTTCAAAAGAGAGTGATCTTGTGATAATTAATAGTTCGTAGGCCCTAATAGGGGTATAACTGAGTTGAATAAATCCCGAAAAATTATAATAAAATCAGATACGACTAGTAATGCAGGTATAAGCCCAGAATTGATTCTAAAAATAATTATAAATCTAAAAATTAATTATGTGCCTTACGTGCTACGTGCTTTATGTGATTATGTGAATAGATGTGTTGTATAAATGTATATATATATGCGAGTCAGATAGAAACGCATGGGTAGACTGATAAGGTTGCGTGATATCAATTCAAGATACGCGTATATAGTAAATTATCTAAACGCCTATCTTTCCATGATTTGTTCAGTGTTAGCAAGGCAGAGCAAGCTAAGGTCAGAAGACAGTGAGTTAAACCAGGTTAAGTACGCGCAAGGCAAGTTTTTCCCCTATTCTAAATTCAGAATAGTGATTTATATTTCTTTTCTATCGTATCAATTCTCTTTGATAATCATTGTTCATATACACTGTTATCCATTTATTATTACTTGTTCCAGTTTCATTTCAATTATTGATTTACCCAATTTATTGAATTCCCTGTTCATATTTCAATTCTTTTACCCTACATATACTCTGGTATATCCTGGTGTTGGGATATATCAATAGCATACCGATTGTTCCGGATGCTCAGCCTTGGACTGGATGGTTACTATAAAGGCTGGGTTTTTCCCAGACCATTAATTAATAGGCCATAGTTGCCTGAGTACTCCTTATGTTGGTTGGGTCTATGCAGTTGGGTATAGATCCGCACTATATTCTGACTGATCAGCAGATTATAGTGCATATGTTGGTTCTTGTTTCCAGTCTTGTTCATTTGGCACTCGCCATCATTGGCAAATTATTATCATATACAGATACAGATGGTTGTTCAAACCAGCAGCTTATTGGTTCATTTATTTCTCTCTCTTTATATATATATATATATATATATTGTTGCAGGCTTGTTGAGCAATTTTGGCTCATTTCTTTTATTGTCACTCCTATTGTTTTACAGTTAAGGTAGAGAATGAAACCCATCAGGACCCGCATAGTCAAGAAGCGAGTCAAGCAGCGGGACCCTCTTATACCAAGAGTGTTCCTTCCTATTCTCGAAGAGAGTTTTGAATTGCCAGATCAGGTGTAGCAGGATAAGTAGTAATGTTGGGTTGAATAAAGTTTTGTGTAGTTTGAATAAAAGATTGTGTAGTGAAACTGTAGATAGAATAAAGTTTGTAATAAAGAGAGTTATTGAGACAGGTTTTATTTAGTTGGGTTTGTAATAAAGTGTAGTGCATGATTCTTGTTTTCAAACTCAACCCTTAAAAGATCCTGAGTAGTGATAGTTCGGGGTAATTATTATATTTATATTCCGCTTGTGCAGGTATAGTTGGTAATTGTTGTTAATAATGCCCCAAATCTATACCCCGGATTTGGAGGGTGTTATAACGATGCTATAATACTTGATGTTGATATATATATGTATATGTTTTGTTCTCCTATGACAAACCTCTATAGTTCAGAGGTAGATTCCAAGCCAGATATTTATGGCAATAAAGTTTTTACGTATATACAATTCTCTTCAGTTCGCTATTTTCTCTTCTTTTCATTTCATGTAAGCTGAGAAGAACAAACCTTCCAGAAGGGGAGGTATTGCCGAATGACTATCTATCTGTGTGATAGAAGCCTAGTAGGATACCACATGTTGTTTAATTGCTTGTCAATTACTAAAGGCCGGCCACCTTCTGTACTAACTATGCGATATAACAAGTGTTCATGATCATAGTGATCTCTCAATAAATTCTTTTACTTCTATACGATGGGTCAAGCTTTCAAAGATAGAAGTAGTTAGAAAAGGAGTAGTATGAGTATGGTGGTATTCAGAATGGAAACACATTCGTGATACTAAGGTTGATTCGTAAAAGGTTATAGAACGCTAACGAGCAAAAGTATAACCAGTATAATATTAGGAACGGAAGATAGTAACGATTACAAATTGGAAAAGAATGGGTATTGAGAAGCAAAAAGCTATAATGCTAGAAGCTATAATGAGAGTCTGTGCCATAGACTTGAAAGAATTTGGAATGGTCACTTAACACGGATTGAGTTTTCTCACGATAATAGATCGTATGACAGTATCGAGATGTTGCCTTATGAGATCCTTGAGGGAAGACAATGTCGATCTCCCTTATGTTAGGATGAAGTTGTAGAGCGCAAGATGCTCAGACCCGCAGTAGTCCAAAGGACCAAGGGTATAATAGATCTAATCAGAGGACGGCTGGTAGTAGCCCAAGATGGACATAAGAAGTATGTTGATTTGACATGAAAGGACAAAGAATAGGAAGTAGGGGACCTAGTGCTATTATAGGTATTCCCTTGGAAAGGATGGATGTAGTTCAGAAAGAAAGGAAAGCTAAGCCCACGAATTGTTGGACCCTTTGAGATACTAAGATGGATGGGGAAGTTAGCTTACGAGCTAGCCTTACCCCCGAACCTACAACAAGTTTATAATGTGTTCCATGGGTCAATGCTAAGGAAGTATCATCGAGATTCCAGACACATAGTGGAGTATGAGCAGGTGGATATGCAACCAGATCTGACTTACGTGGAGAAACCAGTAAAGATTATGGATAAGAAGGAGCAGGTGCTTCGGAACAAAGTGATCAAGCTAGTCAGAGTGCTATAGCAGAATTATAATGTGGAAGAATCAACTTGGGAACTAGAAAGCGCAATGCTAGAAAACTACCCCCATTTGTTTTCTATCTGATTCCGGGATGGAATCCTTTTAAGGAGGGGAGACTGTAATAAACCCAAAAATTTTGAACCTTTTGTAACCCTTATGAATAGTGATTTTGCTAATTATGCTGAATAAGAAAACTTTTCATGCCACACTTTGTAGGGGTTCTTTTATTGTTATTCTGAGATCTTATTAGTACTCTATATGATATATAAGTGTATGTAAAGATCGTCAGAATCCAAATTCGAACACTTTGATTTTTCCCGAAAATCCACCAGATACCGAAAGAATTGAGTATAAGGTAACAGGATAAAAAGGATTTAAATTCAGGGATTATAAGAGAGGATCATAAAAGGAATATAATGTATTGAGAAAGGTTAATGAAACCCAAGTAATAAGATCCCGGGTATGATCCCTCAAACGATAAACGAAAACGAAAGTTAAGTGAACCGTATAACAGATCAGCGGTCATTAGCCAAGTAATTAGGAGCTAATCAAAGAGATTAGTGAGGATGATGCCATCAAACTAATAAGAAGAGGACAAGCATGGGAGGATGACATAAGATTGATGACCTAAGCATGACCAAAAAGGAAGGAAGTGTGGTTGATTATTAACCACACAATTTTACATGGTTAAAAGGGTAATTAAACAAAACAAAAACCTAGCAACCAAGCAAAACAAATCACAAACACAAAAACACATCTTGATTTCATTTTTCCAAGAAAAGCTCTCGGCCCTTTTCCATTTTCAAGAAGAAAAAAACCCAAATCCAAGTTCCAAACTTCATTAATTAGTGAGGTAATTATCTAAGGTTCCTTATGCATAGATATAGCTATCCTATAAGTTTAAGCTTCAAATTTCTTCACAATCTCTTCCTAAAATTCATGGAAGAAGAGGGTGAATAGTGTTTTTCAAGAACTTAAAATTTTGTTCTTGAGTTTTTGTTTAGATTAATCTTTGGTAAGGACTTTCAAGGGTGATTCCAAGCTCCTTAGTTACTTTTACTCACCAAGGAAGGTATAATCTCATACCCTAGCCCTACTTTTATATATTTAGAGTTTTTGTGTTTGGAATGGTTCATGAGAAGCTTGATTATTGTGTATTTAGAGATGTGTTGATTTTGTGATGTGTTTGGAGTTGTAAATCTTGTTGATTAGTTAAAGAACTTAGGTAAGCTTTTAGTTCATGATTGGGAAGTAGTGTAAATTGGAAATATTGAGTTGTTGGGGCTGTTGTAGCATTGTATGTATGAATTTTGGTTGTATGGTTGAATTGTGGTTGATTGGTGGTTGATTTGGAGTAGGATAAAAATTGGTAATCGCGTAAACATAGCCGTCGTAATGTCCGATTTAATTTAGACTGCTTTGTTCTTAACATCAGGACCCGAGAACTCACTGTTAGGTTTTGACTATTGCCATTAATAGATAGTTCATGTTACAAGCTTCATTTTGATATGTGGTTCGCTTGAATCCGATGTACGGTTTAGGAGAAACGACCTTTTTAAGTAACGGCATTTCGCGACTGAACCTTTACCCCTCGCCTTACTTTAAAACCTTGGTTAAGGACCTTAAATGAATAATTGGGTTATGAAACAATTATGTAAAGTGGGTTAGACAGTTGGTAGGGTACTCGCGAAAGAATCGCCTTAAAACTCTTAATGGTTAATTTATTAAAAATGGTGGAGCCAAGGGTACTCGAGCAACCTAAGTGAATCGTTAAGCGCGAAAGCGAACGTTAGGGTCTAATTGGTTAAAGTATAGATTCATAAGCGACTTTGGTTTAATTCCAACTTATATGATGTTTATAGGTTACCAGACTCGTCCCAGGCCTTTTATCATCCCCAGTCGCCCAGGCAAGTTTTCTACCCGTTATACTGTTGTTGTGATGTATATATGTATATGCATTATCTTGTGATAGATGCATGTTGGTTAATTAGCAAATTTTGTGATATATTGAAGCATGCTGATATGGTATATATATGCATGTCTATTTCATAATCTGGTTATCTATCTGTTGATTCAATTGCTTATAAGTTGCATAATACCTATGCTAGAGATAAGCAGTAGTTGCGTATACCCTTAGTATAGGGGACCCAAAGGTGAACATTTTTCTAAACCGGGAGTCGATGTTCCCGAGTATATATATATATATGTATATTGATATAGTTTTCAAAACTATTAATCGAATAAGGTTTATTCGATAACTTTATTTTATTTAATGAATATTATTCTGAATATTCATTCGAGGACTTATGACTCCGCTTACTTTATTTAATTAATATTATTTTGAATATTCATTCGAGGACTTAAGACCCCATTTATTTTATTTAATGAATATTATTTTGAATATTCATTTGAGGACTTATGACTCCGCTTATTTATTAAATAATATTCTTTATTTCATTAAACAATAATGTTTCGATAATCAAACTTATTTTCGATTATTCAAATAAAGATCATACTTTCGTATAAGTATATCTTTGGTTATTTATTATTCATCTCAAGAATAAGTTTTAAAACTTTTACTTCCATTATTTTTATAAGGATTATCCTTATGGGAATATTATTCAAATAATAATATTCAGATATTTTCTAATATATCGGGACTGATTTATTTTATTAAATCAGTATTACTCCAAACATTCTTAAAAATATTTTCGAGTCTTCAAAATGATTTTAAAAGTTAGAGCGGATCCCAAAACTCATTTTTAGATTTAAGATCTTCCTTTTTGAAGGGGACTTGAATACTCGCTCAAAAATCTAAGGGATCCGGCCCTGTGGTGTATTTTATATTCACAACGAGGTTGCTGTTTTGATAAATGAATTGATTACTTACCCAATGTTTGGGAAGTAAATACATCTATTTGAGTCGGCATAAGCAACATGGGCTCAGTGGGCGTCCATGAAAGTGTAAGTGGCTCAGTGGGAGTCCATCAAATGCGTAAGTGGCTGAGTGGCAGTCCAGCATAAGGTCCTATTGCGACCAGGGTGATGACCAGTGGGGAATTCGTCCATCTACTAGTAGAAAAGGTTAATTATTGGTATCTTTGCCTGATCAGCAAGATATCAGGTTTATGCCAAGGTTTTCTCCTTTCCAAATTCATTGGATATTATAACTCTGTTTATAATTTTCATAACAGAGGTTTTCAAGGAGTGTATGAAATATATATATATATGTGTATATAAATATCGGGACTTAATGAAGTATCTCGTAACTTCATTATTTATAATGATATTTCAAGGATTGAATCTATTCAAATCTTATCTTATAGTCTCATCTATGTGATGAACTTTTGAAATGAATTATACCTTGAACGGTGGTAGTTCAAGTAGTATTCGGAAAAGATATAAGTATATTGGAGTATCTTGTAACTTCATCTTTTAAACTTATATCTAGTAAATGATTATCTTGTGCATGTCAAAGATTTTCAGAAAAAAATGTTGAGACAAGGTTAAATATATGAGATCACCTTGCAACGATATTTTTATACAGTTATAAACTGGAACTCTGTGTATATTATACATGTCAGAGGATTTCAAAGATTGTGAAAAGTATATATGTATATATATATACTGAATATTTTGCGACTTGGTCGCGTTAAGATATCAGCTTGGTTCATTTCTTCTTGACCAAGACTTTCATGAGTACTATGAGAATGCTCATATATTGTTAATTATTATACATATTATTTCGGTGGGCTTGTTGCTCACCCTTGCTTTCTTTTTTCATCACACAACAACAGATAGAAAAGATGAACATGACCAAGCTTCCAATTCGCAAGCGGTTAGGAATCGTTCCGCAGTTTTCTGGAAGCGTTGATGCCGCTGTAGCTGAGATAGAAATTACCAATAGGCTAGGCTTTCAACTTCTGATGTACCAGACTTATGTATCTATATGAATTGTAATAATGGCAAAGAAATGTAAATTTATTCAGAAACCCTTTTAAGGTGTAACGGTTTATAATTGTGGAATAAAATGACTTGTGTTATTTTTGGTATTCATCTCTGAGACTATAACTTGTGGTGTGTGTGTGTATATTGTGGGGTCATAGTACTCAGTAGTTGGTTGACTGTTAAGATTAAGTATTGATAAGGGAAATGGAACTCGTGACAACCCGAATCCCCGACCCCGGACTTGGGGGTTTTACAAGCCCTAAGGATATGGTTGGTGAGGTGAGTGTTTCCTAGCCTACCCATACTGTAGTTTCTCAATAAACTGTAGTGCTTAAAAAGGACTTAACCTCTTTACTAGTTGCATCCTCCAAAAAGGATGTGACTATTGAAAAAAGCTCTCAGCCAAGAGCACAGGCCAAAAGGGTGAGGGACACTAGCTCACCCCAAGATTATGCTAGAAAGAAGTAATCCAAAACCATTGGGGATGCACAGTGAACACACAGAGTGCAAACTGAAGCTAAAGACTCAGTCACTGCACCATCTCAAATTCAGATTGATGTGTCTCTAATAAATGTGGAGTCACAGCCAAAATCTTTAATCATAGAAGCACCACAAACACCAAACTCTCCCACAAATTCTCTGGATGTGGACATGATCAATACATCAATTCCCGATTCCCCTTCTTTAACTCTGTTGGGGAAGCCAAAATCTAGTGCAAGTGAGCATCATCTTTTAGATGATTTGTTGGCTCACTTGCCAATTCTTTCAGGAACTGCAAAGACATATGTGCCTAAATTATCATCAATCTGCACAGAGTCTATAATAGTCTCCACTCCAAACTCATTCATTTCTTTTATTCCTGTGGATATTGTCCATGCATCGGTTAGCGATTGTATCATGACGGATGTGCCTAACAGTAGTCATCCGTCAACTATCCTAACTACTACCCCGATGGATATTTCTCATTCATCGGTACTCACTACACACACTAAAATATCAAAAATTATTACAAGTGTAGATGAGTTAGTAGTTGTACAATCACTCTCAGGACTGATGGAAATGAGTGATTTGAGTGAGAGGTTGGGTTGCTCCCAGGAAAAAAGAGAGGAAAGGAGTGAACAAATGTAGGCTATTTCTTCCATCCTGAAAAAAGAGAGTGAGAGGAGTACCACCTTAGTAGGTGAAGGTGAGGGTGTGAGGGTGGTGAGCCAAGGGGAGCCCTTGATGCAACAAAAGAGAGAAAATGAGAGAAATGCAGGTACATGAGATAAAAGGGTGGAAACTATTTCTAGTGAGCTAATGGATGTCAGTGAGGCAGAAAAAGAGAGACTATTCCAACAAGAATATCAAGCTGTTATAGATTCTATCTCTTTGGATGCTGAGACATTTACTCATCTTGTTCCAGCTTATCAAACTCTAGCTGGACAAGGCAATGAGGATGCTGAGAGGATGCTGAACCTGGTGTATACAACTGCCTCAATGCAATGGGCAAAGGATGCCATCACTGCTATGCCATCCACAACAGGTAGTGAGTTTGAATTGACTAAGAATCTTTTGGGGATGATGGTGAGGATGATGGGGATGATAGCATGAGCATAGGGGGAGATGTAGATATTCCTTCCTGGATGCTAACCAAAGAATGTTCATCTTCACATCTCCAATCCACCTTATGCAAGCTTATTCATGACACCTAAACAGCTATTCAAGCATCCACAAGTGCTAACACAAAAAGGTTACTCACAACACATCTGGAAGCTCTACAGCTACACAAAATTCAGGCTCTCCAACACAGTCAAAGTGTGGATGAAATTAAGCAAGAAGTTTCAGAAGTCAAACAAGATTTTATATCAAGGTTGGTTGCTAGACTTCCTGGAACCACTATGACTGAAATAGCACAGAAATTGAGAAAAAAAGCTGATTTGAACAGGAAGGTTGAAGCCGAGAAATGTGGAAAATTCAGTGGCCAAAATTCTTGAAAATCAGGAGGATCAAACCAGTTTGCTTTAACAGTTGGTGGCTGCACAACTCCCTACTTCTCATCAACTTGATGCTAACAAAAAGGGGGAGAAAGACTCACTCATCCCAGTTAGTCAAGGGGATTCAACAAGTGAGGGGGAGAAAGTGCTCAACATCCAAGTCAGTAAAGTAATTGTGCCGGCAATTGCTTTCACTAAGCCACCAGCTATGGATAGCATTTATGTCATCAATCTAGCAGCAGCAAAACTGAAATCAAATGATAAATTGAAAAAGATTGATGTAGCAGCAGTTGAGAAGGAGCTGGATGATAAATGGAAGAAGATTGATGCAGACATTCAAAAGAAATTTGGTCGGATCCAGAAAGTAGACAAGATCTTTCATCACCACGCACAAGTCAAACAAATCTAAGTGAATGAAATGAGTCTAGGTAGCTTGGAAAAAGGCCAAACTTCATTCATCAAATCTCCAAAAGCCAATCTAATTCTGAAGCCTAAAAAGAACTATCCAAAGTCATCAGACAAGAATCCCTTGGATCTCATATTTGAGACTCCAAAGCCAGATGAAAAGAAGCTGTTGGCAAGGTCCATAGCATTTTACAAAGATCCATCTCATTCAGTACAAAAGAAGAGAATTGCCAAAATTTACAGGAATGGAACATAGATCTGTGTGGTGGCTGGTCACCCTCAGTTTGCATCAGGAAAAGGGGAAGAAAAAGAAAGAATTAAGAAAGAAAAGAGGCAAGCTGCTTTAGATGCTAAGAAGCTCAAACAGAAGAAAGAGCATGCTGCCATAGTAGCCAAGCTTCAAGCTGTGAAAGATGCAACTGAAATCTCTGAAAAACCACATGTGATTACTGAAGCTCAAGATCAGCATATGCAAAATGAACCTCAACAGATTAGGAAATTCAGATACAAGCTTCATTCTAAAAGAAAATTGGACTTCAGTGATGAGGAAATGGAAGACTACATTCCTACACAGTCTATAACTTCAACTCAAACATCCAAGCCCTCAGTGATACATGAGGAATTCTGTTAAGTGGCATTTATGACACTTATTTATGCTCTAATAAGCTTTGAGTTGGTGTATTTGTACTCAAGTTATTTGTGTTTTAACGCATTTTCAAGTGTTTTTGCATTTCAGGCTTTACTTCGTGAATCAGGTGAATTAGCATAATATGGTGTTTAGGATGTGCTGGAATAAAAGCTTGAAAGACTGGCTTGAAGCTGCAAGGAATAAAGAAGAATAAAAGAAGAATTTTTGGTAGAAGGCAGGCACGCACACGCTGGTGTTATGCGCGGCCTCGCCGGGAGAACAGGAAGCCAGCGCGGCCGCGCGCTCGCTGGGTCGGGATATTAAAATCCTGATTCAACTACAATTCGATTTGATGGACTTCTAGGATGCATGGACTGCTATATAAACATAACTTAGGTCATTTTTCAGAGACATCAAGCAAAAAGAAGACGGCAAGAGAACTTTCGGGCATAATTCAACAAAGACGAAGATGATCTAGTTTATTCTTGAGAATTTTTGGTTTGAGTTGTAATTTGGATGCTTGTTTCTTGTTTTGCTGAACCTTTACTCTTGTTTGTACTTTGGTTTATTTATTCCTATAAAGACTACATTTGCTATATTATATTTTCATTGGAACCCACGATGGCGATGAGGTCTATTTGGGCTAATCGTTATCGTGGGGTTCTAGAGGATTTATTTATGGATTTCTTTAGTTAAATTGTTTCGATGCCTTAATGTGTGGTGATTGTATGATATCCTAGTTATGGTTGTGCGTATTCGTCTTGTGAGCGTCGCGAACTTATAAGATAGTGTGTTAATTCTTAAATGAAGCGAAAGTTAATTTAAGGATTTAGACCATGCTAGCAAAGGTTCATGTATTGTTATGCATGATTTATAGATAATTTTAACCATCTTACTTGCCTTATATAATCAAGATAAATAACTTATGCTTAAACCTTTATGTTGTCAAATTTTATAGACATATAGGGTCTCAATATAATTGGTGCCTATTCAGCTTCTATCTCTTTTGTGGATGTCTGGTAGAATGGTACTCGTGCAACGAAAGTTGGCATTTATCAGTTTCGTGTTGTCTGATTAGTGTCATCACCATTGCAAGCTAATGTTAAGAATAATAAGGCTATTGAATGAAGTACTTAATGAAGTTAGAATCCCATGTTTGTCATATATATTAACTCAATCTATCTTATTCTCGTAGTTACAATTATTAGTTTATGTGCTTTCCATCAGTTATTGTTAAAGTTCATTGACTCAAACATTGTTACTTATTTGTTTCTTTATTTTATTTCAGGTGATCTAGCGAGGGTATATGCATATGCGTTCGCGTACTCGTAAGAGAACACTGGATAAAGCCGATGAAGAACTTGTGGTAGTTCGTAGAGAAGTTTTTGAGGAAGAAAAGAAGGTAGAAGAAGAAGAGAAAGTTGAAGAGCCAATTGTAGTAGCTATGGGTGATCAAGCGGAAAATCCGAAGGCTTTGGTGGACTATTCTAAGCCTAAGATTAATGACATTCAGTCTAGCACCATTTGACCAGCCATCAGGGCTAACACTTTTGAGATCAAGTCAAGCACGATCCAGATGATATAGAACTCAGTTCAATTTGGGGGTTCTCCTACCGAAGACCCCAACATGCACATCAGGGATTTCATCGAGATCTGTGACACTTTTAAGTTCAATGATGTGACTGAAGATGCTATCAAGCTGTGACTCTTCCCATTCTCTCTGAGGGACAAAGCTAAGTGTTGGTTACATTCTCTACCAGCAGGGTCTATCACCACTTGGGAAGATCTTGCTCAAAAGTTTCTCACTAAATTCTTCCCATGGCGAAAACTGCAGCAATCAGGAATGCTCTTACCCAGTTCGCGCAGCAAATTGGAGAATCTTTGTGTGAGGTTTGGGATCGATATAAGGAGATGTTAAGAAGTGCCCACACCATAGCATGCCTGATTGGATGATTATCAACTGTTTCTACAATGGATTGGGTGCTACTTCTAGACCCATGCTTGATGCAGCATCAGGAGGAGCCTTGTGGGCTAAGAGCTACGATGAAGCTTATGAACTTATTGAATTGATGGCTGCTAATTAGTACGAGAATCCTTCCGAGAGACTGCCTCAGGGAAAAGTAGCAGGAATTCTGGAGTTGGATGCAGCAACTGTTATAGCTGCCCAACTTAAGGTTTTGACAATGAAGGTGGACAGTTTGGCTAATTATGGAGTTAATCAAATCACTAGTGTCTATGAGCTTTGTGCTGGTCCCCATGAGACTGATCAGTGTGCAATTTCTAGTGAATCAGCTCAATTTGTGAGCAACTTCCAGCGATCGGAACAAACCTGTGCCAGCCACCTATCATCCTAACAACCGCAATCATCCTAATTTCAGTTGGAGCAATGCTCAGAATGCGGTTCAACATCCTTATCAGCAGTATCCAGCTAAGCAGTACAACCCCCTAGTTTTCAGCAACCACAATATGCACTGAAACAACAACTCCAGCTGCAAGAAGCTAATGAAAAATCTGAATTAGAGGAGTTGAAGCTCATGTATAAGAGTCAAGTTGTTTCTATCAAGACCTTGGAAAATCAGATTGGGCAAATTGCCAATACCTTGCTAAATCGTCAACCTGGTACATTGCCTAGTGACACTGAAGTGCCAGGAAAGAAGGAAGCTAAGGAGCAGGTAAAGGCAATCACTTTGAGGTCTGGGAAGGGTTATGAATCCCGAACAAACTCAAGAGTTGACTGAAGAAGCTGGGCCAGAGAAAGAAGCAAAATAGCGGGATGAGGAAGTGGAACCAAGGAAGACTACTGTTGAGCACACTCTGCCTAAGGGTAATACATGGGAGAAACAGATCTATCCTCCACCGCCTTTTCCTAAGAGGCTGCAGAAGAAAAAGCTGGAAAAGCAATTCGAGAAGTTTCTGGAGGTGTTCAAGAAACTTCATATCAACATACCTTTCACTGAGGCTCTCGAGCATATGCCTAGTTATGCAAAGTTTATGAAAGGTATTCTCACTCGGAAAGTGAAGCTAGATGATTTAGAGACTGTCGCTCTCATGAAGGAATGCAGTGTTGTGCTGCAGAAGAAGTTTCCTCCGAAGCTTAAAGATCCAAAAAGCTTTACTATTCCATGTACTATTGGAAAAATGTCTTTTGACAAATGCTTATGTGACTTGGGAGCTAGCATCAATCTAATGCCTTTGTCAATCTTCAAGCAGTTGGATCTACCTGATCCTAAACCGACGTATATAACTTTGCAGTTGGCCGACCGTTCTATTACATATCCGTGAGGTATTATGGAGGATGTCTTGGTCAAGGTTGATAAACTCATCTTTCCTGCTGATTTTGTAATTCTTGATTTTGAAGAGGATAAGAAGATTCCCATAATCTTGGGAAGACCTTTCTTGGCAACTAACCGAACCTTGATCGATGTGCAGAAGGGTGAGCTTACAATGCGAGTGCTGGATCAGGATGTGACTTTCAATGTGTTCAATGCTATGAAATTTCCTACTGATAATGAGGAGTGCTTAAAAATCGAGTTAGTCGATCCGGTGGTCACATCAGAACTTGATCAAATGCTAAGGTCTGATGCCTTAGAAAAAGCCTTATTGGGAAATTTGGACAGTGAAGATGACAAATGTGATGAGCAATTACAATATTTGAATGCTTCTCCCTGGAAGAGGAAGATCGATATGCCTTTTGAATCTCTTGGAATGGAAGAATTGAGCAAAGCTCCTAAACGCCTCAAGCCTTCTATTGAGGAAGCTCCTACTCTTGAGCTTAAGCCTTTACCTGAACATTTGAGGTATGATTTTTTAGGTGATGCATCTACTCTGCCTATTATTATTGCATCTGACCTTTCAGGTAGCGATGAGGAAAAGCTTTTGAGAATTCTGAGAGAGTTCAAATCGGTAATTGGATGGACTATAGCAGATATCAAGGGAATCATCCCTTCTTACTGCATGTATAAAATTCTTCTAGAAGAAGGTAGCAAGCCTACCGTGGAGCAACAAAGAAGACTTAATCCTATCATGAAGGAAGTAGTGAAGAAGGAAATTCTGAAGTGGTTAGATGCAGGGATCATCTATCCTATCTCTGAGAGTTCATGGGTAAACCCGGTTCAATGTGTACTAAAGAAAAGTGGAATTACTGTGGTGGCAAATGAGAAGAATGAGCTTATCCCTACACGGACAGTCACGGGGTGGAGAGTCTGCATTGACTATCGGAAGCTGAACAAAGCAACTAGGAAGGACCATTTTCCATTGCCCATCATTAATCAGATGCTCAACAGGTTGGCTGGTCATGAGTATTACTGTCTTCTGGATGGATATTCGGGTTACAATCAGATTTGTATCACCCCAGAAGATCAGGAGAAGACTACCTTCACTTGTCAATTTGGTACTTTCGCCTTCAGACGAGTTTCTTTTGGTCTGTGTGGTGCACCAGCCACATTTCAGAGATGTATGATGGTCATCTTTTCCGACATGATTGGCCAGAATGTGGAGGTGTTCATGGACGACTTCTCAGTCTTTGGCGATTCTTTTGATGAATGCTTGCAAAATCTTGGGCTTGTTCTCAAGAGGTGTGTTGAGACCAATCTGATTCTCAATTGGGAGAAATGTCATTTTATGGTGCGTCAATGCATAATTCTCGGGCACAAGGTTTCTAGTAAAGGTATCGAGATGGATAAGGCCAAGGTGGGGGTTAATGAGAATCTTCCTCCACCTATTTCTGTTAAGGGAATTCACAGTTTTCTTAGTCATGCGGGTTTCTACAGGCAATTCATCAAAGATTTCTCGAAAATTTCAAAGCCTTTGTGCAGTTTGTTAGAGAAAGATGTTCCTTTTAAATTTGATGAAGAGTGCCTTGTAGTGTTTGAGACATTGAATAAGAGTTTAATTATGGCACCTATCATAATCGCACCTGATTGGAATGAGCCTTTTGAGATGATGTGCGATACAAGTGATTATGCAGTTGGAGCAGTTCTTGGGCAGAGGACGAAATATATATTTCATGTGGTCTACTATGCTAGTAAGACCCTCAACGGTGCTCAACTGAATTATACTACTACGGAGAAAGAACTTTTGGCTATTGTCTACTCGGTTTTGAGAAATTTCGATCTTATCCATTTGGGACTAAGGTGACAGTTTTTACTAATCACGCTACAATTCGATATCTCGTCTCGAAGAAGGACTCGAAGCCTAGATTGATTAGATGGGTTCTTTTTCTCCAAGAATTTGAACTAGAGATCAAGGACATAAAAGGAACTGAAAATCAAGTTGCTGATCATCTCTCGCGTTTAGAGAATTCTAATGCTACTTTATTGGATAAGACCTTGATAAATGAGTCTTTCCCCGAAGAGCAGCTGTTTGGAGTACAAGAAGAAGAGCCATGGTTTGCAGACATTGTGAACTACCTTGTGAGTAAAATCATGCCTCCCGACTTATCTTATGCTCAAAGGAAGAAGTTTCTTCATGAAGTGAAGCGGTATATATGGGATGAGCCATTTCTTTTTCGCCAAGGAGCTAACCAAATCATCAGGAGATGTATTCCTTACAGCAAAAGAGAGGGATCTTGCGAGATTGCCACTCAACGATATATGGAGGACATTATGGTGGAGAAAAGACAGCAGCTCGTGTTCTTTAAGCGGGTTTCTTTTGGCCAACATTGTTTAAAGATTCTCATCAGTTCATTTTGAAATGTAATCGATGTCAACGTGTGGGTAATATGTCTAAAAAGGATGAGATGCCTCTTAATGTGCTTCTCGAGGTTGGGGTCTTCGATGTTTGGGGAATTGACTTCATGGGGCCATTTGTCTCATCTTGCAACAATCAGTATATCCTGTTGACAGTTGATTACGTATCAAAATGGGTTGAAGTTAAGGCGTTGCCAATAAATGATGTGAAAGTCATACTTAATTTTCTTCACAAGCAGATATTCACAAGGTTTGGGACTCCAAGAGTCATAATCAGTGATGAGGGGTCGCATTTTTGTAACCACAAGTTCACTGCCATGATGAAAAGGTATAATGTGAATCATCACATTGCTACGGCTTATCATCCTCAGATAAATGGTCAAGCTGAGGTATCTAACAGGGAGATCAAGCGCATTTTGGAGAAAGTGGTATGTCCATCAAGGAAGGATTGGTCTTTGAAGCTTGATGAAGCTGTTTGGGCATATAAAATAACTTATAAGACTCCATTAGGAATGTCTCCATTTCAGTTGGTTTATGGTAAGGGGTGTCATTTTCCTGTAGAGCTCGAGCATAAAGCTTATTGGGCTTTGAAGAAATTAAATATGGATTTGGATGCGGCTAGAAAGAAGAGGATGCTTCAATTGAATGAACTTGACGAGTTTCGACTTCAAGCTTATGAGAACAACAAGATGTATAAGGAGAAAGTCAAGAGATGGCACGATCGGGGTCTAGTGCTCAAGAAATTTGTTCCAAGGCAACAAGTTCTTTTATTCAACTCTCGTCTCCCTATTTTTCCTGGAAAGTTGAAGTCAAGATGGTCAGGGCCATTCATAATCAAAACTGTGTTTCCACATGGAGTGGTGGAAAGTTTTGAGAATGATCCGGGCCAAGCATTCAAGGTAAATGGTCAAAGGTTGAAGATTATTATGGTGATACGGTAAACCGTGAGGTGGTTAGTGTCGTTTTATTGTCCACTTGATCTCGAGATTCTACGTTGAGCTAGCGACATAAAAGAAGCGCTTCTTGGGAGGCAACCTAAGTATGTTGTACATTAGTAGGTAGAGGAAGCAAGAAGAAAAGAGAAAAACATAAAAAAATCTGAAAAAGGAAAAAATTCAGGGCCAAGTACAAAAGTTAGGCACGCCCGCGCTGGCCAAACGCACAGCCGTACCATTTTTCCAGAAACCAAGCGCGCCCACGCTATCCTAGTGCGCACTCGCGCCGGTCTCCAGAGTTAGAGCGCGCCCGCGCGGTCTCCAGAGTTAGAGCGCACCCGCGCTGTCCTAGCGCGCGGCCGCATCGAGTCCCTGTTCAGAAATAAATAAATAAAAACAACAGTTTTATTAGAGAAAATCGGTATTTTAATTCCAAAATCAATTCTAACCAAATTTTTACTCTTCCACATCCCATAATTCCCTCTCCTAATCAATTCCATTATACCTACGATTCCCATAATCAATTCCCACTTCTATTCCTTATCAAATTCACACCCCTCCGCCTATAAATACATACACTTGCATACAGCTTCTCCACCAATCCATAAATTCTCAAACACAATTTCTCTCTAAACACTTAAGATTTTATTCTTTCTTTTTCAATCCCGATGGCACCCAAAAGACAGAGAACTCAAGTTGGAAGCAGCGCCACCGATTCTTCTACTGCGAGTGGTGTGAGGCCCAGGTTTCTACTCCTGAGGCTGAGGAGGAGTACACAAGGCTTCTCTCGAATCCTATTGCTAAGGAGAGAGGATTTCTGCCATCAGGGAATGATGGTAAGCTGTTGGAGATGATTTTAGAGATGGGCTAGGTTACTTTTTATGAGGCTCCCACTGCTGTGCCCATGAGTGTTGTGTGGGAGTTCTACACCAATGCTAAGGCGGAGAATAGTGGTTTCATGGTGGTGAGAGGGAGGACTGTTGAGTACAGTGCTGAGGCTTTCAGGACAGTGATTGAGCAGCCTGCAAGGAAGGTGGGCCAAGACACTTGAAACGATAAGACTCCTGAGGACTTTGATTTGGATCTCATCATTGGTACTCTATATGCCTAAGACTCATTGGAAGTTCAAGAGGGGCACTACTGATTACTCCAAATTCCCTGCTGAATGCATGAAGAGGTATGCGCGGGCTTGGAACTCATTTATTTGTGTTAACATCATGCCATCTTTGCATGTGCATGAGTTTATGGCGGACCGTGCTCATCTACTTTGGGGTATTCTGCAAGGTGATTACATTGATTTGGGGATGGTGATATATCAGGGGATCCTAAGGTTTTTTAGGGGAAGTACTACTGGCACTATTCCTTATGTGTCCGCTGTAAGGAAGTTGTGCGTGGCAGTTGGTGTTCATTGGCCAGCACATGAGCAGCTTCAGATTTCCAGCGCTCCTATTGACAGTTCTACGTTGTACAGCATGGTTGAGTGGGGAGGAGGTAAGCCCGATCCTAAAGGGCTTGGTTACACGTTTGATCATATTTCAGGAGCAGTGCCCCATGATCAGATGTATGCTGGTGGGACGCAACAAGCGAGTAAAGCAGCTTGGAGAGCGCAGTTAGGAGAGGAGGTTGGACCGTCAGGATCATAGCAGCAGCAAGAGGCAGCAGGAGCAGACATGGGAGCTGGTTTGAGTTCGACGCAGTATAGGCGTCTTGCGAGGAGGATGGATGCGATGCATGACATCCATTATCGTTTTGCACGCGATCTCACCTAGTTACTTGGGACTGCATTTAGAGCCACCGGAGTTGACATTCAGTGGCCAGTTTTTGGTGAGGATTCTGTGTATCCACCTCCGGACACACCTGACACTCCACCCTTTGAGGGTGATGATTCTGATTCACATGATGTATGCCTGATTCCTTACTATTACCTTCTTTGAGGACAGTGAATATTTTAAGTTTGGGTGTAGTAGTTGAAGGAATATAGTTTGTGTGAGTCTCATATAGTTTGCATGTTCATGATAGTTTTATTTCATATAGTTGCATATATTTCCAAGTAGTTTTTTTTATTTTTTTAATTTGGTAGTTTTATGATAGTTTGTTCATGTAGTTTCATGCATTTGCATTATATCATGATTCCCTTAGATAATTTTTCCGGTTAAATGGTGATATTGATGCTAGTGTAGTGATGTCGTCTTTACTGATATTGAGTCTTATTGGATTGATTTGCATGCTAGAGACACTTGTATTTCACTAAGTCTTATAGGTTGCTAGAGTGCTAGATCATAGTCATGATTTTTTTGATTGTCGAGGTTTACTCGTATGTTTATATTTAAAATCTAGGATATGCTATTAATAATAAAAGACACGAATATTTAAAAATTAAAGAAATTAGATTTCATGGCTAGCTGTGTGGCTAGGTGTCAATTGGCTAGTAGCCGGCTCATATTTTTATGAGTAGTCTAGGGTTGAATGAGATGGAGCGAAACGCACTCATTCAGAAATTGTTGAAAAAAAAGAAAAAAAAGAAAGAAAGAAAAAAATAAGTGTTATGTATAATTGATCACGAGTGTGCTCTTTAGTACTCGAGTTATTAAGTTCTTAAGGGACTTTGTGCCTAGTGACCTAAAACTTCTATAGTCTGGGATCCGCTAACCTAACGCTCGCTACATGGGTGCTATTGTATAAGTCTTTTGTGGACCTCACCCATTGCATGATCAAATAAGCATATTTGTGTTTCTTTGTTGTGAATAAAAGCATGAATCTATGTTAACTCTGATATAAGAATTGAAGTGTTATAATTTATTTTGAGTCTAGCTTTTATTCTATTTATAAACTTGCGATTGTTTTGATAAGTAGTGAGTTATGATTGTCGATCTAGTTGCGATAGTATATCTGTAAGCATTTGCACGCACGCACGTCTCTGGTGTGTAGATTGATTTGTGAGATTTGATGAATCTTTATGCGGATAATTCCAATTGCTGAGGTGTTGCTGGTTGATTGGTTTAGTTATTCTTTGGGGATCGTTGCATTCATATAGCTGCATTCATGCATTTTTATTTCTTGTTCTTTGAGTCTGTTTATACTTGAGGACAAGCATCGATTCAAGTTTGGGGGTATGTTAAGTGGCATTTTTGGCAGAAGGCAGGCGCGCCCGCGCTGGTGTTGCGTGCGGCCGCGCCGGAAGAACAGGAATTCAGCGCGCCCGCGCTGGTGAAGCGCGCGGTCGCGCTGGGTCGGGATATGAAAATCCTGATTCAGCTACAATTCGATTTTCTGGACTCCTTGAATGTATGGACTGCTATATAAACATAACTTAGGTCATTTTTCAGAGACATCAAGCAAGGAAAAGACGACAAGAGACCTCTTGGGCACAATTTAACAAAGGCGAAGACGATCTAGTTTATTCTTGAGAATCTTTATTTTTAGTTGTAATTTGGATGCTTGTTTCTTATTTTGTTGAACCTTTACTCTTGTTTGTACTTTGGTTTATTTATTCGCATAAAGACTACGTTTGCTATATCATGTTTTCATTGGAACCCACGTTGGCGATGAGTTCGATTATGGGCTAATCGTTATCGTGGGGTTCTAGCGGATTTATTTATGGATTTCTTTAGTTAAATTGTTTTGATGCTTTAGTGTGTGGTGATTGTATGATATCCTAGTTATGGTTGTGCATATTCGTCTTGTGAGCGTCGCGAACTTATAAGATAGTGTGTTAATTCTTAATGAAACAAAAGTGAATTTAAGGATTTAGAACTTGCCATGCTAGCATAGGTTCATGTATTGTTATGCATGATTTGTAGGTAATTTTAACCATCTTACTTGCCCTATATAATCAAAATAGATAACTTGTGCTTAAACCGTTATGTTGTCAAATTTTATAGACATATAGGGTCTCAATATAATTGGTGCCTGTTCAGCTTCTATCTCTTTTGTGGATGTCTGGTAGAATGGTACTCATGCAATGAAAGTTGGCGTTTATCAGTTTCATGTTGTCTGATTAGTGTCATCACCATTGCAAGCTAAGGTTAAGAATAATAAAGCTATTGAATGAAGTATTTAATGAAGTTAGAATCCCATGTTTGTCATATATATTTACACAGTCTATCTTATTCTCGTAGTTACAATAATTAGTTTACTTCTTAGTTATAAACAACCTCACTTTATTATCGTCTTAGCATTGAATAATAACCATCCATTGTTGCTTAAGTGCATGAGTTGATTAGTTAACCAATACAGTCTCTATAGGATCAAATCTGATTTATATCTTATACTACTTGCGAACTCGTATACTTGCGTGTAATATTAGCGTGTGTTTAGTGACTAACAAATTCAAGGTGGATCCAACAAAGAATTTTCACGGTGAGCCTATAATTCCAAAGGATGAGCCAATAGACTGGGAAATTTTGCCAATTCATGAACTAAATTTACCTATCTTCAACAAGCCAAAGAAAACAAAGATTAAAGCAACCAAGAAGGTCAAGCCTGTGACTCTCAGAACCAAGACCCTAACCAAATCTCAACCTTCAGTCAACAAGTGAGATCTTTTATATATCTGTGATATCAAAGAGTTTTCAGATATAAACCTCTACTTGGATGAATTGGAAGAAGTAAGAGGGATTGAAGGTCACAGACATCTTCCTGAAAGACTAGTGTTTAAGTACAAGGGAGGGAAAGAGATCACATGGCCTCTTCATAGGATTCTTCAAGAAAGCCAATCTGTACTGATAAAGGTCTTCTCATCCTTCAAGAAAAACTTTGGTTTTAATGTAACTGCAAGGAAATTGGTCCTAAAGAAGATAGAAGATCTAAGGAGCAATAAAGCTGAAGATGCACTCCCAAAAACCCTATCAATTCCCTTCACAGGAAATAGAGTGCATTTGAGGCCTTATTGGCTGGTGGAATTCATGGATGGCAATAGTGTTAGAAGATTCTTCAGACTAAATGACCAATTGAGTATCTCTAGCAATGAGACTCTATTGGAAATGCAAGAAAAGATGGATCTATCTGAAGCTGATGAACTTGAATTCCACAGAAAACTCCATAATCAAATAGAAGAGAATAACAGGAAGCTTAGGAAGAAATCCAGACAATCAAGGAAATGGAATCATCTACTCAGTCTAGAGGAGCACTTTGATAATGATTGTGAGAACTCTTTGAAAACTTTGCTTTGTTCAATTTTCAATAAATTTGTAGCACTCATCCATTTTGTCTACTATATTTTAATTTGTACATTTGGGGTGTTTTGTTATAATCAAGTTTCTCTTAATTTATGGCTACAATTCCAGTAGACATAAATTGGGGGAGATTGTTAGGAATATGTTGTGAACTTGATGATAAGTTAAACAAAACACCTTAGTAGATTTAACTTAATGGATTTTGTAGCTCTCGATGGATGTTCTTATATAGTCCCGACGGATGAACTTTATAGTCCCGACGGATGACAATTTGACATCCATCGAGAGTGTAGCTTATGTAATAAATAAGCACTGTAGCACATTTCTGCAAACAACATGTTTTACTCTAATAGATTCTGTAGGATTTTCTAAGTCATGTTGACTACTAGATAGATATGCAGAATAGGTTGGCTAGTTGTAAATATGAGATGTCTTGTCATTATGTATAAGTGAAATAGAGTCAAGTGACAGATAGACTCCCCACGGATGATCTACAAGGCTCCTGACGGATGATCAACATATTCCCGACGGATGTTCAACTTAATCCCGGCGGATGATCATATTCAAAATAGTTGTTGATAGTGACAACACAGTCACATGTGTCGGGTGTTTGCAAAAGGAATGTGGCAGCCTGTTAAGCAGGTTTTTCTGAACAAAGAAGCATTACTATTTCCATGCAAATATGAAGATATTCAAAGATGTTGGAATTGAGTAATGAAATAGTATGAAGTTAGACTAGATATAGTTTGGTTTTATTATCCTGTCTTACTGTCATATAAACTTGGTGATATATAAACCAAGTGTAGCAAGTAGAACAACTAACTAAACAAGTTTATTTTCAGAGAAACATATAAGGCTGTATTTGTAAGAATTTCTCTGTAGTTTGTTTGTTCAACTTATAAAGCAGCTGTGACTTATTTAAAGCTTCACAGAGTTCTCAATCTGATATATATATATATATATGTCTGGTGGATATTTTCAAATCCACCAAAAAGTTTTAAAGCTTGTGTTTTATTACTTAGTGTTTTGATTTCTACTATTCTTCTATTCAGCATTTTTGCAAATCAAACACTGTTATATATATTGAGTTAGAACAGTTTTTAAAATCTCAAAAAGAAGCAAGAATTACATTCAGCCCCCTTTCTGTAGTTCTTGTTGTATTGTTAGGGAATAACATACTGTGTAAGAATTTATATCTGAATCCATATATGGATATAAGTTTAATTAAAGTAATTTTTCTTGGTGATAGACACCTCTTTTCAAAACAATTCTTTGATTGACTTATTAGTATATAAATACCTTAATGGTAAACCCATGACCTAGGCTTGGGTTACGGTATTGCATCTAAATTCCAATTGGAAGAATAGGACATTCACCAGAGCCCTAATATACGATGATCAGTCGTATAGTAGAATGTTATTATTGTTCTCTACATGTAGACAAACGACTTCCTTACTCCCGATTGTCACCCTAGCCATATTAAGGCTTTATATGCTTTCCCTTTCTCCCAGGAATATTTTGCATACTTCGCATGTCCCTCGGTATACATGGTACCTTCCCATACGGAAATTAATTTAGTAGTCTCCCCAGTACACGAAGTACTCGATCTCTACCCTTCCCTTGACCTTTTAAGAATCTTATCATATACTTGAAACATAGAACTATATCGAAGTTCCCCAAGCATCTTTCTTGTTGATAGGCATAACTTATCTCGTATGTGTATATATATGTACTTCTGAGAATTTTTGGAGAAAGTACTAAGATAATGTGAGTTGACCATTGTCAAAAGATAAATAAATAAGGGGGAGTTTCCTTTGACACTATAGTCAAAATATTTAAAATATATCGAAATAATATTTTTCGACGATCGGAAAGTATTAGAATGGTTTTCTAAAACTCAGAAAATATTTTAATATAGGTTTTACGATTTTTAAATCATATTAAATAGTTTATTAAACATTTAATAATCAATAAAAATATGAAATAATTAAACCTCGAGTAATTATATTTTAAAAGAATATTTTAATTAATATTTCTTAACTAATTTATCTTTTAAGAGATTAGAATAATCTTTAGTAAATATTAAATAACTGAATTTAAAATAAAAATAGACTTCGAAGAATACTCCTCCCTTTTTAAATGAACAACTGAAATAAT
Organism: Apium graveolens; assembly: GCF_009905375.1. NCBI lineage: Eukaryota > Viridiplantae > Streptophyta > Magnoliopsida > Apiales > Apiaceae > Apium > Apium graveolens. The sequence goes on along the minus strand of NC_133651.1, from coordinate 140,527,445 downwards.
ATTCATTGTTCAAGTAATTAAATATAGTTGAAGGAATACGATCTTTGGAAATCGTTTTAAATAAATTCGAGGTATTTTCATACTTCGTAAGAGGACATCGAGTCCCTTGAAATTAATAATTACGGACCTTTAATTGTCCAAAACATCTTCGTGATGATTCCAGGGTTTTCAATTAATACAAGCGAACCGACTCTCGGTCTATAAATTATTGTCACGATACTCACTAGCGTTATCATAGTTTACGATATATGCATTATAATTTCAATCAATAGCGATACGTAAAAGCTCGTAATTTGCTATCATGGCAAACATAAAATTTGTACGAAATGCAGTAAAACAAATCTTCACAATACAATAGTATATAGAATAGGGTTCGTAAACTTGCCTGGGTGTTTTGAGGTGGAGGGCGCTCTCGAGTTAGTCCGGTAATCTATAATTAAGAACATTAGCATTCTGTTAGCTTCTAACGTATTTATCGTTACTGGATAAATACGCAATGCTTATAATTAATTTGCATGACTCGCTTTACTCTCGTCATTTTAATAAAGAACGAGTAGTCATTAACTTTGTTTTAATTTCACAATCCTTTATCTCCCTTATCCTTATTTGCTTTTACAAACCAACAATCATCATTCCAACATCTAACTACTTAATCATCTCAAGAACATCAAGTTCTTGAGACCACAACATCGACCTTAGCATCTAACTAACTAATATTTAAGAAATCAACAAAACAACTAACAAAACTATGCTTACATCCAAGATCTCTACTTTTCTTGAAACTTAAAGCTTCGATAAAGTTTGGATGAAGGTTTATACCTTTCTTGGTAGCTTGTGAGGTTCTCTTCTTGATGGATGATGTTTGCTGAGTCCTTGAGATAAGTGGATTTTATATCCACTTGGAACGCTTCATTACAAGCTTAAATTGTTGTTTTGGACTCAAGTTGTTGGTATTTTGATGTATTTTTGTGTTATTGCATTTCAGGTATCATTTAAATGAAGAAAGGACCTTTTAAAGGAAATATGATGAAAATTAATCAGATTTGGAATCCAAGTCCATTGTCAAGTTGTAGAGAATCTCGTTAGCTTCGCGTGGGCAGTTGAATCGCCTAATTCTGACGAGTAGAACTCAAGTTATGGGCAAAATAAGATTCATCAGAATTTTCCAGAAAGGCTGTAGGTGCACGCCTGCTGGTGCCAGGCGACCGCGTGCGAGCAGGCGCCCGCCTGCTGGTGCTAGGCGGCCGCGTGCTGATGCGCGGCTGACTTTGCTGATTTCGCTGAAAAGGCCTTTTCTGAGTGGAATTTGACGATTTTAAGGGTCCAGGTCCAATATGGGCTTATATATACTTAAAAAGGGTTTTCATCATCCGGGAAGATTGGGAGATCAAGGAAAAGACCTAGAAGCACAAAGCAACTCCGAAAAAAAAAACTTGTTTTCAACTTGTGATTTTTTGAATTAGTTATAAGTTTGGATGCTCATTTTCATTCTTGTTGAACCTAGATCTCGTTTATTCGTACTTTGATTATTATTCATTTTATTAAGACCATGTTTTATACCATGCTTTCATTGGAACCCATGATGACGATGAGTTCAATTATGGGCTAATCGTTATCATGGGATTCTTGCGGATTTACTTATGGATTTCAATAATTAATTTATTTCGATATCTTGGTGTGTAATGATTGATTGATATCCTAGTATTGTTTGTGCTTATTCGTCTTATGTGCGTAGCAAACATATAAGATAGCGTGTTAATCTCTATTGAAGCGACAGTGAATATAGAGGTTTAGAACTTTCCATGCTAGCATAAGTTCATGTATGTGTTATGCATGATTCGTAGGTAATTTTAACCATCTTACTTGCCCTATGTAATCATGATAGATAACTTGCGTTTTAAACCGTTATGTTTTCAATTCTTATAGACATATAAGGACTAAGCATAATTGGTGTCTATTCAACTTCTATCCCTTTTGTGGATACTTGGTAGTAGGGTATTCGTACAATGAAAGTTGGCGTTTACTAGTTTCGTGTTATCTGATTAGTGTCATCACCATTACATGCTAAGGTTCAGAACAATAAGGCTATTGAATGAAGTATTTAATGAAGTTAGAATCCCATGTTTGTCATATATAGTAATTCAACCTCAATTCTCTTAGTTAATGTTATTTAGTATAATCTTTTAGTTTACTAAAAACCCAATTTGTTATTTGTCTTAACATTGAGTGATAACTATACATTGTTGCATAGGTGCATATATTGAACTTAACCTAAACCAGTCTTTGTTGGAACGAATCTGAATTATATCTTATACTACTTGCGAACGCGTATACTTGCGTGAATTTTAGCGCACATTTTCGCCCTAACAAGTTTTTGGCGCCGCTACCGGGGACTCGGTGTTAATTTTTAGTTTATATGCTTGTCATCAGTAGTCGTTAAAGTTTAGTGACTCGGATTCTTTTACCGTCACGGTTTACTTGTTGTGTTTCAGGTATTCATTATAATGGGAGATCCAGTAGCACGAACGAGAGCCTTAATGGATTTTTCTCAACCCAAGATCAATGACATTCAATCTAGCATTTTCAGGCCAGCTATCACAGCAAATACCTTTGAGATAAAGCCTGGCATAATTCAATGGGTACAGAATTCAGTCTAGTTTGGGGGTTCTCCAACGGAAGATTTCAATACGCACATTAGGGATTTCATAGAGATCTGCGACACCTTCAGGTTCAATGGTGTTTCTGAAGATGCTGTGAAGCTGAGACTGTTCCCATTCTCTCTGAGGGACAAGGCTAAGAGTTGGTTACACTCTCTACTAGGTGGTTGTATTGCTACTTGGGAAGATCTTGCTCAAAAGTTTCTCACTAAATTCTTCCCTATGACGAAGACAGCTGCATTCAGAAATGCTATTACTCAATTTGCGCAGCAAATGAGAGAATCTTTGTGTGAAGCTTGTGAGCGCTACAAGGAAATTCTTAGGAAGTGTCCTCATCATGGAATGCCTGATTGGATGATCATCAATTATTTTTACAATGGTTTGGAAGCACAGTCCAGACCCATGCTCGATGCAGTATCAGGCGGGGCATTATGGGTAAAGAGTTATGAGGAAGCTTATGATCTAATTGAACTGATAGCTGCTAATGAATATCAGTATCCAACCCAGAGATTTCCACAGGGCAAGGTAGCAGGAGTTCTTGAGGTGGATACAGTTATGGCTATCACTGCTCAACTAAAGGAATTGTCTATGAAGATCGATTCTCTGGCTAACTTGGGTGTTAATCAGATAACCAGTGTTTGTGAGCTATATGCAGGTTCACATACGACGGAGCAATGCGCTATATCTAGTGAATCAGCTCAGTTTGTGAGCAACTTTCAGAGATCGCAGCAACCAGTTCCAGACACTTATCATCCTGACAACTGGAATCATCCTAACTTCAGTTGGAGCAACAATCAGAATGCGATGCAACAGCCATTCCAGCAGTTTGGAAATAAGCTATTCAACCCTCCTGGTTTTCAGCAACAATTTGCACCAAGACAACAACTCCAACTTCAACAACAAACTCATGATGCAGGTCTATCATCGAATGAAAAATCTGAATTGGAGAAATTGAGGCTTATGTGCAAAAATCAGGCTCTTATATGCCAAAGCCAGGTTGTTTCCATCCAGAATCTGGAGAACCAAATAGGGAAAATTGATAATGCCTTAGTGAATCGACCACCAGGAATGCTTCCTAGTGATACAGAAACCAATCCAGGCAAGAGGGAAGTTGAAAAATAGGTGAATGCCATCACCTTGAGGTCTGGAAAGGTCGCAAGCCCCCAAATTCAGCGAGACAAAGAGCCTGAAAAATCTTAAGTTCCAGAATCTGAAGTTTTGGCTGAAGAAGAAGTGCAGAAGGAAGCGGAAGTGGAACCAAGGAAGACTACTGTTGAGCACACTCCTCCTGAGGGTAATACAAGGGAGAAACAAATCTATCCTCCACCTCATTTTCCTAAGAGGCTGCAGAAGAAAAAGTTGGATAAGCAGTTTGAGAAGTTTCTGGAGGTGTTCAAGAAACTTCATATCAACATACTTTTCGCTGAAGCTCTTGAACAGATGCCTAGCTATGCGAGGTTTATGAAAGGTATTCTCTCTCGTAAAGTGAAGCTCGATGACTTAGAGACCGTTGCTCTAACGGAGGAATGCAGTGCTGTGCTGCAACAGAAGTTGCCTCCGAAGCTTAAAGATCCTGGAAGCTTCACTATTCCTTGTACCATCGGAAACTTGTCGTTCGACAAGTGTTAATGTGATTTAGGAGCTAGCATCAATCTGATGCCCTTATCTATCTTCAAGAAGATTGGTCTTCCTGATCCGAAACCAACATACATGTCATTGCAACTAGCTGACCGTTCCATCGTTTATCCACGATGTATAGTGGAGGATGTCTTCGTCAAGGTGGATAAACTCATCTTCCCTGCTGACTTTGTAATTCTTGATTTCGAGGAAGATAAGAAGATTCCCATCATCTTGGGAAGACCATTCTTGGCTACAGGCCGAATGTAACACCCCCAAATCCGGGGTCGGGGATCCGGGTTGTCACGAGTTCCATTTCCCTTAATAACACTTAATCTTAATAAACAACCAACTACTGCGTACTGTGACCCCACAATATACACACACACTACAAGTTATAGTCTCAGAGATGAATACCAAAAATAACACAAGTCGTTTTATTCCACAATTATAAGCCGTTACACCTCAAAAGGGTTTGTGAATAAATTTACATTTCTTTTCCATTATTATAATTCATATAGATACATAAGTCTGGTACATCAGAAGTTGAAAGCCTAGCCCATTGGTAATTCCTACCTCAGCTACAGCGGCATCAATTCCTACAGGAAACTGTGGAACGTTTCCTATCCACTCGCAAATTGGGAGCTTGGTCATGTTCATCTTGTCTATCTGTTGTTGTGTGATGAAAGAAGAAAGCAAGGGTGAGCAACAAGCCCACCGAAATAATATGTATAATAATTTACAAAATATGAGCATTCTCATAGTACTCATGAAAGTCTTGGTCAAGAAGAAATGAACCAAGTTGATATCTTAACGCGACCAAGTAACAAAATATTCAGTATATATATACATATATACTTTTCACAATCTTTGAAATACTCTAGCATGTATAATATACACAGAGTTCCAGTTTATAACTGTATAAAAGTATCGTTGCAAGGTGATCTCATATATCTAACATTGTCTCAACGTTTTTTCTGAAAACCTTTGTCATTCATAAGATAATCATTTACTAGATATAAGTTAAAAAATGAAGTTACAAGATTCTCCAATATACTTATATCTTTTCCGAATACTACTTGAACTACCACCGTTCAAGGTATAATCAGTTTCAAAAGTTCATCACATAGATGAGACTACAAGATAAGACTTGAATAGATTCAATCTTTGAAATATTATTATAAAGAATGAAGTTAAGAGATACTTCATTAAGTCCCGATATATATATACACCTATATATATATATTTCATACACTCCTTGAAAACCTCTGTTATGAAAATTATAAATAGAGTTGCAATATCCAATGAATTTGGAAAGGAGAAAACCTTGGCATAAACCTGATATCTTGCTGATCAGGCAAAGATACCAATAAGTAACCTTTTTTACTAGTAGATGGATGAATCCCCCACCGGTCATCACCCTGGCCGCATTAGGACCTTGTGCTGGACCGCCACCCGGCCTCTTACGCGTTGATGGACTGCCACCCAGCCACTTACACTTTGATAGACCGTACCACGGCCTGTCGCTTATGCCGACTCAATTTGATGGACTTACTTCCCGAACGTTGGGTAAGTAATCAATTTATTTATCAAAACAACAACCTCACTGCGAATATAAAATACACCACAGAGCCGAATTCCTCAATTTTTAATCGATTATTTAAATCCCCTTCGAAAGGAAGATCTTAAATTTGAAAACGAGTTTTGGGATCCGCTCTAACTTTTAAAATCATTTTGAAGACTCGAAAACATTTTTAAGAATGTTTGGAGTAATGTTGATTTAATGAAATAAATCAGTCCCAATATGTTAGAAAATATCTGAATATTATTGTTTAAATAATATTCCCATAAAGGATAATATTTTAAAAAAATAGTTGAAGTATAAGTTTTAAAACTCATACTTGAAATGAATAATAATAATTAACTAAAGATATACTTATACGAAAGTACGATCTTTATTTGAATAATCAAAAATAAGTTTGATTATCGAAACATTATTCTTTAATAAAATAAAGAATATTATTTAATAAAATAAGCGGAGTCATAAGTCCTCGAATGAATATTCAAAATAATATTCATTAAATAAAATAAGCAGAGTCATAAGTCCTCGACTGAATATTATACTCGGGAAGATCGACTCCCGGTTTAGAAAATGTTCACCGTTGGGTCCCTATACTAAGGGTATACGCAACTATTGATTATATCTAGCATAGGTATTATGCAACTTATAAGAATTTGAATCAACAATTAGATATCAAGATTACGAAACAAACATGCATATATACCATATCAGCATGTTCCAGTATATCGCAAGATTTGCTAATAACAATCATGCATTTATCACAAGATAATGCATATACATATATACATCACAACAATAGTATAATAGGTAGAAAACTTGCCTGAGTGTTCCCGGATAGACTTAAGCTTAGAGTGGGTCTGATAACCTATGAACAACAACATAAGTCGGAATTAAACCCCGGTCGCTTAAGAAACTAGACTTTGACCAACTGAACCCTAACATTCGCTTATTGTCACTCCTACGCTTAACGAATCACATAAGTCGTTCGAGTACCCTCGGCTCCACCATTTTTAATAAATTAACTATTTATAATTTTAAGGCGATTCTTTCGCAAGTATTCTACCAACTGCCTAATCCACTTTACAGAATTGTTTCATACTCCAATCAGTCATTTAAGGGCCTTAACCAAGGTTTCAAAGTAAGGCGAGGGGTAATGGTTCGTTCGCGAAACGCCGTTACTTAAAACGGTCGTTTCTCCTAAACCGTACATCGGATTTAAGCGAACCACATATCAAAACGAAGCTCGTAACATGAACTATCTAAATATGGCAATGGTCAGAATCTTCCAGTGAGTTCACGGGTTCTGACGTTAAGAACAAAAACAGTCTAAGGTAAATCGGGCATTACGACGGCTATGTTTACGCGATTACCAAAGTTTATACTACTCCAAATCAATCACAAACCAACTTACAACCAACATTACAACAAAAATCCATCCAAACCTCACTACATCAGTCCATTACTTCATGTTTTATCCAACTTATTTAATCTCAAACAAGAGCTACTAACTATACTTAAGGTTCATCAACCAACAACCAAGATTTATAACCCAAAATCATTACAATTCCAACCAAACTCTAAACATACAAGAATCATGCTATCATGAACTATAACAAACAAAACCAAACCTAATAATCAAAGTAAAGTTAGGGTTTGGAGGGGTTATACCTTCCTTGGAGTGATTAGAGTAGTTAGGAAGCCTTATGAAGCCTTGAGATAACTTTGGAATGCTTGGATCTTAAAGGAAATCAAAGAAAAGAAAGTTAGAAATCTTGAAAACACTATTCATCTTCTTCTTCCTTGATTTATTGGAAGAGATTCATAAAGAAATAGAAGCTTAAACTCGTAGGATATGCTTATCTAATCACAAGGACCTTGGGTAATTACCTTGCAAATTAACAAAGCTTGGATCTTGATTTTTGGAATTTTTCTCCTTGAAATGATGAAGAAGCCGAGAGTAGATGTTCCTGGGAGAGTATTTTCTTTGTTGAATGTGTTTGTGGTGGAAAATGAAGTGAATGGGATATTTGGATGATTTGTTGGTTGATTAAAGTGAGTGGAGTATGACTAAGCATGACATCATCTTGGTGACTTCATCTTTTACCACTTGTCATCACTTGGTTGTGGAAGCATCTTCTTATGCTAATCCTTTCTTAATTGATTGGTTATCATCCTTAATCCTTGCACTAACCTCTCTTGCATTACTTGTCGTTTAATTGTTTTACGACTCGTTTATCGTTCATTCTTTCTAATCGTTTGAGGGATCATATCCGGGATCTTATTACTTGGGTTCCCCTAAACCTTTCTCAATATTTTATATTCCTTTTATGATCCTTTCTTATAATCCTTAAATTTAAATCATTTTAATCATGTTACCTTATACTCAATTCTTTCTGTATCTGGTGGGTTTTCGGGAAAAATCAAAGTGTTCGAATTCGAATTCTAACAACCTTTACATACACTCATTTACTTTATGGAATACTAATAGGATCTTATAATTTCCATAACATTACTCCTATATAGCATGGTCTGATAATTTTCCTTAATCAGCAACATCAGCAAAAGTTACTATTCATCCGTGTCTCAAAAATTCCAAAAATTGGGGTTATTACAGTCTCCCCTCCTTAAAAGGATTTTGTCCCGGAATCAGATAGAAAATGGCTGGGATACTTTTCTTGTATTGCACTTTCTAACTCTCAAGTCAATTTTCCCACATTGTGGTTCTACCACCAAACTCTGACTAGTTTGATGACCCTTCTCCTAAGCACTTGTTACTTTTTTGATCTATAACCCTTCCTGGTTGCTCCATATAAGTTAATCTGTTTACATGTCTATGCGCTCATATGCCCCTATTTGTCTGGCATCCGGATTACACTTCCTTCACATTGATATGTGGAACACGTTATGGACTTGCTACAGGTTCGTGGGTAGGGCTAGCTCATATGCTAACTTCCCAATACGTCTTAATATCTCCAAAGGTCTAATAAATTGTGGACTTAACTTTTCTTTCTTTCCGAACCTCATCAATCCTTTCCAAGGGAATACCTATAACAGCACTAGGTCCCCTACTTCCTATTCCTTGTCCTTCCGTGTCAAATTAACATACTTCTTATGTCCATCTTGGGCTACTACCAGCCGTCCTCTGATTAGATCTATTATATCCTTGGTCCTTTGGACCGCTGCTGGTACGAGCATCTTGCGCTCTACAACTTCATCCTAACATAAGGGAGATCCACATTATCTTCCCTCAAGGATCTCATAAGGCGACATCTCGATACCTGACATACGATCTATTGTTGTGAGAAAACTCAATCTGTGTTAAGTGATCATTCCAATTTCTTTCAAGTCTATTGCACAGACTCTCATCATAGCTTCTAGAATTATAGCTTTTACTTCTCAATACCCACTCTTTTCCCGTTCATAATTGTTACTATCTTCCGTACATAATATTATTCTAGATATACCTTTACTCGCTAGAGTTTTATAACCTTTTAATAAATACGTCAACCTTAGCATCACGAATACGTTTCCATTCCGAATACCACCATACTTGGTACCACTTCATCTCTAGCTGCCTCCATCTTTGAAAGATTGGTCCTTCGTGTAGAAGTAAAAGAATTTATTGAGAGATCACTATGATCATGAACACTTGTTCTATTGCATAGTTAGTACAGAAGGTGGCCAGCCTTTAGTACTTGACAAGCAATTAAACAACATGTGGTATCCTACTAGACTTCTATCACACAGATAGATAGTCATTCGGCAATACCTCCCCTTCTGGAAGGGTTGTTCTTCTCAGCTTATACAAAATGAAAAGGAGAGAAAAGAACGAATTGAAGAGAATTGTTTATGAAAAAAATACTGCCACAAATATCTGGCTTGGAATCAACCTCTAAACTATAGAGGTTTGTCATAGGAGAACAAAACATATGTGTATATATATCGATATCAAGTATTATAGCATCGTATTTCATGTGCCAGAATATTTACTATTTCATCCATCATTCCATAGACCCATGCTCTTGCTCAAGCTCATAAACACTCACTTTTGAAACTCCCTCGACATCGAAACTCGGATAAGGGATTTCATTCTAGAAATCATTGTTACTAGAATTCTTTGCTTGCACTGCAACCTTCCTCGTATAGTAATACGACTCTCTATTCATAAGAAGGAATAAATATATAATATATAAATACTCCACTAGGTAGTCTATCAATGATAACTTATACATCAACACGGCCCCATTAGGGGTACTCAATCTCAACATCCATTCCAATACAACTCTCACGGCTGTAATCGGCTCATTACTCGCAGAATCATTGTTGCATTACTATGGTCCACCACTGACCTACTATAGTTATTCATTTTCTATGAAATCTTAACAGCTAACCATACAGAGTCCATACATGTCGTATCGAATTCTTCTAAGGAGGCAACATAATCACCATTCCATAATTCATGAAGAACACTCCTGAACTTGGCGTACATATGACCTGAAGCAGATAAAATTGCAGAAGAGTTTCAATAAAAGCAACGATAGCAGGTTAATACCATTATTAACCATATATTTTTATTAGGAGACATGAAGCTCAAAGGTTCATTTAGTCCTTTCGTAACATGGTCCTGGCTTATCTCAAGATATGACCTTATAAGATAGATAGCCCGTTCACGGCGATTACATAAATTGAATCTTTACCAAACTACTATCACGGTTGAGCATCGCACAATCATCATATGGAATGTCAATCTTCCATACTACAATATAACATTTATGGTTTCACCCAGTTATTACTATATTCCTTTGGCACGAGTACGTACAATTATTCTCTTACACTTAAAGGGTCGACCACCTCATTGGCCTTTCCTGATAGTAATAGTTTCTCATAATCAATGTCTTTTAAACGATCTCCAACTAAATTTTCTACCTCATTTCCAATCACTTCTTGTGTGAAGACGTTTTTCTTAAAATCTGGTGAGAGAAAAAAAAATTACCATTTTTTTCCATAAGTTATTTCCTCGGTCTTTAGAGGTTAACATTGTCATGACTGACTCTCGATCATACTTAGGACGTCTCTTATCTTTGGTCCTTCTCGTTTTCACCAATCTCGACCTTCATTGGGTCGATCCATACTTTCTTATGGCTCATCACGTGCCCACCTGGCATTATTATAATTACATCATATTTCCTTTATCAAAATTTCTATTCTTCAGAACTTTGAATATTACCTTTCTCCTTGTAAGATCTCTAAGGTTATCCTTAAATCCTTCATCAGGTACACCCTAGGTACAGGGCATGTCAAGATACCATTTACTAATACTAGAACCATTATCTATATAGTTCTGAAAAACTTTCTCCACTGACCTTTAAAGATTGTTGTTACTTTAATTCTTCCCAATTCATACTTCGAAACTCATACTGTCCTTATTAAGGGTGAAATGCCAACCTTATGCATTCTCCTAGGTTCTTCTCAAGTTATCGAGGTTATATCCACAACTCCACCTTTAAAAAGGTACTTTCATCCTTTCATGGATAAATCAAGTCATCTATCCCTGATAGGGTATCTTATTCAACCATTCTCACCTTGATAGTCTATAACTAATCTCACAATAGCATCCTTATTCAATCTGAGGTCAATCCATATGGCCTCCAAAAGATAACAACGGTTATCCGCTTTTCTTGCCTAATTTGGTAATGATAACAAGGATGTTTTGGAAGATATTGGTCGTGTTCAACGTGAACGTATAGTTCTAATTACTTATTTAACTCTGTCATTTATCTCAACAGTCATCTCCATATTGGGATATCCTTTATACCTGGAGTCTCCTTTTGGGTATCCAGTCACTGGTCTTACATACACCTCATATTCTTGAAGGTCACTTCTTTCATCCAATTTTCTAATTTCTTGCTTTCCAGTCTCCTCGATCCATCCGTGTTTTCTTATTCGCCCATCGATATATCTCGAAGTGTCCTCAGATACTCCCAACTTAAAAGGGATAAAGTATATGTATCTCTTATGCCTTCAACCATCAACTTTAACTCATGGTGAATCACCCCCATCCTGATGATTACATACTTTTATATTTCTATTTCTACGAGTCTTTAGGGTTTCCTCATATCCAACTCCCTTATCATTCCACAAACTCTATTGCCTTTATATTCCTTTCCACTTCAGTTTCTTTTTATTTATCTCTCTCTTATAATCATTTCACGAACCCACTAATCATTGACTTCAAATATCACGTCGTTTTGGGATTCTTGTCCTCAGAACGAATCTTGACAACTTTTACAATCTTAGATTCATAATTTATCATACTCGTCCGCCTTTGTTATGGCTCTAAAGCTTTTACACTATCTCCATAACCTTGGAAATACTTTCCCGAAAACAATTGACTAAACTTTAATCAGTTTATTATAACCTTTGGTAACGTGTCCTTCTTGGTCTTTCACCAGCGGGTGGCCTCTCTCTTAGGAAGGTAGGTGACAAAAATAGTCTTTTGCGCTTCATCAATCATTTAGAATTTAAAATCAGTCCTCTATTTCCTTTGGCCAGGCTCTTGCCTCGGCTAGGTCAGCTTGTTCCTTAGAACTCTGAGAGCTTAGTGACTTAAAGGTCCTGAAAGAATTTCCCAGCGCATTGTTTCCTCAGGGTGGTGTTTGGGAATAAATGTATAATTTTTGTTTAGGCAGGTCCATGAATTGTCCCATAGGAGTACCATCCTGGTTCTCCCTATCTTGCTCGACTTCTGTTTTCTCAGTATGAAATGTTTCATCCTTCTCCCATAATCAGGGTTATCTTATACGTTAAAATCCTTGTTTTCCATTATGTTATGGGTTCTTTCGTTCTTGATGGCGACCTCCCTGACTATCACATTCAGGGTTTGCCCTAAATCTTATTCCTCGAACTATGGCTTTCATCTAAGATCTCGTCCTTAAGCTCTTGAGCATTTGGAACCAAAATTCTGTAGGATTACCTCATTATTGCCTTATCATCTTTCTCGGTATTAATCTCTTCTCTAGTCATTGGCTCTTTGCCTTCATTCATCACTTTTTCTTGGCATAATATGATTTTCTTTTCCAATAATTCGGGCTGTATTACAATCTCAAACAGCTTTTCGGTACCGGCTCCGGTTACCTTCACTTTTATTTCAATTTCCTCAAAATCTCTTATCAACTCTCCCAAGGACATTATCATCTTGAGTCTCTCATTTACACTAAGGGCATTAGCCACCATTTTGACTTTCCCTGGATGATAAAGAATCTCATAATCGTAATCCTTGATTAGCTCTAACCACCTCCTCTGGCGCATGTTGAGCTCTTCCTGCGTGAAAATGTACTAGAGCACTTAAGGCTTATGTAAATCTCGCACTTCTCTCCATACAAGTAGTGCCTCAAATCTTTAGGGCAAAACTATTGCCACGAGCCCAAGCTCATGGGTGGGGATATCGAATTTTATATTCCCTTAATTGTCTTGATGCGTACGCGATTACTTTGTTGTGCTGTATAAGAGCACCCTAATTCCTTATGCGAAGTATCACTACACATCACAAAATCTCCTTTTCCATCCGGCAACGCCATCATAGGGGCCCTCACCAATCTTTGCTTCAGTTCTTAAAAGCTGTTCTCGCATCTCTCTGTCCATTCAAACTTCTCAGTCTAACGAGTAATCCACGCTTAAAAGGGTTGCTATCTTTGCAAACTGGAATGAACCTACGGTAGTAACCGCCAATCCTATCTTTGGTAGTCACCCTGAGTACGGTCATTAATTCCTTAGCGATCACCTCTTCAGTCTTATTAGGATCCTTCACGAGATCCTCCTCAGCAACAACCCTTCTAGGACAACATCCTCAACCACTACATCCTCAATATGAACATCATTCGGGCCCTCGTTAGGACGCACACCACAATATACACACACACACCATAATATACACACACACCACAAGTTATAGTCTTAGAGATGAATACCAAAAATAACACAAGTCGTTTTATTCCACAATTATAAGCCGTTACACCTCAAAAGGGTTTCTGAATAAATTTACATTTATTTTCCATTATTACAATTCATATAGATACATAAGTCTGGTACATCAGAAGTTGAAAGCCTAGCCTATTGGTAATTCCTACCTCAGCTACAGCGGCATCAACGCCTACAGGAAAAACTGCGGAACGTTTCCTATCTACTCGCAAATTGGGAGCTTGGTCATGTTCATCTTGTCTATCTGTTGTTGTGTGATGAAAGACGAAAGCAAGGGTGAGCAACAAGCCCACCGAAATAATATGTATAATAATTAACAAAATATGAGCATTCTCATAGTACTCATGAAAGTCTTGGTCAAGAAGAAATGAACCAAGTTGATATCTTAACGCGACCAAGTCACAAAATATTCCGTATATATATATACATATATTCTTTTCACAATCTTTGAAATCCTCTGACATGTATAATATACACAGAGTTCCAGTTTATAACTGTATAAAACTATCGTTGCAAGGTGATCTCATATATCTAACCTTGTTTTAACGTTTTTCTGAAAACCTTTGTCATTCATAAGATAATCATTTACTAGATATAAGTTAAAAGATGAAGTTACAAGATACTCCAATATACTTATATTTTTTCTGAATACTACTTGAACTACCAGCGTTCAAGGTATAATCAGTTTCAAAAGTTCATCACACAGATGAGACTACAAGATAAGACTTGAATAGATTAAATCTTTGAAATATCATTATAAAGAATGATGTTAAGAGATACTTCATTAAGTCCCGATATATATATACATTTCATACACTCCTTGAAAACCTCTGTTATGAAAATTATAAATAGAGTTGCAATATCCAATGAATTTGGAAAGGAGAAAACCTTGGCATAAACCTGATATCTTGTTGATCAGGCAAAGATACCAATAAGTAACCTTTTCTACTAGTAGATGGATGAATCCCCCACCGGTCATCACCCTGGCCGCATTAGGACCTTGTGCTGGACCGCCACCCGACCTCTTACGCATTGATGGACTGCCACCCAACCACTTACACTTTGATAGACCGTACCCCAGCCTGTCGCATATGCCGACTCAATTAGATGGACTTACTTCCCGAACCTTGGGTAAGTAATCAATTCATTTATCAAAACAGCAACCTCGTTGCGAATATAAAATACACCACAGAGCCGGATCACTCAATTTTTAAGCGAGTATTTAAATCCCCTTCGAAAGGAAGATCTTAAATTTGAAAACGAGTTTTGGGATCCGCTCTAACTTTTAAAATCATTTTGAAGACTCGAAAACATTTTTAAGAATGTTTGGAGTAATGTTGATTTAATGAAATAAATCAGTCCCGATATGTTAGAAAATATCTGAATATTATTGTTTAAATAATATTCCCATAAAGGATAATCTTTATAAAAACAGTTGAAGTAGAAGTTTTAAAACTCATACTTGAAATGAGTAATAATAATAATTAACCAAAGATATATTATATGAAAGTACGATCTTTATTTGAATAATCGAAAATAAGTTTGATTATTGAAACATTATTCTTTAATAAAATTAAGAATATTATTTAATAAAATAAGCGGAGTCATAAGCCCTCGAATAAATATTCAAAATCATATCCCTTAAATAAAATAAGCGGAGTCATAAGTCCTCGAATGAATATAAAAAATAATATTCATTAAATAAAATAAAGTCATCGAATAAACCTTATTCGATTAATAGTTTTGAAAACTATATCTATATATATATATATAAATATATATATATATATATATTATACTCGGGAACATCGACTCCCGGTTTAGAAAATGTTCACCTTTGGGTCCCCTATACTAAGGGTATACACAACTACTGATTATCTCTAGCATAGGTATTATGCAACTTATAAGCATTTGAATCAACAATTAGATATCAAGATTACGAAACAGACATGCATATATACCATATCAGCATGTTCCAATATATCTCAGGATTTGCTAATAACAATCATGCACTTATCACAAGATAATGCATATACATATATACATCACAACAACAGTATAATAGGTAGAAAACTTGCCTGAGTGTTCCCGGATAGACTTAAGCTTAGAGTGGGTCCGATAACCTATGAACAACAACATAAGTCAGAATTAAACCCCGGTCAGTTAAGAAACTAGACTTTAACCAATTGAACCGTAATGTTCGCTTATGGTCACTCCTACGCTTAATGAATCACATAAGTCGTTCGAGTACCCTCGGCTCCACCATTTTTAATAAATTAACCATTAAGAATTTTAAGGCGATTCTTTCATGAGTACTCTACCAACTGCCTAATCCACTTTACATAATTGTTTCATACTCCAATTAGTTATTTAAGGGCCTTAACCAAGGTTTCAAAGTAAGGCGAGGGGTAATGGTTCGTTCGCGAAACGCCGTTACTTAAAACGACCGTTTCTCCTAAACCGTATATCGGATTCAAGCGAACCACATATCAAAATGAAGCTTGTAACATGAACTATCTAAAAATGGAAATGGTCATAATCTTAAAGTGAGTTCACGGGTCCTAAATTAAGAACAAAAATAGTCTAAGGTAAATCGGGCATTACAACGGCTATGTTTACGCGATTACCAAAGTTTATACTACTCCAAATCAATCACAAACCAACTTACAACCAACATTACAACCAAAATCCATCCAAACCTTACTACGTCAGTCCATTACTTCATGTTTTATCCAACTTATTCAATCTCAAACAAGAGCTACTAACTATACTTAAGGTTCATTAACCAACAACCAAAATTTATAACCCAAAATCATTACAATTCCAGCCAAACTCTAAACATACAAGAATCATGCTATCATGAACTATAACAAACAAAACCAAACCTAATACTCCAAGTAAAGTTAGGGTTTGGAGGGGTTATACCTTCCTTGGAGTGATTAGAGTAGCTAGGAAGCCTTGAGATAGCTTAGAATGCTTGGATCTTAAAGGAAATCAAAGAAAATAAAGTTAGAAATCTTGAAAACACTATTCTTCATCTTCTTCCTTGATTTATTGGAAGAGATTCATGAAGAAATAGAAGCTTAAACTCCTAGGATATGCTTATCTAATCACAAGGGACTTTGGGTAATTACCTTGCACATTAACAAAGCTTGGATCATGATTTTTGGAATTTTTCTCCTTGAAATGATGAAGAAGCCGAGAGTAGATGTTCTTGGGAGAGTATTTTCTTTATTGAATGTGTTTGTGGTGGAAAATGAAGTGATGGGATATTTGGATGATTTGTTGATTGATTAAAGTGAGTGGAGTATGACTAAGCATGACATCATCTTGGTGACTTCATCTTTTGCCACTTGTCATCACTTGGTGGTGGAAGCATCTTCTTATGCTAATCCTTGCTTAGTTGCTTGGTTATCATCCTTAATACTTGCACTAATCTCTCTTGCATTACTTATCGTTTAATTGTTTTACGACTCGTTTATCATTCGTTCTTTCTAATTGTTTGATGGATCATATCCGGGATCTTATTACTTGGGTTCCCCTAAACCTTTCTCAATATTTTATATTCCTTTTATGATCCTCTCTTATAATCCTTGAATTTAAATCCTTTTAATCATGTTACCTTATACTCAATTCATCTGTATCTAATGGGTTTTCGAGAAAAATCAAAGTGTTCGAATTCGAATTCTAACGACCTTTACATACACTCATTTACTTTATGGAATACTAATACGATCTTAGAATTTCCATAACAGTACTCCTATATAGCGTGGTCTAATAATTTTCCTTAATCAGCATCATCAGCAAAAGTTACTATTCATCCATGTCTCAAAAATTCCAAAAATTGGGGTTATTACACCGAACTATGATTGATATACAAAAAGGAGAGCTTACGATGAAGGTTCACGATCAAAAGGTCACTTTTAATGTGTTCAAGGAAATAAAGTTACCCACAGCGAAAGAGGAGTGCTTTAAAGTAGAGTGGGTCGACTCTATAGTAAAATTAAAGAGCATGAGCAATTGCCAAAGTCAGATACCTTAGAGAGATCCTTAATAGAGGAATCAGTTATTGAAGATAAAGAAGGAGCAGAGCAATTACAGGATTTGAATACACCTCCGTGGATGAGGAAGTTGGATATGCCATTCGATTCTCTTGGGTTAACAAAGCTAAAAATTTCTCAGGAGCGTTTTGAACCATTTATTCAAGAAGATCCCACACATGAGCTCAACCGAATGCCGGATCACTTGAGTTATTCAATCTTAGGTGCACCCCATGATAAGAAGTTGGGATATATTTTTGATGATATAGAGAGTGGTTGGACGGAGATTCCCGTGCCTACAGAGGGTTCTTCTCATGTGCAACAGGTAGTTGATAGGACTGGTGTTGATGATGCACAGTATAGAAGATTGACTAGGCGTATGGAGGCCATGCATGTCATCCACCGATATTTTGCTGAAGATTGGACACACGCTTTTAGTACTGTTGTTCGAGACACTGGTGGCGACGTTGATTGGCCACCTGATCCTCCACCCGACGAGGGTGGTTCTCCCGCTAATTAGGTATACCTGAAATCCATATTATTACCTTCAATGAGGATATTGAAAATTTTAAGTTTGGGGGTGATAATGTAAAGATTAGTAGTGTGTGTGTCCATATAGATTCATTTTGCATGTTTAGTTGTAGTTCATTCATATTTTTGCATGTTTGGTTGCTTTTTATGTGATTTCATATAGTTGCATTCACATGCATATTTAGCATGATCCCTTAAGATGAACTATGATATTTGATAAGTTGATGTTGATTTGAGTGTGGTGATGACGAATAGAGGGATGTTTAAGTCCTAATGAATTGATTTGCATGCCAGAAACAAATATTTTCACAAAGTCTTATAGGGTTGCTTTTGATCTAGATCATGATCATACTTGTTTGTTGTTGAGATTTAATCACTTGGTTATATTAGAATTTATGATATTCTTGTAATGACGCAAAAATACTGATTTTTTTTATCTGGAGAAAAACTTGGATTTCATTGCTAGTTATTGTAAGGCTAGGCATCAAATGGCTAGTACCGGCTCATATTTTTATGAGTAGTCTAGGGTTGAATGAGATGGAGCGAAATGCACTCATTCAGGAATTATTGAAAAAAAGAAAATAAGAAAAAAAAAGTATGTGTTTATGCATAATTGATCAAGAGTGAGCTCTTTAATACTCGAGTTATTAAGTTCTTAGGGGACTTTGTGCCTAGTGACCTAAGGCTTTTATAGTTTGGGATCCGCTAACCTAATGCTCGCTACATGGGTATTATTGCATAAGTCTTTTGGGACCTCATTCATTGTACGGTCAAATAAGCATCTTTGTTATGTGTTCAATAATAGTGTGAATCCTTGTATAACTCTAGTAGAAAGGAGGTGTTGTGAGTCATCATGCGTTTATTGTCTATTCTGTTTATAAACTTTTGATTGTTTTGATGATAGATAAGTTATGGTTATTGATCTAGTATCGAGAGATATCTGTTAAGCATTCCACACACGCACGTTTCTTGTTTTTGAGTTGGTTTGTGGGATTTATTAGAACTCTGTTTTAAGTCATTGCATTCTTAGAGGCATTGGCTTATTTATTTGGTTATGGTTGTTCTGAGGGGATCAATTGCATTATCATTTAGTTACATTCATGCATGAGGTTTGTTTTGTAGTTTTGAGTCTGTTTATGCTTGAGGACAAGCATCGATTCAATTTTGGGGGTGTGATAAGTGGATTTTATATCCACTTAGAATGCTTCATTACAAGCTTAAATAGGTGTTTTGGACTCAAGTTGTTGGTATTTTGATGTGTTTTTGTGTTATTGCATTTCAGGTATCAGTTAAATGAAGAAAGGAGATTTTAAAGAAAATATGATGAAAAGTGATCAGATTTGGAAGCCAAGGCCATTGTCAAGTTGTAGAGAATCTCGTTAGCTTCGCGTGGGCATTTGAATCGCCTAATTCTGACGAGTAGAACTCGAGTTATGGGTAAAATAAGATTCATCGGACTTTTCCAGAAAGGCTGCAGACGCTCGCCTGCTGGTGCCAAGCGACCGCGTGCTAGCAGGCGCCCGCCTGCTGGTGCTAGGCGGCCGCGTGCTGATGCACGGCTGACTTCGCTGAAAAAGCCTTTTTTGAGTGGAATTTGACGATTTTAAGGGTCCAGGTCTAATATGGGCTTATATATACTTAAAAAAAGGGTTTTCATCATCCGGGAAGATTGGGAGATCAAGGAGAAGACTTAAAAGCACAAAACAACTCCAAAAAAAAAGATCTTGTTTTTAACTTGTGATTCTTTGAATTAGTTATAACTTTGGATGCTCGTTTTCGTTCTTGTTGAACTTAGATTTTGTTTATTCGTTCTTAGATTATTATTCAGTTTATTAAAACCTTGTTTTATACCATGCTTTCATTGGAACCCATGATGACGATGAGTTCAATTATGGGCTAATCGTTATCATGAGATTCTAGCGGATTTACTTATGGATTTCAATAATTAATTTTTTTCGATATCTTGGTGTGTGGTGATTGATTGATATCCTAGTATTGGTTGTGCTTATTCGTCTTATGTGCATAACTAACATATAAGATATTGTGTTAATCTCTATTTAAGGCCGAACGAAACTTCTCTTGGAAGTGGCAGAGTGTTTTTGTGTTGCTTGTGATGAAGTGTGGTTGATTTTGTGTATATGTTTAGATATGCATATCTTTGAAAGAATAAAGTAGTATGGCCTTTCTCAAAGTCTATAACCTTAGCCAAGTACTACTCCCATGCTTTCAAACTATTCACTAGAACTAGGTTAATAGGTTTCTTGGATGGTTACTATTTAATCACCAATCATTGGTTACATTTCATACTAATTAGTTTTCATGGATTTCATGAGAAGTCTCATGGGCTTGTTAGAAGAAATTGATGATATCAGTATATAAACTATCAGAGTTTATTATCATTATTTGATATCAGGATTTACTGAAGGTGACGTCATCAATATATGTCTATCATTACTTGATGATCAGCATTTGATGATCAGTACTTAGTCACATTAGTATATATCAAATAAGGAAAGGGATTACAAAATTCAACGCGGTGAAAAACTTTACTTACAGAAGCAATCATACATGGATATATATTAGGATTCCTTATTGTAATAGAATATGATTTCTTATTGATTGTGTAACTTTGCACAATATAAGCATATATTAGGTTTACACTATAGATGTAACGAATTGTTATATCTTTCGAATAACCTAGCAGATCTCAAGGATAATTGTTCATCCTTTAGAGAGAGTACTTTTGTAACTGTTTTTATCTGATTAATATAAAAGTTGTTGATTTTGTTAAGCTTTATCGAATTGTTTGCATAAACTATATTCACCCCCTCTATAGTTGTATTACGGACCTAACAATTGGAAACAGTTTAAGATCTGAAAATCAATCCTTAATGGAAGACAAAGAACCATAACAGAATCCACCACTACCCCCAGCCATACCACATATTAACAATAATATGAGTAGGTATGAGGCTATCAAAGTCCTAATCCTAAGGATACATGAATATCCAATCTGGAAGGTTAAGATGGCTATGTGTTTGGAAGCTAGAGATCCTGAATATCTATGCAGGTTTTATGATGGTCCTCATGGGATAATGAAGTTCGCAGTAGCAGTTACTGGTCAAGATGAAAAGATGGTTGATAAACCAAAGAAAGACTATACTGCAGAGGATCTAATATCAATCATGAAAGATGCAAAAGTAAGACATATCTTGCATAGCAGTCTTGATAGTGTTATGTCCAATAGGGTAATTAGATGTTAAACAACAAAGGAAATTTGGGATGCTTTAGAACTAAATTATCAAGGTACTTCTGCTATCAAGAAAAACAGGAGAATAGTACTTACTCAGGAATATAAGCACTTTGACCCAAGAGACTATGAGTCCTTAACTGAGATCGATGATAGATTTCAAAAGCTGTTGAATGACTTATCTCTTGTCAACAAGGAATATGACTTAGAGGACTCAAACTTAAAGTTTCTACTTACACTCCCTGAAAAGTGGGACTTTATGGTCACATCAATAAGGATAATTATGAACTTGAGGAAATATCTCTAGATGAGATCAATGGCATGTTGAAGACTCATGAACTATAGATGGAGCAAAAGAGCAAGAGAAAAGGATCAAAGTCTAGACCAATTACACTTAAAGTTAAAGAGAAGCCAAATAAGATAGCTAAGAGAAAATGTCACTCCAAAGGAAAAGGTATGATTGTAAAGTCTGTTACCGAGTCATCAAATTCTGGTGATGATTCAAACACTGATAGTGAATCAAATACTGATAGTGATCATGACAACAATAAAGACATTGAAAAATGGTTGCTCTATTGGTTAAAAGGTTTAAGAAGATGGTCTACAAGAACTTCAAGAAAGGGAAAAGGTTTTCTAGAATAGGTTCCAGTTCCTCAAACTCTGATAAGAGGAATGATAAAAGAAATACTGATTGGAAGGAATCAAAGACTAGAAAATTTGACAAGTCAAAAGAAAGGTGCTATAACTGTGATGGAATTGGACACTTTGCAGCTGACTACAGAAAACCAAAGGCTAAAAAAAACAAGCCTTGATCATAAAAAAGAAAAAACTGGGATGATTCATCAGATTCAGATGATGGTGTTAACTATGCCCTCATGGCAAATGTTGAAACTGAGGCTGTCACTTCTGAATTAAAGGTACCCCAAACCACACTTACTTTTGATACTGATGATATCTATGAATTAAGATTGTTTCTTAAATCTCTGCATGTTAATTTTAGACATCAAACTTTAGAGAATAATAGAATCAAGAGTGAAAACTCTGAGTTAAGGAAAATGAATGATCACCTAGAAATTGAGTTACTTTCCATGGTAGAAACTCAAAAAGAATTGAATAATGATGTTTATGTTAAAGAAAGACTGTTAGAAAATCATGATTATCTAAAAAAGGAGTTATCTATAAAAAGAGAGGTTATTAAGCTTTGGACTAACTCAGGAAATTTTTAAAAATGGGCGTTGGGGTTCATGATTAGGATATGCAAATTGATCTATTTCTGATAAGAAAAATGGAAAAGAAACTGAGAAGGTTAAACCAACAAATACTGATCAT
This sequence comes from Apium graveolens, assembly GCF_009905375.1. NCBI lineage: Eukaryota > Viridiplantae > Streptophyta > Magnoliopsida > Apiales > Apiaceae > Apium > Apium graveolens. The sequence continues at coordinate 140,504,462 of NC_133651.1, read as the reverse complement.
AAGGTTATATTAAACAAAGTTCAGTTGAAGCCCATTAAGTTTAATTCAAGTATCGATGTTGTCAAGTAAATTTATGAGGAAGGTTCAACCTCAGCACCTAAATCAAACTTAAATACCGATAATAGTGAACAAGTTCACACAAGATCAATACATATGAGTTTAATGACTCAGGAATAGCTTAAGCAAAAGCTGAAAGAATTATACATGAAATACAAGGAGAAAAAACCTAGGCAAGACAGGAATGGTAAAGTAGGTGTTAATGAAAATGGTACTTATAAAACTATTTCTAATGCACCTAGAAAGACATGCTTGAACTCTGGTAGTACTAATCATCTTGGTAATTCTTGTAGGAAGAATAAAGAGACAAATATTGTTCCTCCTAAATCAGAGTTTATGAATAGAACAGTTAAATATAAACCTCATAATCCTTATTTTCATTGTGGTAGTGTATGGCACTCTATTTTACATGTAAGAGTACCACAGTTTATATTATGATTATTATGAACTGAAACCCTCTTTAAATAAAGCAAAATCTTTTTCTCCATGTGTAAATACTGATAGTAAGAATGTTAACATAAACTCTGATATGATGTCTTCTGCTGCATATTTTAACAAACTTAAAAAGGCCAAAGGATCCAAGCAAGTCTAGATCCTTAAAACACTAATTGATTTAAAAACTGATTGTAGGGTAACATGAGAAATTATCTAGTCTTGGATAGTGGATGCTCAGGACACATGACCGGTTATAAGTCCCTGCTATCAGAGTTTAAGGAGAAGGTGTTAAGTGGAATTTATGTCCACTTATTATGTCCTATAAAGGCTTGACTTAATATTTTATACTCGAGTTAATTGTGTATTTGATGTGTTTTGGTAGTGTTTTTGCATTTCAGGCATAAATAAAAGATCCAGGTGATTTGGCATTGTTTTGATGCAATATGGTGTTAGGAATGTGTCAAGAAGATTGCTTGTGAAAAGACCAACTCAAACCAGCAAGAAAAGCAGAAGTTAGGATTTTCTCCAGAGAGTCAGCTCGCCCGCGCTGTAGTAGCGCGCGGCCGCGCTAGGATTACAGAAGTGCAGCGCACCCGCGCTGGTAAAGCGTTCGCCCGCGCCGGGTCGAATTCCAGGAATCCTGTTTCTACTCTGATTTTGATCCGAAGGACTTCTAATCTGCATAGGCTGCTATATATACATAACTTATGTCTATTTTTCATAAAAAAAGACGTACCAGAGCTTAAGGAGAAGGCGTAAGAAGACCGCAGAGCATAATTCAACCAAGGCAAATAGGATCTAGTTTATACCTTTGATTCTTTATTTTAAGTTGTAACTTTGGATGCTAGTTTTCTTATTTGTGAACCTATACTCTTGTGTAACGTACTTGGTTTTATTTATTCAGTATAAAGACTACATTTATTATACCACGCTTTCATCCGAACCCACGTTTATGATGAGTCTAATTATGGGCTAATCATTATCGTGGGGTTCTAGCGGATTTATTAATGGATTTCTTTAGTTAATTTGTTTCGACGCCTTAGTGTGTGGTGATTGATTGATGTCCTAGTATTGGTTGTGTTTATTCATCTTATGAGTTTCGTGAACTTATAAGATAGTGTGTAAATCTTTAATGAAGCGAAAGTGAACTTAGGGGTTTTGAACTTGCCATGCAAACATAGGTTCGTGTATTTTGATATGCATGATTCATAGGTAATTTTAACCATCTTACTTGCCCTATGTAATCACGATAGATAATTTGTGCATTAAACCGCTATGTTATCAAATTCTATAGACATATAGGGTCTCAATATAATTGGTGTTTATTCAGCTTCTATCTTTTTTGTGGATGTCTGGTAGTATGGTATTCGTACAACAAAAGTTGGCATTTATCAGTTTCGTGTTATCTGATTAGTGTCATCACCATTGCATGTTAAGGTTAAGAACGGAAAGGCTATTGAATGAAGTATTTAATGAAGTTAGAATCCCATGTTTGTGTCATATAGTATTCAACTCTCTTTATTCTCTTAGTTAATGTTCTTTAATATATTTTATTAGTTAAGCGTAGTTAAAACAACCTCAATTTATTATTCGTCTTAGCATTGGATAATAACCATACCATTGTTGCATAAGTACATTGATTAAAATTAACCTAAACCTATCTCTGTGGGAATGAACTAGAATTAATTCTATATTACTTGTGATCATGTATACTTGCGTGAATATTAGCGCGTGTTTTCATCCTAACAAGTTTTTGGCGCCGCTGCCGGGGACTCGTTGTTAATTTTTAGTTTATGTGTTTATTATCAGTGGTCGTTAAAGTTCATTGACTCGGACATTATTACTTACTTATTTCCTTGTCGTGTTTCAGGTACTCTAGCGAGCGTGTATGCATACGCGTTTTCGGTCTCGTATGAGAACACTGGATCAAGTTGAGGAAGAAGTTGTAGTAGCTAAGGAAGTTTTCGAGGAAGTTCTTGTCGAGGAGAAAGTTGAAGAAGAAGCACTTATTGTAATGGGAGAACCAGAAGCGAATCCGAAGGATTTAATGGATTACTCCCAACCAAGGATTAATGATATTCAGTCTAGCATTGTTCGACCAGCAATCTCGGCTAATACCTTTGAGATCAAGTCGAGCATGATTCAGATGATACAAAATCAGTTCATTTTGGGGGTTCTCCGACAGAAGACCCCAACATGCACATTAGAGATTTCATCAAGATCTGCGACACTTTCAAGTTCAATGGAGTTTTTGAAGATGCTATTAAGTTGAGGTTTTTCTCATTCTCTCTGTGGGATAAAGCTAAGTATTGGTTACATTCTCTGCCATCAGGGTCTATCACCAAATGGGAGGATCTTGCTCAAAAGTTCTTAACTAAATTCTTTCCTATGGTGAAGACTGCAGCAATTAGAAATGCACTTACTCAATTTGCTCAACAATCTGGAGAATCTTTATGTGAGGCTTGGGATCGCAATTATTAACTGCTTCTATAATGGGTTGGGTGCTACTTCTAGACCCATGCTTGTTACAACATCAGGAGGAGCCTTGTGGGATAAAAGTTATGATGAATCTTATGAATTGATTGAACTGATGGATGCTAATAAGTACCAGAATCCTACTCAGAGACTACCTCAGGGCAAGGTAGCCGAAATTTTGGAAATGGATGCAGCTACTGCTATAGCTGCTCAGCTTAAGGATTTGACGATGAAGGTGGATTCTTTGGCTAATTATGGAGTTAATCAAATCACTAATGTCTGTGAGCGTTGTGCTGGGGCGCATGAGATGGAGCAGTACGCTATTTCTAGTGAATCGGCTCAGTTCATGAGCAACTTTCAGAGGTCGCAGCAGCCTATGCCAGCCATCTATCATCCCAACAACCACTATCATCCTAACTTCAATTGGAGTAATTCTCAGAATGTGGTTCAACAACCTTATCAGCAGTATCCACCAAAGCAGTACAACCCTCCTGGTTTTCAGCAAACGTAATACGCACCAAGGAAACAACTCCAGCTGCAGCAGTCTAATGAAAAATCTGAATTGGAGGAGTTGAGGCTCATGTGCAAGAGCCAAGCAGTTTCTATCAAGACCTTGGAAAATCAAATTGGACAAATTTCCAATGCCTTGCTAAATCGTCAACCTGGTACACTCCCTAGTGATACTGAAGTGCCAGGAAAAAGGGAAGCTAAGGAGCTAGTAAAGGCAATTACATTGAGGTCTGGGAAGGTTGAGAATCCCGAACACTCTCAAGTTTCGGATGAAGAAGCTGTGGCTGAAGAAGAAGTGCAAAAGGAAGCAGAAGTCGAACCAAGGAAGACTACTGTTGAACACACTCCTCCTGAAGGTAATATAGGGGAGAAGCAGATCTGTCCTCTACCCCCTTTTCCTAAGAGGCTGTAGAAGAAAAAGCTGGATAAGCAGTTTGAGAAGTTTCTGGAGGTGTTAAATAAACCTCATATCAACATACCTTTTACTGAAGCTCTTGAACAAATGCCTAGTTATGCGGAGTTATGAAAGGTATTATTTCTCGGAAAGTGAATCTTGATGACTTAGAGACCGTTTCTCTCACGGAGGAATGTAGTGCTGTGTTGCAACAGAAGTTACCTCTGAAGCTTAAAGATTCTGGAAGCTTCACTATTTCTTGCACCATTGGAAAAGTGTTATTTGACAAATGCCTATGTGACTTGGGAGCTAGCATCAATCTGATGCCTTTGTCAATCTTCAAGAAGTTGGACTTACCCGATCTAAAGCCTACTTATATGACCTTGTGGTTGGCCTATCATTTTATTACATATCCACGAGGCATTGTGGATGATGTTTTGGTCAAGGTTGATAAACTCATCTTCCTTGCTGATTTTATAATTCTTGATTTCGAGGAGGATAAGAAGATTCCCATAATCCTGGGAAGACCATTCTTGGCTACAGGCCTAACCTTTATTGATGTGCAGAAGGGTGAGCTCACCATTCGAGTGCTGGATCAGGATGTAACTTTTAATTTGTTCAATGCCATAAAATTCCCTACTTAAAATGAGGAGTGCTTAAAAGTGGAGTTGGTCAATTCTGTGGTTACTGCAGAACTTGATCAATTACTAAGGTCTGATACCTTAGAAAAGGCCTTATTGGGGAATTCAGATAGTGAAGATGATGAAGGTGATGAGTAGTTGCAATATCTGAATTCTTCTCCTTGGAAGCGGAAGATAGATATGCCTTTTTAATCTCTTGAAATGGAAGAGCTGAATAAATCTCCAAAGTGCCTCAAGCCATCTATTGAGGAAGCTCCTGCACTTGAGCTTAAACCATTGCCTGAATACTTAAGGTATGCTTTTTTAGGTGATACATCTACTTTTCCTGTGATTATTGCATCTGACCTTTCAGGTAGTGATGAGGAAAACCTCTTAAGAATTCTGAGAGAGTTCAAATCGGCAATTGGATGGACTATAGCAGATATTAAGGGAATCAGCCCTTCTTATTGCATGCATAAAATTCTGCTAGAGGAAGGTAGCAATCCTACTGTTGAGCAACAGAGAAGGATTAATCCAAACATGAAAGAAGTTATGAAGAAGGAAATTCTCAAATGGCTGGATGCAATAATCATCTATCTAATTTCTGACAGTTCTTGGATGAGTCCAGTTCAGTGTGTGCCGAAGAAAGGAGGTATCACGGTTGTAGCTAATGAGAAGAATGAGCTCATTCCTACTCAAACAGTCATGAGGTGGAGAGTTTGCATGGACTACAGGAAGCTAAATAAGGCCACGAGAAAGGATCACTTCCCTCTGCCTTTTATTGATCAGATGCTTAACAGATTGGTTGGGCATGGGTACTACTATCTTTTAGATGGCTATTCAGGCTATAATCAGATTTGTGTTGCTCCAGAAGATCAGGAAAAGACCACTTTCACTTGTGCATTTGGTACTTTCTTCTTCAGAAGAGTTTCTTTTGGTTTGTGTGGAGCACCTGCCACATTTCAGAGATGCATGATGGCTATCTTCTCTGACATGATTGGTCAGAATATGGAGTTGTTTATGGACGAATTCCCTGTGTTCGGTGAGTCTTTTGATAAGTGCTTGCAGAATCTTGGCATAGTTCTTAAAAGGTGTGTTGAGACCAATCTGGTTCTCAGCTGGGTGAAATGTCACTTTATGGTACGCAGGCATTATTCTTGGGCACAAGGTCTCTAGTAAGGGTCTTGAGGTGGACAAAGCCAAGGTGGGGATCATTGAAAATCTTCCTCCACCAATTTCTGTTAACGGTGTTCACAGCTTTCTTGGTCATGCGGATTTCTATAGGCAGTTCATCAAGGACTTCTCTAAAATCTCTAAACCCTTGTGCAATCTTCTAGAGAAGGATGTCATGTTCATGTTTGATGACGAGTTCCTATCTGCTTTTGAGTTCTTGAAGAAGAGTTTGATCATGGCACCTGTCATAACTGCACCTGATTGGAATGAACCTTTTTAGATGATGTGCGATGCAAGTGACTATGCAGTTGGAGCAGTTCTTGGGCAGAGAAAGAATGTGGCGCCCCAAAATCCGGGGTCAGGGATCTCGGAGGCCACGCAATCTAAACCACCATAAACCACATACCTCACACCACAATATATAAATACTCACACTTTACGACCCCACACTTATCACACACACACACACACACTTACAGGTTATTGTCTTGGAAACAACCATTCATTACTAGAGTAGATTAAACTGCATAGTGATAATTATTACAACCCAAAAGTAGTAAAGTCTTAACGGGGAATAACCTTTAAGTAAGGCTAGTCCGTCGGTCAAATATACGTTTCTTGTTTATTACCTTACATAAGTCATACTTATAAATAAGCTGAACTAAAAACAACTGAAAACCAATCCAGTTTATTCGGACTACCTGTGCTACAACACCAAATAATCTACGGAACAGCTGGCCATTTCCTACCCGTTTCCTGGCTATGGTTCTCATGGTAGGCATCTTGATTCACTGTTGTGTTGTGTCATTTAAAAGAAAGCAAGAGTGAGCTATAATGCATATCATAATAATGTATAGTATGAAAATGACTGTATCATAAACTTACGTAAAACATCATATATGATAATTACATTTTATTCGAAAGTAGTTTTCCTTGGTGATACACACCTTTTACGAAAACAATCCTTTATTGGACTTTATTAACCTACGAATACCTTAATAGTAAACCCAGCACCTAAGCTTGGGTTACGGTATTGCATCACAATTCCAGGAAGAATAGGACATTCGTTGGAGCCACCATATACGATGATCAGTCGTACTATGATAAAGTAACCTTTTCTACTAGTAGAAGGACGACACCTTCATATCCCAGTTATCACCCTTGCCGCATACGGGCTATGTGTCCTCATTTCGGGTATACACACACTTCGCAGTTCCTTAGGTACATGTTGTAGCGTCTCCTACGATACCAGTAGTCTATCCAATACACGAAGTACTTGGATCCTACCCCTCCCTTGTCCTTTAGGAGATCCTATCATATCACAAGAAATCAAACCACATCGAAGTTTCCCCAAGTGTTTTGCTTGTTGATAGGCATAGCTTTACTTCATAAATATATATGTACTTCCGAAAGTTTTCGAAGGAAGTACTAAGGATGTGAGTTGACACTTGTCAAAAGATAATTAAATAGGGGGGGTTCTCTTTGAAACTATATTCAAAATATTCAAAATAAGTCGAGATAATATTCTCCGATGATCTGAAATTATTTGAATGATTTTCCAAAAATCAGAAAGTATTTTAAATCAGGTTCCACGATTTTTAAATCATAAATAAACCCTTCAATAAATAATAATTAATTAAATAATAATCGATAAATAATTAAACCTCGAATGAGTTTACTTTCTAAAAGAATATTTAAAATAATATTCCTCAACTAGTTTATGTCTACGTAATTGATAATCTTTAATATTCAATCGGGTTTGAAATAAATTATCGTTGGAGTATACTTCTCCCATAATAAAGGAATAGGTATATAATATTTGTTACTCTAACAATAAAATATAGTTGAGGGAATATGATCGTTGGGAAATCGTTTAATAAAAGTTCGAGGTATTTTAATGTTTCGTAAGTGGACGTTGAGTCCCTTTAAAACATACTATTATGGACTTGTAATCGTCCTATAATATCACTGGAATGATTTCCGGGTTTTTATCTTAAAATCCCAACCGACTCTCGGTCTTAGAATCATACGTCACGCTTAAAGCGGAGTTAAATATTTTACGATATATGCTTATCGTACCACATCGCTACATTATGCGAAAAGTTCTATTACTATGTATCATGATAAGCATGGTATTTATACAATGATAATAAAATAATCCTTTCACAACACAACAGTAAATGGAGTTGGGTTCGTAAACTTTCCTGGGTATCTCGAGATGGAGGATGCTCTAGGTTCCGCTCGAAAATCTATAATCATAAACACAATTCATTTTGTTAGGTCCTGTTCTAATTTACGGTGACTCGCACTCATGTGTTACTTATTATGCACCCTCTCAACTTATACTACCCTTATTATTCCTTTAAGTCTTTATTCACATCATGGTCGCTTCATTTTTCTATGTATCGTAGGTTCATTTTCATTTTCGCCGTCGGCTCCGCTTATGGATTATACGGTTTCTAATCGCGCGGTCTCGGCTCTGATATTTTTATAAAATTGAAAAATCATTATTTTCACTTGAAATTTGTATAAAAGTTAGGAAACTCAAATTAATACGCTATGTAAAAATTTCATGATTTATGAACATTCTTAAGTTGATCCTTTATATTTTCAAAGTTCGTAATACGTAGCAGTTTTTGTCACATAAATCACTTTTAGTATAATGGCCATAACTTTTGATCCGTAAATCGGAATCAAGCGATTCAAGCGCTTAAACGATCCTTATAACATTGTATATCATAATAAATGGTTATTTTTCAAGAAACTAAATTTTAAAGCTTCGGGACTTTCTGCAGAAACTTAAAGTTATGTTTTGTTTGTTTTAACGAGATTATGTTTACGATCGGAGTTTCGTTTACGCCCTAAATCTTTATACTACCATCAACAATCATCATATCATCATCAAAACACTAACTCCTCTCAATAACATCAGTTTGTTAGGAAGCTTAAGAATTAATGGGAGGATTTAACCTTTGCTAGAACTTGAGATTTGATTTTAAATTTCTCCCTTTGATGAAGAAGGCCGAATGGAAGAATGAAGGGGGGGAGTTTTATGCTTGCTTCCTTTGGTTACTTCTAGGAAATGGGATTGGTGATATCTTTATATTGATTGATATTCTCCTAGTATAGAATCCTAGGTTTATTTCTTGTTGCCAAATCCATGGACATATCTTAAGTAGCTTCCTAGTTTACAAGCTAAGCTACATGTTCTAGCTTCCTTAGCACACTATTTGATTAGCCTTGCTTGATCATCCTATATCTAGCTCAAACCATGGTTACTTTCTTACCATGGTTAGTTAGTGTGTTCCATTTATTTAATCGTTTATGCGTTCGCTCGATCGTTTAAATATTTTCGTAATACTTACTCGTAAATGGTTCGCGACGTAATTCCTTTCGTATTTATTCCTTATGTTTTGAATTATAATACTTGGACATAAATCCGTAGGGTTTTAATCTTGTAATTATATTGGGATTCCCATAATCCTTGATGAGTTATAAATATGGTCATTTTTCAAAGTTCGTTTTCTTCGAAAACTAATAGCGTTTACATACACTCATTTGGTACGTATAATCATAATATCAACTCCGAAACTCATTTTCTCATGCACTACATAGTGTGAGCCCAAAAGTTTTTCCCGTCCGTCAGGGTTACTATTCATTAAACGTTTTACAAGGCCTCAAAAATTCGAGTTATTACAAAGAACAACATATTTCATGTGGTCTACTATGCTGGTAAGACCCTCAATGGTGCTCAACTGAATTATACTACTACTGAGAAAGAACTTTTGGCCATTTTCTATGGTTTTGAGAATTTTTGATCTTATTTGCTTGGGGCGAAGGTGACAGTTTTCACTTATCACACTGCGATTCGATATCTCGTCTCGAATAAGGACTCGAAACCTAGATTGATTAGATGGGTTCTTTTGCTTCAGGAATTTGAATTAGAGATCAAGGACAGAGAAGGTACTGAGAATCAAGTCGTTGATCATCTCTCTCATTTGGAAGACCCGAGGCAACTTCACAAGATAAGACATTGATAAATGAGTCTTTTCCCGATGAGCAGTTGTTTGGAGTGCACGAGGAAGAACCGTGGTTTTCAGACATTGTAAACTACATTGTGAGTAATATCAAGCCTCCAGATTTATCTTATGCTCAAAGGAAGAAGTTTCTTTTATGAGGTGAAGTGGTACATATGGGATGAACCATATCTGTTTAGGCAAGGATCTAACCAAATCATCAGGAGATGTATTCCGTATAGTGAAATAGGGGGGGATCTTGCGAGACTGTCATTCGACTGTTTATGGAGGCCACTATGGTGGAGAGAAGACAACAGCCCGTGTCCTTCAAGCGGGATTCTTCTGGCCTATATTGTTTAAGGATGCTCATCACTTTATTTTAAAGTGTGATCTATGCCATCGTGTGGGTAATATGTCTAAGAGGGATGAGAAGCCTCTTAATGTGCTTCTCGAGGTTGAAGTCTTTGATGTTTTGGGAATCGACTTCATGGGGACATTTGTCTTATCTTGCAATAATCAGTTTATCTTGTTGGCAGTTGATTATGTCTCGAAATGGGTTGAAGTCAAAGCTTTACCGAAAAATGATGCGAAGGTAGTGCTTAATTTTCTTCATAAGCATATATTCACACGATTTGGGACTCCAAGAGTCGTAATCCGTGATGAGGGATCGCATTTCTGCAATCGCAAGTTCACTACTATGATGCAAAGGTATTATGTGAATCATCGCATTCCTACAGCCTACTATCCTCAGACTAATGGTCAAGCTGAGGTGTCTAACAGAGAGATCAAGTGCATTTTAAAGAAAGTTATGTGTCTATCAAGGAAGAATTGCTCTTTGAAGCTTGATGAAGCTGTTTGGGCGTATAGACCAGCATACAAGACTCCGTTAGGTATGTCGTCGTTTCAGTTGATTTATGGTAAGGGGTGTCATTTGCTTGTGGAGCTCGAGCATATAGCGTATTGGGCTTTGAAAAAGTTAAACCTTGAATTGGATGGAGCTGGAAAGAAAAGAATGCTTCAATTGAATGAACTCGACGAATTTCAACTCCAAGCATATGAAAACAACAAAATGTATAAGGACAAAGTCAAGAGGTGGCATGATAGGGGTCTGGTGCTTAAATCATTTGTGCTGGGGTAGCAAGTTCTTTTGTTTAACTCCTGTCTTCATCTTTTTCTTGGAAAATTGAAGTCGAGGTGGTCCGGGCCTTTCATAATCAAAACTGTGTTTCCGCATGGAGCTGTGGAGATTTTTGAGAATGATCCAGGCCAAGCGTTCAAAGTGAATGAACAGAGGTTGAAGCACTACTATGGGAATACGGCAAACCGTGGGCAAACCGTGAGGTGGTTAGTTTCGTTCTATTTTTTGCTTGATCTCGAGATTCTACGTCAAGATAACGACGTAAACCAAGCACTTCTTGGGAGGAAACCCAAGTTTGTTGTATATTAGTAGATAGAGGAAGAATGAAAAAAGGACAAAAATACAAAAAAATCAGAAAAACTGAAAAAGTCAGTGCCAATTACAGTAGCACGGCGCGCCCGCACTGTGAAGTGGGGCGGCCCCGCACTGGATTTGCAAAAGCATGGCACGCCCCCGCTGAGGTAGCGCGCGGCCGCGCTGGGTCCCTGGTTCTGAAAAAATGAAACAGAAATTCAGGAATTTGAAGGAAAAATCAATTCCTACCCAAATTTTACTCTCCCACATCCCATATTTCCCTCTCCAAATCAAACACATTATTCCCATGATCAGTTCCAACTTCTTTTCCATAACTAATTCTCTCCAAATCTCCTATATAAACATACACTTATACACAACTCCTCCATCACTTCTCAAACTCTCGAACACACAAATCTCTCTTACAAACTTCGATTCTCTCAAGCTTATTCAATCTCAATGGCACCAAAAAGACAACAAACCCAAGTTAGCAGGAACACCACTGATTCTTCGAGTACGGGTGGTGTGAGGCCTAGGTTTTCAACTCCCGGGGCTGAGGTGGAGTATGTGAGGCTGCTTTTGAAGCCTATAGCTAAGGAGCGTGGTTTTCTGCCATCGGGGAAAGATGGTAAGTTGTTGGAGATAATCTTGGAGCTGGGCTGGGTTGCTTTTTGTGAGACACCCACTGTTGTGCCCATGAGTGTGGTGCGTGAGTTTTATGCAACTGCTAAGGCGGGGAAGAATGGTTTCACGGTGGTTAAGGGGATGACTGTGGAGTATAGTGCTGAGGCTATTCGTAGGGCGATTGAGCAGCCCGAGAGGAGGCCAAAACAGGAGGATTGGAATGAAAAGACGCCAGAGGAGTTTAACTTGGATTTGATTGTTGCTACCCTGTGTGTGCTTGAGACTCATTTGAAGTTCAAGAAGGGCATGAACGAGTATGCCACATTTCTTGCCTCGTGCATAAACAGGTTTGCACGTGCATGGAATTCTTTTATTTGTGCTAATATCATGCAATCTTCTCCCGTGCATGATGTTACTATGGAGCGTGCACGTCTGTTTTGGGGGATTCTTCGGGGAGACTATGTGGATCTTGGGATGGTTATCCATCAGGGTATTTTAAGGTTTCTTCGAGGGAGTAATACGGGTTCTATACCCTATGCGTCCATTGTGACGAAGTTGTGTGTGGCGGTTAGCGTTCATTGGCCCGCACATGAGCAGCTGCAGCTCTCAAATGCCCCGATTTATAGTTCAACGCTATTGAATATGCAGGCGTGGTATGGTGGGAAGCTCGATCCTAAGGGGCTTGAATATTCTTATGACCATTTGGCAGGTGGAAGGCCAGCTCCTCAGGCATATGCTGGTGGCATGACGTAGGCGAGCAGAGTAGCTTGGAGAGCTGAGTTGGGAGAGGCCGGTCCTTCGGGATCGCAGCAGCAGCAGGAGGAGGAGAAGGAAGCACGGGGCAGTGCTAGGATGAGTTCAGTGTAGTATAGGCGCTTGTTGAAGAGGATGGATGTGATGCATGACATCCATAGTCGCTTTGCACATGACCTTACACAGGCATTGAGGACTGTATTCAGAGCCACATGAGTTGACATCCAGTGGCCAGCATTTGGAGAGGATTCTGTATATCCGCCTCCAAACAGTCCTGACACTCCATCCCTTAAGGGTGATGGCCCTGATTCTGAGTAGGTATGCCTGAATCCTTGCTATTACCTTCACTGAGGATAGTAAATATTTTAAGTTTGGGGGTAGTAGTTAAGGATTATATGTTTTATGTGAGTCGCATATAGTTTGCATATTCATGCTAGTTTAGTTCATATAGTTGAATATTTACTATGTAGTAGTTTTTTTTTTATTTTATTATGATAGTTTGTTCATATAGTTTCATGCATTTGCAATATAACATGATCCCTTAGATGATTTTACCGATTGATTTGTGATATTGATGCTAGTGTAGTGATGTCGTGCTTAGTGATGTTAAGTCTTATCGAGTTGATTTGCATGCTAGAGACAATTGTATTTCACTAAGTCTTATAGGTTGCTGGAGTGCTAGATCATGGTCATGGTTTATTTGTTTGTTAAGGTTTAATCACTTGTTTATATTTAGAATTTAGGATATTCTCTAAATGATAAAATAACATGGATATTTAAAAATTGGAGAAAATTAGATTTCATTGCTAGTTGTTGTGGTTAGGTGTCAAATGGATAGTAGCCGGCTCATTTTATATGCGTAGTCTAAGGTTGAGCGAGATGGAGCGAAACGCACTCGTTCAGAAATTTTTGAAAAAAAAGAAAAAAAAGAGAGAAAAAAATACGTGTTTATGCGTAATTGATCACGAGTGGGCTCTTTAATACTCAGGTTATTAAGTTCTTAGGGGAATTTGTGTCTAGTAACTTAAGGATTTATAGTCTGGGATCCACTAACCTAACGTTCGCTACATGAGTATTATTGTACAAGTCTTTTGTGGACCTCACTCATTGCACGGTCAAATAAGCATATTTGTGTTATTTATGTGTTGTGAATAAAAGCATGAATCCATGTAAAACTCTGATATAAGAATTGAAGTGTTATAAGTTATTTTGAGTTTAGCTTTTATTCTATTTATAACCTTGTGATTGCTTTGATGAGTAGTGAGTCATGATTATTGATCTAGTTATGATATTATATCTGTAAGCATTTGCACACACGCATGTTTCTTGCTTGTAAGTTGATTAGTGGGATTTGATTGATCTTTGTGAGAATAACTGCATTTGTTGAGATGTTGTTTGTTGATTGGTTTAGTTATTCTATGGGGATCGTTGCATTCATATAGTTGCATTCATTTTTATTTCTTGTTTTTTGAGTCTGTTTATGCTTGAGGACAAAAATCGGTTCAAGTTTGGGGGTATGTTAAGTGGCATTTATGTCCACTTATTATGTCCTATAAAGGCTTGACTTGATGTTTTGTACTCGAGTTATTTGTGTATTTGATGTAGTTTTGTAGTGTTTTTGCATTTCAGGCATAAATAAAGATCTAGGTGATTTCGCATTGTTTTGATGCTAATATGGTGTTAGGATTGTGTCAAGAAGATTGCTCGTGAAAAGACCAACTCAAACCAGCAAGAAAAGCAGAAGTTAGGATTTTTTCCAGAGAGTCAGCACGCCCACGCTGTAGTAGCGCGCGACCGCTCTAGGATTACAGAAGTGCAGCGCGCCCGCACTGGTAAAGCGCGCGGTCGCGCCGGGTCGAATTCCAGGAATCCTATTTCAACTCTGATTTTGATCTGAAGGACTTGTAATCTACATGGGCTGCTATATATACATAACTTATGTTCATTTTTCATAAAAAAAAGACGTACCAAAGCTTAAGGAGAAGGCGTAAAAAGACCGCAGAGCACAATTCAACAAAAGCGAAAAGGATCTAGTTTATACTTGTGATTCTTTATTTTAAGTTGTAATTTTGGATGCTAGTTTTCTTATTTGTGAACCTATACTCTTGTGTAACGTACTTGGTTTTATTTATTCAGTATATAGACTACATTTATTATACCATGCTTTCATCGGAACCCACGTTGATGATGAGTCCGATTATGGGCTAATCATTTTTATGGGTTTCTAGCGGATTTATTTATGGATTTCTTTAGTTAATTTATTTATGGTTGTGTTTATTCGTCTTATGAGTGTCGTGAACTTATAAGATAATGTGTAAATCTTTAATGAAGCGAAAGTGAACTTAGGGGTTTAGAACTTGCCATGCAAGCATAGGTTTGTATATTATGATATGCATGATTCGTAGGTAATTTTAACCATCTTACTTGCCCTATGTAATCACGATAGATAACTTATGCATTAAACCGCTATGTTATCAAATTCTATAGACATATAGGGTCTCAATATAATTGTTGTCTATTCAGCTTCCATCTTTTTTGTGGATGTCTGGTAGTATGGTATTCGTACAACGAAAGTTGGCGTTTATCAGTTTTGTGTTATCTGATTAGTGTCATCACCATTGCATGCTAAGGTTAAGAACGAAAAGGCTATTGAATGAAGTATTTAATGAAGTTAGAATCCCATGTTTGTGTCATATAGTATTCAACTCTCTTTATTCTTTTAGTTAACGTTCTTTAGTATAATTTCTTAGTTAAACATAGTTAAAACAACCTCAATTTGTTATTCATCTTAGTATTGGATAATAACCATACCATTGTTGCATAAGTACATTGATTAAAATTAACCTAAACTAGTCTCTGTGGGAACGAACTAGAATTAATTCTATATTACTTGCGATCACGTATACTTGCGTGAATATTAGCGCGTGTTTTCGTCCTAACAGAAGGCTGGCCCGAGTGTTTCTTATAGAGATGGCAACTTAGGAAAAATGTTGGGATATGGCAAAATCAAACTGTTGAATGTCATCATTGAAGATGTAGCTATGGTTATAGGACTCAAGCATAATTTGATCAGTATGAGTCAGATATGTGATAGAGTTTACCATGTGAATTTTAATGAGGAACATTGTGAAATTCTCAGTAGGTCTCATGGAAAGATTACAATGACTGGTGTAAGACATGGTAACTTATATGAAGCTAGGGTCTCCACAAATACTGATGGATTAGAAGTTTGTCTACTTAGTAGAGCATCTGCGGAAGACAGCTGGAACTGGCATAAAAGACTTTCTCATCTCATTATCAACAACATCAATGAACTTGTGAGGAAAGATCTTATAAGAGGATTTCCCAATGCAGTATTTACTCTTGATGGCTTCTTTGACTCATGCCAAAAAGTCAAGCAAATGAAAACATCTTTTAAGACTAAAACCGAGTCCTCTATTTTTGAACCATATCATCTACTTCATATTGATCTCTTTGGTCCAGTTAATGCAATGTCAATTGCCAAGAAGAGGTATGCACTTATAATTGTTGATGAATATACAATACACATGGGTGTATTTTATGCACATCAAGGATGAATATCCATCCATTCTTCTTGATCATGTGAGAGAACTGGAAAAAAGGATCAACATACAAAGTGAAGATCATTCAAAGTGATAATGGAACTGAATTCAAGAACAGTACTATGGAAGATTTTTGCAAATACAAGGGGATAAAACAAGAATTTTCTGCCCCTGGAACTCCACAACAAAATAGAGTTGTTGAAAGAAAGAATAGATATCTCATAGAAGCTGCAAGAACCATGCTAGAGGAAGCAAGATTTCCTACCTACTTCTGGGCTGAGGCCGTGCAAACTGCTTGCTTCACATAAAATATAACAGTGATCAACAAGCATGGAAAAACACCATTTGATATGGTGAAGGGAAAGAATCCAAATTTGAAGTACTTTCACATTTTTGGCTGCAAGTGTTTTATTCTCAAAACTCATCCAGGACAGCTTGCTAAATTTGATCGAAAAGTTGATGAAGGCATTTTTATTGGCTATCCATTATCAACAAAAGCTTTCAGAGTGTATAATCTGAGAACAAAGACAGTCATAAAATCTATACATGCATCTTTTGATGATAAGAAAATCACATGTCTATAAGATGCAGATGACCATGATGAGTTGAGATTTGAAATGAAGTACCATATGCTGAATACTTAAATCATGATATACTGACAAATCCTGATAAAGTAAATCATGATTCACTCTAAACTATGATGATCCATATGTCAGTGGAAATTCTGTAAATACTGAAGCACATGTTGAGGGGGAACATCATGATTCACATTAAGAGTCTTCTACAAGTGATTCAACTCGAGGAACACCAGTATATAATTCATTAGACTCTGATTCCTCAAATACGGATGGATCAAATACTGATAACACTGAAAATACTAATTTAGGGGGAGCATCAGGAAATGATAGTGGTACAAGTCAAATAGATACTAGCGAGTTCATGAATCAAGGGGGTTCTGCTTCAAGGAGTCAACTCCCATATGCAAGAAATTGGTCTAAGTCACACACACTTGACTTAATTATTGGAAATCATGATAGTGGTGTAAAAACCAGAAAAGCCACTCAAAATGGATGTCTCTACCATTCTTTTCTATCTCAAACTGAACCAAAGAAAGTGGAAGAAGCTCTTCAAAATGCTTATTGGGTTACAACAATGCAAGAGGAGCTTAATTAACATATCAGTTATTGGTACAAAGTGGGTGTTCAGAAAGAAAACTGATAGTGAAGGCATCATTACAAGAAATAAAGCAAGACTGGTTGCAAAGGTCTATTCACAGCAAGAAGGCATTGATTATGATGAGACTTTTGCTCCAATTTCAAGGCTTGAGTCAATCAGAATTTTCCTAGCCTATGCTACTCACATGAAGTTTAAAGTGTTCCAAATGGATGTGAAGAGTGCATTTTTGAATGGTGAACTTGAAGAGGAAGTTTATATTGAACAGCCTCCAGGGTTCATTAATACAAAATATCTTGATCATGTCTATAAACTAGATAAAGCACTTGATGGACTAAAACAAGCTCCAAGGGCCTGGTATGAAACAGTTTCTCTATTTCAATTAGAAAGTGGTTTCACAAGAGGCACAATTGACAAGATTTATTTTATAAATATCATGGTAATGACTTGTTATTAGTACAGATATATGTTGATGATATCATTTTTTGTTTTAATAATGATAAACTCTGTGAGAGGTTTACATGGATAATGCATTCAAGATATCAAATGAGTATGATGGGAGAAATGAGTTATTTTCTGGGTTTACAAGTAAA
This sequence comes from Apium graveolens, assembly GCF_009905375.1. Taxonomy (NCBI): domain Eukaryota; kingdom Viridiplantae; phylum Streptophyta; class Magnoliopsida; order Apiales; family Apiaceae; genus Apium; species Apium graveolens. The sequence goes on along the minus strand of NC_133651.1, from coordinate 140,486,644 downwards.
ATAGACTGAAGAAGGGATCTTCATAAATCAATCCAAATACACCAGGAATTTGCTCAAGAGATTTGGAATGCAAGACAGTTTAACTGCAACAACTCCAATGGCCACTGTAACCAAGTTAGATTTAAATACTGGTTCATCAGTAGATATAATTAACTAAAGAGGTATGATTGGCTCACTCATATATTTGACTACTAGTAGACCTGATATCATGTATGCTACCTGTCTCTGTGCAACGTTCCAAGCTGATCCAAGGGAACCATATTTATTAGCTGTGAGAAGAATTTTTAAATATCTCAAAGGCACCATAAATTTTGGATTATGGTATCCTAGAGATTCAGATTTTAAGCTAATTAGATACTCGGATGTTGATTTTGCAGGATATAAAATAGACAGGAAAAGCACTTTTAGAAGCTTCCAATTTCTTGGTGGCAGTTGGTTTCTTGGTTTAGCAAGAAACAAAAGTCAATTTTCACATGAAATATAACGACTCGTGTACTTGTATTTATTTAAGTGTAATTATTAAATAAATTAAGTTATGGTTCTATTAGCTGGGTGTCGTATTTGATATTTGTTGTATGTGCTCCGTGGTATACGAGAACTATTTGTGTGATTAATTGTTGAGTCGTATTGGTTTGTTTTTACTTTTAAAATTGTTTTTATTTGAAGATTTATTTTTCATAATATTTAAATTGTCTCTAAAATTAAATTCTTGATTTATAACTTTAACAGATTAATTGGGAATTTATAAAATTTAGAAAATAATATTTTGTCAATTATTTATCCCTAAATAATTTTCTGATTGTATTTTAGTGTAAATTTATTATTAAATTTCAGAATGTTTCAAAAATCATGAAACTCATATTTTCTTAAGTTTGGAATATTTCTAGAATTATAAAATTATTTGGAAAAAATTTCGAATTAGATTCACCCGCATACTTGTTCGTTAGATTATAAAATGCGGGTCTGATGCTAATTTCAAAAATGATTTAAAAATTATGAAAATTTTATACTATTAGTTTCAAATTATTCCGAGAATTTTAAAACTATTTTGGTAATATTTCGGGTTATTTTTACCTGTAAGTTTGCTCGTTAAGTCGTTAATTGCGGCGTGAATTTAGGTAGTCGGGATAATAAAATCAGATAAACACTTCATTCCTTATCTTTTAATCCCTGCATCTTATCCCTAATCTCTATCTCTCGAAATTTCTCAATTCTCTCGACACTGTCTCTCTCACTTCTCCCCCACGCGCCTCTTTTCTCTCTATCTCTCCCTCTCTCGCGTTTCTTCTCCCTCACCCCTTCCTCTATTTCCATTTTCCTCTGTTTCCTTGTCCCCAACCGCTATTTATGTTCTCTTCCCTTTTTCTGGAGAGTTGCCACTATGCGATTCCGGCCTACTTCGTTTTACTCATGTTTCTTATGTATATATATACATGTATGTATATATGTGCTGTTGTGTGTACGTAGTTGAGTGTGTTTGTCAGTCAAGTGAGTCGTGCCTGTTTTTGCCATTTTCCAGCTACCTGTAATTGCCCTGTTACTTTTTCGGCTGCTCATGTTGTATTGATTTGGGATATTTGGGATTTTTGCAGGAAATTATAAGATTAATATTCGTGAATAAAAATAATTTCGTGCGGGGAAAATACATTTTATCGGTGGAATTTGTGTCGGAAACCGAAATGATTGGGAACCCGCGAATTTTACCGCCGTCGACGATGAGCCTCGGTGAGTCGACGGTGGACCATTATGAATTATTCCGAGTCCTAAAATTATAAATAATAATAGTAATAATTAGTAATCGTATCAGTAATTGGGTTGCGAGATGTGAATTATTGTTGTTGGTTGCGTCAATTATGTTTCGACGGGAAGTCCGACAAATAACGGAAACGCTGCCTGATTTTCAAAAAATTATTTCGGAAATATGGGATCGTATCCTGTAATTATCGGCAATATCGATCGAAAATATATAATTACATAGTACGAAATCTGATTGCATGATGTGGTGATATATTTTGCAAAAATATCCAATAACCCTATTTTTCCAAAATGACAGGTATATGTACTTTACGAGAATAAATACCGAACCAAATTTTGAGGACACGAATCCTGATTGTTATGTGTATTAAAATAATACATATAATTACTATTGATTTAAGTTGCGTAGTGGAACAGAATATTTTAAGTTACGTATTCCCTGTATTTGAAAATGTTCGTTTAAATTATGTTTTGGGGAAAAGTAACTTCTGAAAATGCCTATCTTCAAACTTTGGTTAATATAGAAAAGATTTTGGAAAGTGTGCTGTGATAGAATGGTTTTAAAAAGAGTAGGTAAAAGTGGTTTTGAGAACTTGATAAAATGAATCAGATATTGGATAATGATTGTAAGTGGCTAAGTCGGTTGGTCGCCCTATTTTCACCGATTAGTCCAGCGTAACTTATTAGAGGCCTTGCTAGTCTATGCGGATCTCCCGATCAGCTTTCCTAGATGAACTGTGTGATAGCCCAACTAGCTATCCTAGATAAATTGTGTGGAGGCCTAATCAGCCGTCCCTAGATAACATCCAATATATATATATATATATATATATCTGATTTTGGTTTTGTGGTTCCCGTAACGGAACATATGGTTTTGTGGTTTCCCTAACGAAACAGATGGATTTGTGGTTCCTGTAATGGAATAGTTGATTTAGAAATGAAAATAGCATGCTAAAATTGGACTCTGGTATTTACATACAGCACACGACTGATGTTATTATTTTACAGAGCATGTTAGTTGTTGATATCCAGTTTATACCTGTTTTACTTATTTTTTTAACAAGTTGTGATTTATGTTCCTATAATTGTTTATCATAAATTGTTTTACTTGTTATTCATATATTTGTACTACTGAGCAATTTATTGCTCGCTCTTGCAAACTATTTTATACATATATCGCAGATGCCTAAGAGACCCTTCTATCATAGGCAGGGCCATATTCCAGTTCCTCCCGTACCCGGCTCCTCTGAGATAGTTGTGTCAGACCAGATGTGGTCTGTTAAGTTGCTGTAAAAAGTTAGTTGTGTCAGGTTTATTTAAATAAGTTGGCTTGTAATAATTATGTAACCTAAATCATACTTGAACCTGGAAAAAATCTTGTTAAGGGGTTGTGTTTATATTGAAATAGGAATGAGTTAGTTGTATTATATTTATGGTTGTTGTTCGTGACATCAACTCCTGACCCCGGGTTGAGGCCGTCACAGGTTGGTATCAGAGCTACAGGTTTAAGTCCTTGATTTAGGTTAGGAGTAGAGTCAGAAAGTGGTGTTTAAAGGTGCGAGTGAGCAACTCATATAGAGGAGTGAGTTTAAGAATCTAATCGAGGGTTCGAAGGTGTAACCCAGGCATCTATTGAGGTTTCTTGGAACTGCCATGATCTTTAGTGTGTCTCCCTCATGTATCTGTACTATTGGCATCGGTCCATAGAGGTTTCTAGTTATCCCTCTTGCGAGAACACGTCTGATCATGTGAGTCCAGTTAGTATGTTATGTAATATCCGGGACATGACGCGTAATTATTTTTATCAATAAATGATTATTATATTATTATTATGTGATTTTTGGTTAATTATTTGATGCTTGGTGATATTATTTGAATGTTCATATGTGGTAAAGTTTAGGCAAGTTAATTTTATCATGTCCAGAATAAAATATAGATAATTAAGGTATTTTCTAGTAATTTTTGGAGTATTATATGATTATATATTGATTTATGAATTTATTAACTATTTTCTGAATATTTACAAAATTATTTTATAAAGCCGGGAATCGTCCAACCTCAACCGTTTTTTACGTTTTTAGAACTCGAAACTCTTCCGAAAACTCCTTCCTAACCTAATCTGGTAATTCCGGACACTTTCCGTGTTTTGACTTTTCCGATCCGGATTACGGTTTGACCCGTGCGCGGCCCGGCGCGATATTTTCGATACGCTAACCCTTTTCGATAATATTATCTCCGTACAATCGTTTTATAAAAGCCCAGTTTTTGATAATTATCCGAAATAGGATGACGTTTATCCAAAACAAGATAGTGTTTATCCAAAATAGGATAGTGTTTATCCAAAAAGGATAATGTTTATCCAAAAGTATATTCAAGGAATATTCCAAAGCATATTCAGGGAATATTCTATCTAAAGTATATTCAAGGAATATTCCAAAGTATATTCAAGGAATATTCTATCTATAAATAGCCCTTTCTGTAGTTTTATTTCGCGCATATAATTATTTCACCAGTAAAATTTTTCATGTTTTTCATAATTAAACCGCGATTCGAAGGTGTTATTGAACTCCGATTCGGGCGTGCAATATATCAAAATAAAGCTCTCGAAATCCTCTTTCTGAATCAACCATTTATATTTTTCCCAAAAATCAAGGTATTTTTCTGATTTAATTATTTAAATTCGAATTACTTATGGATTAAATTAGGAATTTTTGTTTTTGATATTTTTGATGTGATTTGATGGCATAATCCTGTAGATCTTTTCTTCCTGGTCATTTTAGTATATAATATGTCAAAAACTGAGTTCAATAACATGCTTAAATTGATGTTTGATTCTCTGAATGAATAACTAGGGTTTGCGTTCTTGAATGTTTTTAATTCGAAATTAGGGATTTTAATTTCATTGATTCTGGGTGGAAATTATGACCACCAATGCATTAATGAGATTCTCAGAAATCGATTCGTAATTTTTAGTTGATTTAAGGAACCATAGTTTAGCAGATCGGAAAAGCTTGGGATCGCCGTTAATGGCGATGGCCGGCAACCGGCGACGGGGATGGTTAAATTACAGAAACATCCCTGTAGTTTGGCCAGATTTATATTTCAGTCCCTAGAAATTTAAATCTTTACAAATTATGCATTTCTGTTTATTTTAATTTTAAAAATGATATTTTTATTTTTTTTTAAAATCAGAAAATTGTTTATTTATTTATTTTAAATGCAGAAAAATTATTTTTAATTATTTATCTATTCAAAAATAAATCTGAATTATTTTATTAATTAATATTAATTAGTTTTTAATTATTTTAATTAATCGATTAATTTAATATTAATTGGTTGATTAATTTAGTTAATTATCAACTAATTTCAATTAATTTAATAATTGGATTTAATTATTTAAAATTGATTTAAAAATTCTGAAAAATAGTTTTGAGCTTTAAAATATTATTTTAAATTATTTTCAAGGCTCGATAATTATTATAAAATTATTTTAAAGTCAATTTGGGTATTCGAACCCTATTATTTAATTATAAAATGATTCGGAGTCCAATTTTTATTTCTGAAATATGTTTAAAAATTCGTATTAAATACCTGGAAAATTATTTTGACCCCGAATCTTCTTTGAAAAATTATTTGGATTGAATATCTTACGTGCTATGTGTTATATGTGACCTGATTGCTGTATAAAATGATTTTATGTGCATTGTTTGACTGTTTCTGCCGTAACTTTTAATCTGTACGTCGGATTTGGGTGAAACGAAGGGTAGATAGAAGCTTGTATCGAATATAATGAGTTGAGAAATAGTGTTGATGAGTATATGTGATGTCTAATAGAGGAAGCAAGATGTAGAAAGGGAAAGCAAGTGATTAGTGAGTGGGAACCAATTGACAAGTGTTAGTGAAGTGAAAGCGAATTGATAAGGCAAGTGTCCCTGAACCTTCTTGTAATATACTTGTGAACCCTTGATTGCTGAATTCTTGAATACGAACAACACCTATCTGATACTACTCCATAAATACATATCTACCACATACTGATCTTTGATATGAGATTGTTTATCAGATGAACCTTTGTGCCTTGTATAACAGAAGACCATTCCTTGTAACCTTTGCACCCTTGGTCTTCTACACTTTGATTCTTTTCTTGAATTGAAAGCCAAGCTTCTTGTTGACCTTGTTAAACCTTTCTGGTGTTGTGAAGCACCTTATGCTTTAAGATAAATATTATTTATGATTCAGTTTATTGAAGTACATTTCTTATCATGTCATTACTATGGAATTGGATTGCTTTTAAATATGGACCAGATTCGTGGTCAAACCAGATTCGTGGTCGTATTAGGCCAATGGGTGCCTTGGATCCAGTATATAGAGCAAAGATGGGAGCCTTGCTCGTGGTTAGTGCATGACTGATCAGCAGCCTAACCTTGGTTTTTAAAATAAAAGTGAATATCCAATTCTAATCATTATTTATCAGGAAACTTGATTCCCTATATCATTTCAGTTGATCATTATTAAATCTCACTGTTATCATGGTGACTTGCTGAGCTCATTAGCTCACTCTTGCGAATATGTTTATGTTCTTTTCCAGTTAAAAAGAAATTTGGTGATGGTGAGGATCCCCAGTCGAGTGTGCCAGCTAGATTTACAGGTTGAAGTGGAATGAGCTAGCGGGAGTTTTGTGGTTTAGAGTGAGCTAAAAGTTTGTAATAAAGTTTGACTTCAAATGTAAGATAAATAAATTTGGGATTTGGTACATTTGTAATAAATAAGGTTGTGGCTTGTGGATATACTTTAAACTGTTACGATCCTTGATTGTGGTAAGTAGGGTCATTGCATATATATTATTATATTTGTAAACAGGTTTAAATATGGTGTGTGTATATGTTGTGGGCCCCAAACTTCTGACCCGGGTTTGGAGGGCGTCACAGGTTTGGTATCAGAGCTAAGGTTTAAAGTCACTGTCACAAGCCTAGATTGACGGGAATGGGTAGAGGGTTAAGGGTAATATTATAAAATAGAAAAATAGAACATCGAGAGGTTGAGTGTGATTAAATAGTAGGTTTTAGTGTGATCCATGATGAGATTCGAGATCTTTATCTAGCGACGCGATTTTCAGATAGCGGCAATGTCAGATTCTTTTATTTCGGTACCATCTGATCACTCGGAGCCATCAGTTGGAGGACCGTCAGCTGATCCACACCTTGCTCATCCACCGATGTTAGCCATGTCACATTCTATTGTGGCGGTTGCACCTTTTCAAGTTCTTATCTCATCCCCTGATGCGAGACTACCTATTCGGGAGTCCCCCACATGCTGATTCTGGTTTTACCGGATATTTAACTGTGGGTGCATCTTTCTTTCTCCCCTACACCTTGTTCTATACCATCAGTTTTAAAACCTGTCTTATGAAGTAATAACACCTATGAGGATGAATTTGAGAGCTACAACATATGATGAATATACGAGATATTAAGAAGGGTAAGAAGAAACCTAGAGAGAAAATTTAGATATTCAGAATGATAACTGCTACCAGACTATATGAAGCTGCTAATGAGTATGCCACCCATGATTATCCTGTGAAGTGAGATAGATGGATTTCTAAAGAAATTTGAGAGGATTGGAGATTGAGAGTTTTTCTAGAATTAGATGATGTTATGACTAAGCATGATATGTGTAGAAGTAATGTGATCGACCTTGTGTTATAAAATAAATCTGATGATCGCTGAATAGATTTGTTATACTTAGTAATTGTAAGAGATGATGATGGGAATATTACCAGTATGGAAGACCGACAGTGAAGTTATGAATAAGATAGTATGCAATAGTAATTGGAGTTTTTATCGATCAGTGAAGGTAAAATGGACCCAATAAGGGATATAAGGTATATGGAAATGAATGGGTTGTTACCTGAGTGTTTCCCTAATTTGAGACTTGGTAGTGAAGGATGACAACGAACTCATATAGTAATGAAAATAGGTGTATAATTTTCAAAATTTTAAACAGTTTTCAAAAAGAGATTTTTATAACAATATTTTTCTAAAAGTCCTTGGAACACAACAAATTTTAAAACTTGGTTGTCAAACTACTTCTTGAGTTATCGTTTGTCATAAGATTCAGATTATCCAGGAGAATACTTGTCCTAGAAGTTAGTATGGTTCATTTAGAAGCTAAGTGGACCCACTATTATAGAGAAGATTTGATTATTCCTAGCAGAAGAGTGCACATATTGTTCGATAAGTTTAACAACATGACCAATGTACGGAGAAGCTGTCTATTCACGTTCTGAGACGATTAGAGTTCGAAGAATATGTCGATTCACGAGAAGCCGAGTACGAGCAAAGAAGATTAAGGGAATCTCCAGATTTTCTAAAGGAAGCATGTTATTAGCAAGGAAGTGGATATGATCCGTAATGTAAGCGGAAATTTGGAAGAATACAAATAGGGTCAAATTATAGGAATATTGAACATGGAAGTATGACGCTACGATACAAGACCTAATAAAAGGGGAAATTATCTTAATAATCGATTTAAGAAAGGCTTTCTGAGAACTTTTTAAAGTTGATATATGACTCGGAATGAGACCTATCGGTTGGACAAGCGTTGAAACTGTAAACAGAGGTAATGTGGATGATGACCAATGATATCATTTTTCTATAAACTATATATATTCTTATGAATCTTGAATAAAGTATGAACCTCTTTCATGATCAGCTCTATAAGGTGACCAGAAAGTTGTTGAATCCCTTTCAAATCATTCCTTCTTCAAAATATTGCTTTCTGATTGGGACAAGCAGTGTTATGGTGTGACGCTTTGTCGAAATGACAAAGAGTCTGGTGGGACGCCACCTAATCATGAGCTGTATGCCATATAGTATGAAAGACTGGCCATCTTGAGTACAAATATGGTTGTCCCACTCATATCTAAATCATCATTCATTCTTTCTTCTTCAATATTGATTTCTTGATTTATGAATCCTTTCGATTATTTTCTTGTACTATTATCCCTTACAAAAAGTTTCCAATCAGAATCATATATACAAATTCCTTCTTGCGTAAGGTCTATTCCTTGAATATTATAAAAAGAAGTGAAATGGAACCGTGTAGCCGATGAAGTTATATGATAAGTGTGGATAGTTGCAAGCCGATAAATGGTGGACATTTGCGTGTAGAGAAGAACCCTTATACCAATGACGTGGTTGTTACGAGGACATCAAATCAGAGGCGAAAATATGGATACATGATACGTTGCAAATATGAGATGTGGGTGTGACTTGAAGTAGTAAGCGAACCGTATGAGAAAATTAAATAGAGGAATAAGAAAGTAAAGTTGTGTATATTGGATAAGGAAAATGATTGATTAGACAGCAGAAATGATTGAAGAAATTCTTAATAATAACCAGATAATTGAATAATACATTATAAAGATGAAGATATGGTAATTCAACTGTAAGGATTTTTAAGAAGTGATGCTTTTAAGCCAAAGGAATTCATTCACAAGATTATGAGAATATTGGTTGAGACCATGTGTTGGTTATTAGAAGTTGAACGAGTTTAAGTAATAAGAACAAGTATTGTCGAGGATAGACGAATTTTTGGAGAGACAACTTCAAAAGAAACATGATCTGGAAGAAATTTAGAATAATTTGTAATAGTACTCAGTAGTGACATTCGTTTATAATCAATGGATATGAGAAAGGATATGATATAATAAGAATTGTTCGCTATAATCTTAAGTTAAACTAAAATATGAGTTGTACTGGCTAGTAATATATGTGATGGTGAAATGGTGAGTTTAAAAGATGGAAGTTGATTGGTCTACTTGTGAGCTGATTGATTGATTGTTGGTGTCGGCTTGAGTCCGGCTGATAGTCAATAATATAAAAGAGATGCTGCCCAAATTTTCGAAAAATACCCTACTTTTAATGATAGAAAGTATACTTCCGTGTGTTATCGATATTCATGTTAATACTCCAAATGATTGTGATCTCGGTTCTTGAAAGAGGTTGTCACAGCCAATCCGACTATATATAATTGGTCTTTGATTTAATTTAGTTAGTCATCACTTGGTGCAATTGATCAATTAAATGAGTTAATTGGTTAATTTTACCAATTAATGGTCAGTTAGATGGAAATCGATTCCAATTAGATTAAGTCAAATTTTGATGTGACTTTCAAATCTGAAATCAAAGCCATGAGGAATTTGGGGGGAGGTAAGGACACCAGTAGAGTTCGGAAGTTGCTGCAAGCGTGCAACGCTTTAGTTGGATGAGTATGCCCTTAGTAATAAATAAGAGAGATAGAAAGTTATTTGTATGGACAGGAGAGAAGGATGTTGTTAGGAATGAAAAATTTAAAATAGAACAAAGAGCAAAGAGAATGAAGGAAGGAAGGAAAGGAAGAAGGGAGATGGAATCAAGAAGAGGTTTGTACCTACACCAATATGGATTTTATTAACCCTTAAAAAAGATTCTATCATCTACAATAAAGTTTTATGAAAGGTTGTCTTGTTTGTTTTGATAATTGTATAATAAATGATTTATCAAGTATTTCTGTTTTGAATAAAAGGTGAGCTACAGTTTTAGTTCAGTTTCTGATTGATATTGATACTTAGGTTGTTGTTAAATATCAAAATTGGTATTAATATAGATGATTGATGTTTACTTCAGTATGGGATGTTGTGAGCATCAAAGTTCGTATTGATATCTAATTTGATGTGACATCAAAATAAGTATTAATATCAGGAGTTCGGTTGTGAATGAGCTATAAGAATGAAGAACGGAAATAGGATAGCAAGTGGAATCAAAAGGATGATAAAGAAAATTCATAGGTAAGATATAGGTATCATGAGGGACAGAAGTACGGCGAAAAATTTAGGAAGCATTAGCAAATGAAGATAGAGAATGCATCCTAGGAGCACGATCAAGTATTGAGGCCTAAAGAAGATATCTAGTGACCAGACATAAAGATAAAATAGGGAGGAAATATGTAGATTAATGTTAGACCTACCCAAGAGCTAAGGCAGGACATCAAAGACTGGATGGATACATTTCGTCAGGAAACACCATAGTGAAGTCACCTGAGAACCAAAGTTGTCTAATAAGTGGAATAGTCGCTGCTTGAAGAAAGGGTGATACGTCATCAGAGCCAGAAATTGATTATAAATGATCTATATTATTTGATTTGAGAACTAACATGAGTATTCAGAATGCAAGGAATTATGTCAAACCGGAATAGTATATACCACTCGTAGACGAACGAGAAATAAGTAAGGAAGAACTAAAAGATAGAAATTTGGCTACGATAATGCAAGGGATTCAAGCTACTTCGAGAAGATGATACGAGACATGGATGTCAAGGAAGACTTTCTGATAGTGTGGCACAAACGAAGAATAAGCATTATATGTTACTAGACGTCAAGGAAGAGCATTGCATCAGTTCATATGAGAACTAACTAAAACCAAAAATGATAAAAAGAATTAGAATATGCTGGTGATGCCTCCAGATTAGTATACTTTCTTCTAAGTAGTAAGAGAATTTCAGTCGGAAAATTTACTCGATTGTGATTCAAGGAAATTAAGGTATGATGTTACAGCTATGCGCCAATCTTATCCAATCGTAATTTTCTCATTAATTTTATTCTAATGTAATTTCGAGAGCGTCAGAAATCGAATACGCCCTGGTTTCAGTACATTATTCGCAGATGGACGAGAAGATTAAGAGAATGACTAAATAGCCTCGAATGCGGTTGGAAGCGATTACAAACTAGTTGAATTAAACAGAGAAATATGTGGGAATGAGATTCAACAACCAGTCACTATTGGAAACGTTCATAAGCATGAACTTCTAGAATTAGAAAGAAAAGAAAATTAATAGACGTTACGCTGGTCCTTTTGGAAACAGTAAACTAGAGAAGATAAGTGTAAGTTAGTTGGCTTCACCGCCACACGTATACATGGTTCATAGGGTGTTTATATATGTATAATCACGAAAAGTAATTAAGCCCCATTATATATAAAATGGAGACTTGAGTTGAGTTATAGGAGCAACTAACAGAATATGAGGTCAACGAGAGGCTGTTGAGTAATGGGTAAAACTGCGAGTAAACGTTTTATGAAAAGTTGTAAGGTTGAGAGGTCAACCTGAGAAAAGGGAAGTGAGATACTGGAATATATCATTATCTGATACTTAGTGCGATTCTGAGGACAGAATCCTTTTAAGTGGGGGAGGATGTAATATCCGGGACATGATGTGTAATTATTTTTATCAATAAATGATTATTATATTATTATGTGATTTTTGGTTAATTATTTGATGTTTGGTGATATTATTTGAATGTTCATATGTGGTAAAGTCTAGGCATGTTAATTTTATCATGTCCAGAATAAAATATAGATAATTAAGGTATTTTCTGGTAATTTTTGGAGTATTATATGATTTTATATTGATTTATGAATTTATTAACTATTTTCTGAATATTTACAAAATTATTTTATAAAGACGGGAATCGTCCAACCTCAACCGTTTATACGTTTTTAGAACTCGAAACTCTTCCGAAAACTCCTTCCTAACCTAATCTGGTAATTCCGGACACTTTCCGTGTTTTGACTTTTCCGATCCGGATTACGGTTTGACCCGTGCGCGGCCCGACGTGATATTTTCGGTACGCTAACCCTTTTCGATAACATTATCTCCGTACAATCGTTTTATAAAAGCCCAGTTTTTGATAATTATCCGAAATAGGATGACGTTTATCCAAAACAAGATAGTGTTTATCCATAATAGGATAGTGTTTACCCAAAAAGGATAATGTTTATCCAAAAGTATATTCAAGGAATATTCCAAAGCATATTCAGGGAATATTCTATCCAAAGTATATTCAAGGAATATTCCAAAGTAAATTCAAGGAATATTCTCAAAATTTCCTCTATAAATAGCCCTTTCTGTAGTTTTATTTCGCGCATATAATTATTTCACCAGTAAAATTTTTTGTGTTCTTTATAATTAAACCGCGATTCGAAGGTGTTATTGAACTCCGATTCGGGCATGCAATATATCAAAATGAAGCTCTCGAAATCCTCTTTCTGAATCAACCATTTATATTTTTCCCAAAAATCAAGGTATTTTTCTGATTTAATTATTTAAATTCGAATTACTTATGGATTAAGTTAGGAATTTTTGTTTTTGATATTTTTGATGTGATTTGATGGCATAATCCTGTAGATCTTTTCTTCCTGGTCATTTTAGTATATAATATGTCAAAAACTGAGTTCAATAACTTGCTTAAATTGATGTTTGATTCTCTGAATCAAGAACTAGGGTTTATGTTCTTGAATGTTTTTTAATTCGAAATTAGGAATTTTAATTTCATTGATTCTGGGTGGAAATTATGACCACCAATGCATTCATGAGATTCTCAGGAATCGATTCGTAATCTTTAGTTGATTTAAGGAACCGTAGTTTAGCTGATCGGAAAAGCTCGGGATCGCCGTTAATGGCGATCGCCGGCAACGCCGGCAACCGGCGACGGGGATGGTTAAATTACAGAAACGTCCCTGTAGTTTGGCCAGATTTATATTTCAGTCCCTGGAAATTTAAATCTTTACAAATTATGGATTTCTGTTTATTTTGATTTTAAAAATGATTTTTTTTAAAAAAAAAATTAGAAAATTGTTTATTTATTTATTTTAAATGTAGATAAATTATTTTTAATTATTTATCTATTCAAAAATAAATCTGAATTATTTTATTAATTAATATTAATTAGTTTTTAATTATTTTAATTAATCGATTAATTTAATATTAATTGATTGATTAATTTAGGTAATTATTAATTAATTTTAATTAATTTAATAATTGCATTTAATTATTTAAAATTGATTTAAAAATTCTGAAAAATAGTTTCGAGCTTTAAAATTTTATTTTAAATTATTTTCAAGGCTCGACAATTATTATAAAATTATTTTAAAGTCCAATTTGGGTATTCAAACCCTATTATTTAATTATAAAATGATTGGGAGTCCAATTTTTATTTCCGAAAAATATTTAAAAATTCGTATTAAATACCTTGAAAATTATTTTGACCCCGAATCTTCTTTGAAAAATTATTTGGATTGAATATCTTACGTGCTATGTGTTATATGTGACCTGATTGCTGTATAAAATGATTTTATGTGTATTGTTTGACTATTTCTGCCGTAACTTTTAATCCGTACGTCGGATTTGGGTGAAACGAAGGGTAGATAGAAGCTTGTATCGAATAGAATGAGTTGAGAAATAGTGTTGATGAGTATATGTGATGTCTAACAGAGGAAGCAAGATGTAGAAAGGGAAAGCAAGTGATTAGTGAGTGGGAACCAATTGACAAGTGTTAGTGAAGTGAAAGCGAATTGATAAGGCAAGTGTCCCTGAACCTTCTTGTAATATACTTGTGAACACTTTTAAACTCTTTTCATTATATTGCAATTATTCCCAGTAATTCATATTCTATATTGCAAGTAATTTGAAGTACTTAACCCTAAACCCTGATTTTTATTGATCTTGAGCCGTGAGCCTGATTTCTTGTAAACCCTTGATTGCTGAATTCTTGAATACGAACCACACCTATATGATACTACTCCACAAATATATATCTACCACATACTGATCTTTGATATGAGATTGTTTATCAAATGAACCTTTGTGCCTTGTATAACAGAAGACCATTCCTTGTAACCTTTGCACCCTTGGTCTTCTACACTTTGATTCTTTTCTTGAATTGAAAGCCAAGCTTCTTATTAACCTTGTTATACCTTTCTGGTGTTGTGAAGCACCTTATGCTTCAAGATAAATGTTATTTATGATTTAGTTTATTGAAGTACATTTCTTATCATGTTATTACTATGAAATTGGATTGTTTTTAAATATGGACCAAATTCGTGGTCAGACCAGATTCGTGGTCATATTAGGCCAATGGGTGCCTTGGATCCAGTATATAGAGCAAAGATGGGAGCCTTGCTCATGGTTAGTGCGTGACTGATCAACAGCCTAACCTTGATTTTTAAAATAAAAGTGAATATCCAATTCTAATCACTGTTTATCAGGAAACTTGATTCCCTATATCATTTCAGTTGATCATTATTAAATCTCAGTATTATCATGGTGACTTGCTGAGCTCGTTAGCTCACTCTTGCGAATATGTTTATGTTCTTTTCCAGTTAAAAAGAAATTTGGTGATGGCGAGGATCCCCAGTCGAGTGTGCCAGCTAGGTTTACAAGTTGAAGTGGAATGAGCTAGTGGGAGTTGTGTGGTTTAGTGTGAGCTAAAAGTTTGTAATAAAGTTTGACTTCTAATGTAAGATAAATAAATTTAGGATTTGGTACGTTTGTAATAAATAAGGTTGTGGCTTGTGGACATACTTTAAACTGTTACGATCCTTGATTGTGGTAAGTAGGGTCATTGCATATATATTATTATATTCATAAACAGGTTTAAATATGGTGTGTGTATGTGTTGTGGGCCCCAAACTTCTAACCCGGGTTTGGAGGGCGTCACATGTTATGTAGTAGTCGGCAGCTGCCATGATAGCCAAACTTTGGTGTGTATTCGACTTATGTTGTTAGTGTTCTACTATAGTTGTTTTAGTGGGACATTCAACACTGTCGTTGTACCATATTTCATTTTTATAAAAGATGTTGTTCAGTCACTTTAAAAATTTTGCACTGTTATTATTGTTGTTACTTTTGTTGTTTAATTTGTTATTGATTTTGTCAAATTTAGCCATTCATTACGGATGGACCACAATTAAATGAGGCTGGGAATATTTTATTGTGGCAATATTCACTTGACACATAAAAATGTTGCTACCCGGGGGCTATTTTTAAACTAAAACCATTTGTTGTGATTCAGGAGAATGCCGCCAAAGAAAAATAACCCATGCAATTCCTCTAGTAGAGAGTCTGTTGGGTGCCCAGTCATGGATGAGTTGCTATATTTGTTGCGCCAACAGTCTAATCAAATGGCTTAGTAGCAAGAAAAATATCAGCAGCAGCAAGAACAATTTCTACAATAGCAATTCATACAACAACAGTAGTAACAAATCCAATAACAACAGCTGCAGCTTCAGTAACAACCTCAGGAAAGACAGGTGAACCAAACTATTAGTTTTAAATCCTTTCAGTCTGTGAAACCCCTAGAGTTTAGAGGGCGAAGTGGACCCTGTTGCTGCCAGAATTTGGCTAAAGGACATGGAAAAAGATTTTACCCTCACTTAAGTAAGTGATAATCTTAAATCAGACTATGCGAGTTAATTTCTTAAGGGTGAGGCAAATTATTGGTGGGGGTACTCGTGGTTTGGAAGGAGAAGGTCCTGTTTCTTGGACCAGGTTTACAGAGTTATTTGTGGAAAAGTATTTTCCGGATTTTTTGCAAAATCAGTTAGAGGTTGAGTTTTCGGAATTGAAACAGGGTGAAAAGAGTGTGGCGGAATATGAGGACAAGTTTACGGAATTCGCCCGATTGGTACCCGATTATGTAAGTACTGAAGCCTAGAAGGCAAAGAGGTTTCAACAAGGATTGAAGCCAGAAATTTGCAGTGGAGTTGTAGCTTTGCAACTCAAGACATATCCCTATGTAGTTCATGCCGCTCTAGTAATCAAAAGTGATCAGAAGTTGGCCGCCAAAGAAAAGGGTGATAAGAAGAGAAAGTCTGAGGGTGATACCGATGAGACGGATCAAGGAGGATCCAGTCAGAAGTTTCAGAAGCGGTTTGTCCGAAATAGGAATAAAAGATTCAGAAGACAGAGTTTCTCTCAGGCTAGGTCTAGTGCTACCTCAGTTGCTTCCACTCCAGCCCAATTAGTCAAATTAGCGGTGAATTATAAGTTGTGTGGCAGAAAACATAGTGGCCAGTGTAAAGGGAATGTTCAATGTTTTAAATATGGTCATAAGGGTCATTATGCATCGGAATGCAAGTCAAAAAACCCAGGACTTACTTGTTATAATCATGGGAAGGTTGGACATATTGCGAGGAACAGTGGAACGGCAACTCAAGGTACTGCATCCCAAGGACCAGCATCCAGCACAGCTCGAACCCGAACCTTCAAGATGACCAAGAGTTCCAATGCTCAAGATTCGGATGTAGTTGCAGGTACGTTTTCTCTCAACTCTGTACCTGTTAAAGTTTTATTTGATTTAGGAGCATCTAAGTCTTTTCTATCGAAGGAATGTGTGAATACGATGGATTTAATGTTAGAATACTTAGCTGAACCTTTGACTATAGAAGTGGCTAATCAGGATAAAGTCTCAGTGAGTCAATTTTGTCCTAAGTGTCAACTAGAAATTCTTGGGCATTCTTTTTCGGCTGACCTAATACCCTTCGAGCTAGGAGAGTTTAATATGATATTAAGAATGGATTGGTTGTCCCAACATAAGGCAAATATTGACTGTAAGAAGAAGAAGATTGTGATGTTTACAAAGGATAATACCAGGATAAATTATCATGGACAGAGGCAAGAAAAGAAATTTCTCTCGATATTAAAGGCAAAGAAATTGTTAAGACAAGGATGTGAGGCTTACCTAGCCCATATAGTAGACACTAAGAAAGAGGCCCCTAATCTGGACGAGATTCCAATAGTAATGGAATTTTCGGATGTCTTTCCAAATGAGTTTCCAGGATTGCCACCAGAACGCGAGATCGAGTTTTTTATTGACCTAGTTCCCAGAGCAGAACCAGTTTCAAAGGCTCCATATCGAATGGCCCCAGTAGAGATGAAGGAATTAGCTAAGCAACTTCAGGAACTACTGAATAAGGGAGTGATTAGGCCGAGTGTATCCTTGTGGGGTGCACCAGTGTTGTTTGTAAAGAAGAAGGATGGAAGCATGAGACTGTGCATCGATTATCGGGAGTTGAATAAGTTGACCATCAAGAATAAGTATCCCATACCCAGGATTGATGATTTATATGACCAGCTTAAAGGAGTGTGATTTTTCTCAAAGATTGATTTAAGATCGGGCTATCATCAGTTGAAGATCAAGCCTGAAGATGTACCAAAGACTGCGTTCAGAACTAGATATGGACATTACGAGTTCCTAGTGATGTCATTTGGATTGACCAATGCACCGGCTGCTTTCATGGATTTAATGAACAGGGTGTATAAGGAGTACTTAGATATGTTTGTTATTGTATTTATTGATGACATCCTCATCTACTCAAAGACTAAAGAAGATCATGCTGAACACCTGTCGATCGCCCTACAAAAGCTGAGAGAGAAGCAGTTGTACAATAAATTTTCAAAGTGTGAATTTTGGTTGGATAAAGTTCAGTTTCTGGGTCATGTAGTGGGTAAGGATGGTATTAAGGTGGATCCTGTAAAGATTAAGGCTGTATCCAAGTGGGAACAACGAAAGAAGTTAGAAGCTTTCTTGGATTAGCGGGTTATTATCGGAGATTTGTGAAAGTCTTTGCTAAGATTGCAACTCCATTAACCAAGCTGACCAAAAAGAATGAAAAATTTGTTTGGACCGAGAAATATAAAGAAATTTTCCAAGAATTGAAGATGAGGTTAGTGATAGCTCCAGTGCTAGCATTGCCAGATGAAACGGGAAACTTCGTGATCTACAATGATGCTTCTCTGAAGGGTTTAGGCTGTGTGTTGATGTAACATGATAAAGTTATTTCTTACGCATCTAGATAGTTAAAACCTCATGAGTAGAAGTATACAGTTCATGACTTGGAGTTGGAAGCAATAGTGTTCGCGTTGAAGCTGTGGAGACATTATTTGTATGGAGAAAAATGTGAGATTTACATGGACCATAAGAGTTTGAAGTACATATTCACTCAGAAGGATCTAAATATGAGACAAAGGAAATAGTTGGAACTGATTAAATACTATGATTATGTTAGATATATTTGTGATGTCATGTCTAATAATGAATTGTGTTTAGTTTTCAGATCTTGACTAACAGGACAAATCAGGACTTAACTGGAAATCAGTACTTATACTGAAGTCAGAACTTAAGTTATCAGAACTTAAGATATCAAAAGATATTCATCAGAAGATAATATCAGGACTTAAGAAGACTTTCAGATAAGGAAGGCGGCTGATTGAAAGGAAAGAAGATTAAGACTAACACAAAAAGAGATATGCATGGAGAAGAATTCTCTGAAGAATAGAAGACTAGGAAGAAAAGATAACTAATTGATATATTTTAGGATACAGAATTATATTTGATATCAATTAGAAGATTATCTTGTAACTGTATGGTATATAAACACAGCATAGGGTTTACACTAAAAGTGTTATTATAATCGAGAATATTATTCATTGTAACCCTAACAGCTCTCGTGATATTTATTCATCACTGAGAGAGAATGGTTCCATTGCAATATTGTTTTATTAATAAGATTATTCTGTGTTTCATACTTGTGTTCTTAAGTTGATTTGATTGTAGTATACACTGTATTCAACCCTCTTCTATAGTGTGTGTGACCTAACAAGTGGTATCAGAGCCAATCTGTTAACACATATACAGTAAAGATCCAAAACAATCATGTCTGAAGTAGAACAAACTCCAACCAAGCCCACCAAAACTGAAGAAACTCCAAAGACTCAAATCCATAGTCGATATGAGTCTATTAGGGTTCCCATACTGAGACCTTCTGAGTATCCCATATGGAAAGTGAGGATTCAGAAATTGAAAGTCTATCTGAGATGGATGCTGATAAAGAAATGATGAAATTGTGTGATCTTATGGTGAAGGGTATCACAAAGATAGCCTACAGGAAATTCAGAAAGGGAAAGAAGGTTTCCAGGAAAAGTGGAAGTTCTGGTAAGAGGGGATTCAGAAAATCTGAAGGCAAAGCAGGAAAGTCTGACACAGGAGATTACTCAAATGTTAAATGCTACAATTATGGTGAGAAAGGCCACATATCTCTTGATTGCAAGAAAGGAAAAGCTGACAAAGGCAAG
Organism: Apium graveolens; assembly: GCF_009905375.1. Lineage (NCBI taxonomy): Eukaryota > Viridiplantae > Streptophyta > Magnoliopsida > Apiales > Apiaceae > Apium > Apium graveolens. The sequence continues at coordinate 140,466,943 of NC_133651.1, read as the reverse complement.
GCACTTATCACAAAGAAGAAAAGATGGACAGACACTTCAGATTCTGAAGATGAGGTGAACTATGCCTTGATGGAAAATGCCGATAGCAGTTCTGAAGCTGCTGAGTTAAAGGTACCTCAAACAACTTATGCTTTTTATACTGATGATATTACAGAGTTGAGATCTTATCTTAAAACCATATTCATTAGCTATAGAGATCAGACCTTAACATGTGATAGGTTAACTTCTGAAAATCTGGATTTTAAGAAAAGGAATGACTATTTAAAAAAAGAGTTAGTTATGTTCTATCAAACTCAGAAAGAAAGAGATGATGCTTTTTATGTTAGAGATGAAGTGTTAAAATTGAATCAATCTCTAAAAACTGAGTTAGAAAAGGAAAGAGAGATTATTAGGACTTGGACTAACTCCGGCAGAACAACTCAGAATTTGCTAAGTAGTGGAAACTGGAAAGAGGGCTTAGGTTATGGAGATGATAAAAGTAAAATATGAACTGAACTAATTAAGCCAATTATTGTTAAACAGACTAATAAGCCAAAGGTAAATCCTGTTTAGTTTGTAGCTAAAACTGTAAAGTCTGATTCTGAAAAGATGAAAGATATTTAGACAGAAGTTAAGGCAGAGTCAACTTCTGATAAATTAAAACAGGATAAACCAGCTGAAGTTAACATAGGCTTAATAACAAAGAATCAGCTTAAGTATAAGCTGAAAGAGATTAAGAATGTAAACAAGGTCAAGCCACCTAGGAAAAATAAGAATGAAAAGGAAGGTGTGAATAAAAACAATAATTATAATCCTGTTCCTAATGCTCCTAGAAAGAAATGCTATAACTGTGGAAACTCTACCCATCTTGCTTCTTTTTGCAGGAAGAATAAGGATATAAACTATTTACCTCCTAAATCAGGAGTTAAGAGTCAGTATGTTAGGTTTAAACCATAAAATCCTTGTTTTCATTATGGTAGTTTATGGCATTCCATTTATAGTTGTAAGGAATATCATAGTTTGTACTATGATTATTATCAAATAAAACCTTCTTTGAAGAAAGTTGCTTTAATTCCTTCTAGTGTAAGTTCTGATGCAAAGTCTAATACTGTAAAATCTGATATGAAATATGTTAGCATAAACTCTGAAGTTAAACCCGCTGCAAATGCTAACAAACTTAATAAGGCCAAAGGATCCAAGCAAGTCTGGGTCCTTAAAACTAATCATTAGTGGTTTTTGTGATTGCAGGGCAACAGGAAAAACATCCTACTTCTGGATAGTGGATGTTCAGGATATATGACTGGAAATAAAGCCCTGCTATCAGACTTTGTGGAGAAAGCTGGCCCAGGAGTTTCTTATGGAGATGGCAACATGGGAAAAACTCTAGGATATGGCAATATCAATCTTGGGAATGTCATCATTGAAAAAATAGCTATAGTCTCAGGACTTAAACACAATCTGCTGAGTGTTAGTCAAATCTGTGACAGAGGTTATCATGTGGATTTCTGTGAAGAACACTATGAAGTTGTAAGCATATCTACAAGCAAAGTTGTTCTGAAGGGATACAGGCCTGGTAACATTTATGAAGCCAAGCTTTCAACAAGTTGTGATGGTTCTGCAATATGTCTGTTAAGTAGAGCATCAATTGAAGAAAGCTGGGATTGGCACAAGAAACTCTCTCATTTAAATTTTAACAATATAAATGAACTAGTCAAGAAAGATCTTGTGAGAGGACTGCCAAAATCAGTATTTGCTCCTAATGGCCTTTATGATTCATGTCAAAAGTCAAAACAAAGAAAATCTTCATTCAAGAGCAAGACCGAATCTTCAATTCTTGAGCCTTATCACCTACTACATGTTGATCTATTTGGTTCAGTGAATGTCATGTCTATTACAAAGAAGAAATATGTTATGGTCATAGTAGATGAGTTTACCAGATACACATGGGTGTATTTCTTGCACACAAAAAGTGAAACTGCATCTATCTTGATTGACCATGTCAAACAACTGGATAAATTGGTCAAAGACTCTGTGAAAATCATAAGAAGTGATAATGACATTGAGTTCAAGAATATGATTATGGAAGAGTTCTGCAAAGACCCTGGAATAAAGCAGGAATTCTCTGCTCCTAGAATTCCACAGCAAAATGGAGTTGTTGAAAGAAAGAATAGAACTCTTATTGAAGCTACAAGAACTATGTTTGATGAAGCAAAGTTACCAACCTACTTTTGGGCTGAAGCTGTGCAGACTGCTTGTTTTACTCAGAATGCAACACTTATCAACAATCATGGAAAAACACCATATGAGATGGTGAAGAAAAAGAAGCCAAATCTGAAGTACTTTCATGTATTTGGATGCAAGTGTTTTATTCTTAAGACTCATCCTGAACAGCTATCCAAATTTGATCTAAAAGCTGATGAAGGAATTATTGTTGGATATCCACTTTCCACAAAAGCCTTCAGAGTCTACAATTTAAGATCAAGGGTTGTCATGGAATCTATCAATGTCTCTTTGGATGATGAGAAGATTACTGGACTTAAAGATTTCAATGATCATGATCAGCTGAGATTTGAGAATGAAGTTTTAAATTCTGATTCTGTAAATTCTGATAGTCTAAATCCTGATGCTACAAACTCTGATGGGTTAAACTCTGATGTTATTGAAACTATGGTGACTACGCCAAAGGAAAATACACATGTGCAGGGGGAGCAATTGACTATCCAACCACATCTCAAGAAGCATCGTAACCAAGAACAGGCTCTTCAAGCTATGATTCATCAAGTTCTGATGGGCCAATTTCTGATAATTCTGGAAACTCAAATTCTGAAGGATCCAACTCAGAGAGCATAATTTTAGGGGGAGTATCAGAAAATATTGTTGGAGACAACATGGATTATGGGGGAGCATCCAGTTCTAGAGATCACCTTCCATCTGCAAGGAAGTGGACTAAAGCACATACACCTGACTTGATTATTGGAGATCATGAAGCAGATATTAGAACTAGAACATCAACATCAAATGAATGTCTCTATCATTCTTTTCTTTCTCAGGTTGAACCAAAGAAAGTGGAAGAAGCTCTTCAAGATGCTGATTGGGTGCAAGCAATGCAGGAAGAGTTAAATGAATTTGAAAGAAATAAAGTTTGGACCCTAGTGCCAAGACCAAAGAATAGATCTGTTGTTGGTACAAAGTGGGTGTTCAGAAATAAAACTGATAGTGATGACATAATTATAAAAAATAAAGCAAGGCTGGTTGTAAAAGGATATTCTCAATATGAGGGAATTGATTATGATGAAACATTTGCACCAGTTGCTAGATTGGAAGCCATAAGGATATTTCTGGCTTATGTTGCTCACAAAAAGTTTAAAATCATTCAAATGGATGTAAAAAGTGCTTTTCTTAATGGAGAAGTGGAAGGAGAAGTATATGTTGAACAACCTCTAGGTTTTGTAGATTCAAAATTTCCTAATCATGTCTACAGACTTGATAAAACACTTTATGGCCTTAAGCAAGCTCCAAGAGCATGGTATGAGACATTAGCTCAGTTTCTTCTGGAAAGTGGATTTAACAGGGGGACTATAAACAAAACCTTATTCAATCTCAACCATGGAAAGGACTTACTTTGGTGCAGATATATGTTGATGATATCATTTTTGCTTCTACAAATGATAGACTTTGTAAAAGGTTTGCCAAGCTAATGCAGTCAAGATATCAAATGAGTATGATGGTAGAACTTAGCTATTTTCTGGGCCTTCAAGTCAAGCAGAATGAAGAAGGAACTTTTATTTGTCAATCTAAGTACACCAGAAATTTGTTGAAGAAATTTGGAATGCAAGACTGTTCAATTGCATCCACTCCTATGGCCACTGCAACTAAATTGGATAAGGATACTGGTACATCAGTATATATTATTGATTACATAGGTATGATTGGCTCACTATTCTATCTAACTGCAAGTAAACCTGATATTATGTATGCTACCTGTCTTTGTGCAAGATTTCATGCAGATCCAAGAGAACCTCACTTAACAGCTGTGAAAAGAATTTTCAAGTACCTTAAGGTTACAGATGACCTAAGATTGTGCTATCCTAGGGAATCAGACTTTAAGCTAATAGGTTACTCAGATGCAGATTTTGCAGGGTGCAAAATAGACAGGAAAAGCACAAGTGGAAGCTGCCAATTTCTTGGAGGCAGATTAGTTTTTTGGTTTAGCAAGAAACAAAAGTCAATTTCCACATCAACTGCAGAGGCAGAGTACATTGCTGCAGGAAGCTGTTGTGCACAAATTCTTTGGATGAAGAATCAGTTACTGGATTATGGGTTAGAATTTTCTAAAATCCGTATTTACTGTGATAATCAAAGTGCTATTGCTATGACAGGTAATCCATTTCAGCACTCAATCACAAAGCACATCAACATTATGTACCACTTCATAAGGGAACATGTGATGGAAGGTACAGTGGAATTGCATTTTGTTTCAACAGATCAACAACTAGAAGATATCTTCACAAAACCACTGTGTGAAGCTACTTTTACAAGATTGGTAAATGAACTTGGAATGGTTTCATGTTCTTTCTCTAAATCTTTTTAGTTTATGTTCTGATACATCAGACATTATGATCAGTATTTACAAGTATTACTATCTTTATATAATTTGTGCTTAAATTGAAATTTACCTAAGTGATGATTGTTGTCTGATATGAATTTCTAGACTCTAATAGTGATATAAATATTTCTGTGACTATTCAAACCAATGAGGATAACTGTGCTAGATGCTGACCTAGTAGTCTCTAATATACTAAAGATCCTATTTTTTAAGTAATTGTTTATGTGGAAATCTTTTAACACAAGCAAATTCTGATATTGAGCTTGGTTAGGTTTACTTTGTGTATCTTATTACTAAGTCAAAAACTAGAATAATGCTTCTTATCTGTTAAGTTCTGATGTTGGCAAATCTCATGGATGTACTAAGTGTTGATAAGCCTCACCTATCAAAAGAAAAAGTAAAGAAAAGAAATAAATATCAGGTACTCCTTTGAGATCTAGAGAAAAATGTATGTGGAAGGGAAGACCCAAGTGCATTGCTGGTATTAAGTAATATGCATTAGAAAAGCAAAATAAAATTTTCTTGGTGACTTTTCACATTCTCTGATTACTGGAGAAATACTCTGATAATAGCATAAATTCTGATAAGTAGTCGTGACTCACTTACACTGAGAAGCCACTGCAAAAAAAAGAATGTCAAAAGATGCATAAAATGAGCACAAAATAGTTGAGGTGGACTCATGCATTAACTCATTCTATAGTAGACTTCAAACTAATGACAGATTTTGAGCAAAGTTCTTAGTTATGCCTTATTTCTAAGATGTACTGAAGTGAATCAGACTTTTCTCTTTGTCTGATATTTAGCTTATAGCACACACTTACACTCTATATGAATGATGAAAATTACTGTAGTGATCAATGTTGTTTTAGATGAACAGTTTAAGTGTTAGTTACATAAATTCCGAGGACAAGTTCTGATGGAAGTTCTGATGATTAAGTTCTGCAGAACCCATATCAGTATTTGTGTGAAGAATTACAGAAATAAACATTCACCTTTTGAGTTCAGAAGCCATATTCCGATGACCTTTAAATTCGGATAATAAGTCAAGTTCTGATGCTTACGTGGCAGTATTTATTTCCTTGATTTATTTTTAGGTCCATACTTGAACGGTTATATTTTATCAGAATATTGGTTTAAGTGAGATAAAGACAGTCATAATTACTTGTTTAGTGGGAACAATTTTTTTTTGAAAAACTGCATGTGCATAGTAATCATTACTTATTTCTCGTGCCCATTAACTATTGTCTTAACTACTGCATGGCTGACAGGTGTAAAGTCTGTTCCACTTCTCAATAACTGCTGTCAAGTGGAGCGTATAAGTAAAAGAGATAAAAAATTTTAAAATCTTTTACTTACATTTCTTTCTATACTCTCTCTCTTTTTCTTATTTTCTCATATTCTCTGATGGTTTTCTATATAGACATTTTATCAAACACCTTTCAGGCACTCTAAATTCTCACCCATTTTTAATGGCACCCAAGGATATAATCTTTAATGGAGCAAAGTTCATCCCCAAAAACTACGCTGCCATTACCACTAAGAGTGAAGCTCCTTCGGAACTTCATTTTATTTAGGATTTCTTATCTCATAGTGAAATTGGGTTCGCTTTGACACAGCCATCCAGTTTATCTGGATCTCAAGTTCTGAAGTTCTGGCGTACAGGACTTTATGATGATGGTGGTAAGCATGGGACTCCAAGCATCGTGTTTACAGCAAAGGAGGTTGAGTATGTTGTTACTCCGGCAACAGTTCGAAAAGCTCTACACCTACCTGAAAATTGTCAATTCAGTTCTGCTGTGGAGGAGCCCTTGCTACAACAAATGATGGCTAATCTAGGGTATGAAAAGAGTTTGGCTAAGATGGGTCAGCTCAAACGCCCATATATTCGAAGGGAATGGAGCTTCTTCTTCGATTGCATAACGAAGACGTTTACCAACAAGTGCTCAAATTTTGATGCCATTCCTATTCTGACACAACAAATTGGGTATGCACTCTTAAACCAGTCTCATTTTGATTATGCAAAGACCGTGTTATGTTTTATAGGAGATAAAATGAAAGAGGACAGGAATGTAGTTTAATTTGCTAGGTTCTGTCAGTTAATTTATAATTACTGTACATCAGATGAACCACAACTAGCAAGTGAACTCATAGAACCGTTTAAATTAGCTAAGAGGGCTTTTACTGATCTCTTAACTGCTGACAACAAGAAGGATGTTTTAAGACCCCTTAGAATTCCTTTATCAGTAAAGCAAGCTATGGTAAATGCTGATTATGAAACCTATTCATTGCTATATCCTGATGTCTAACCCACCAACACACAACAACCATCAGAACCAACCATTAATCAAACACTCACATCAGAACATGCCAACCAACCATCAGCACATAATCTAGTGAAGCCTTCTTCTTATAGAGCAAAGAGGACTAAGACAGTACCTCAGGCACACCAGAAAAGAAGGAAGATGATTTTAAGAGATGAGTCTGATGATGAGGTACAAGTTCAACCATCAGAACCTGTTGCTGAAGTAGCTGAGAAGGTTAATTCTCAGATAGCTCAAGAAACTGGGAGTTCTAGGCCCCTAAAAAGGCTTAGAAAGCTAAACGCTGATGATCAAGCTCCCAGAGTCTCTTCATCAGCTAAGAGACTTAAAAAGTAAAGAGCAATGAGGGATGTAGAATCATCAATCTCTGAAGAAGTAATGGAAGCAGCAGCTGAGGAAGGAGGTCAGGAATCTATGATCTCAAAAGACCCAATTGTGATTGAATCTCTTCCCACTACTGAACCAGACTTTACTGAAGCTCACAAATCTCTTATTCAAGAGCCAGAGAATACTCAAGAACACATGCTTACACCTCATGTGTCTCCTATCATTGATCAAGTACATGCTGATAATCGAGGTACAAGTGCTGAAATAGATATTCACAACTTGAATGTGCATGAGGTTCTGTACTTGGAAGCTCCAACCATTCCTCAGCATACTCCACCAGCAACTCAACTGCTAGATGCTGATGTTCATGCAGATGAATCTTCTATTGCTTCACATACAGTTATTCTATCACAAGATGCTGATACTGAAGATTCTGCAAGTTCTGTTGAAGTAAATGCTGATAATACTGGTAAAGCTGCTACAAATGTAAATGCTGATGCAGCTGGTCCTTCAGGACATGCACCTCTGCAAACATTTGATAAAGCTGATTTGATTAAGAAGTTTGTGAGAGAGGATGAACCAGTACCTTGGAGTGAAACTTCCAGAGGAAGAGAATGGATCAAGGAGTGGAATAAAGTTGATTTTGTTCCTACTGCAAATATTCTTGCTGAGCACCTGCTAAAGCTGATGAGATGCTGATGAATGATGACTTCAAAGCACAGCTCAGAGTTACTGCATTGTGTACCAGGAACCTTCAAGGTCAACACTCAATAACTCAAGCCAAGGTGGACAAAATTCAAGAAACACTGATTCAGCAAGACATGAATGTCAAATTGGATAAGAAAAGGTTTTTAAGCCAGCCTTTGACCGCATTGGGTATATAGAAAAGACTCAAGAACAGCAGCAAGCTCAAATATATAATATTTTAAAGAATCAAGCTGCTCAACAAATCCAACTCAATGAAATCCAAAACTCTGTGGAATTGCTTGTCTCCCTGCTTCTACCTGATAATGCCAAAAAAAGGGAGAAAGTGATTAAGTCCAAATGCAAAACTGATCAACCACTGAAGGGTAAGAATGATGATAATGAAGACCAGGGAAACTCTGAAAGGAGTAGAGGTCTAATTCAAGGCAGGGGTTCTTTATCAAGGGAAGCCAGAACTAAAAGTCAAAGAACAAGTTCTGATACTGGTAAAAGGATAAATTCTGATGAATAAACTCTGAAGCTTGATGAAGAGATCTCCAAAAAGCTGTTCCTAAAGGACAATCCAGGCATGGATATTGAAAGTCTGAAGGAAGAAGAGATTAGACTGAAAGCTGAAAATGACAAATCTAAGTCAAAGTCTAAAACTCAAGTCACAGTAAAGAAACCACCTAAGCTTAAGGGCATTATGATCAAAGAGAGGACAGATACTGAGGCATCTAAGGCCAAGTCCAAATCACAGGTGGAAGTTGATCCTAGATTCAAGGGTAAGGCAAAAGTTGATGAACCTGTAAAGATATATATGCCAACCATGGATCTGGAAGCAAAATCTGATGAAGATGTAACTCTAATTTTGAAGAAGAAAAGCAATATTCAAGCAACCTCTGACAGAGCTCAAGTTGTCTTGACATCAGAAGAAAAGGAAACCTCTAACATTGCTCATGTTAAACCTTCAAAAGTTCTACTACCTGGGTTTACTAAAGCTCAACAATCTGCTCAACCTATGAAGACTTCAACAAATGTTTTTAAGGGTAGATTGCTCCAAGGGAAGGAAGCTAGAGATAAAACAGGACTGGGTAATGCTGATGAGAAAAGAGTAAACAACTCTACCTTAGATCCTACATCTCTTTCTGAACCAGGATTAGGGACAACTCCAGATGGAATTTATTGCATTTCAATAGTCCTCTAGGAAGGGAAAGTGAGTTGCAAGATTTCACAGTTGAACTAAATCAATTGGAGTCTGTACAAATGGTTTACAATTCCAAGCTGAAAGAAGACATAATGTATTATTTTATGATAGATGGGAGAATATTCCAGATAAGAAAGAATGCAATTCGATTGAAGTATTATGAAGAACTGCAACATGTTTTATTTCTACTTCAAGTGAAGAACAGGTCAACAGATGGTGCTGCCAGTTACTTAAAATATGATATTCAAAGACAGAAGAAACTTTACTCTGTAAAGTCTGATAGACCATACTATCCAAAGTACATAGCTCACAATGTTGAATTAGTTAAGATGAAGCCTAATACCGCCAAGATCACTACATTTCTGGGTATTAAGGGTGTTGAATTTAATCTGGAGTCTGACAAAGCTTATATGATCAAACTGGATCAAGAAATAAGGAAAACAAAGATTAATGATCTCAGGACTGCTATCTTTCAGACAGGAGAAGGTACAGTTGAACTTAAAGATGCTAAAAGGAGGATGATAAATGTACTTGAATATGCTGAGAGAACTCTTTTGAAGAACTATCTCAGAACAACTCCTAACATTCAAGAGATCACGAACTGAAGCCAAGTCAAGGACTACAACTATTAAATTTTGAAGGATATACAGACTAAAGCTGATATCAGACTTTAAGGATGGTAAAAGATACAAGGACTATGAGTTGTAGTTATCTAGTCAAATTCTCATATGAATTTTTACTTAATATTTTTGACATCATCAAATATCTATTGAACTTGTATATTATGCTAATTTACAAGTTGGGGGAAATTGTTAGATATATTTGTGATGTCATATCTAATAATGATTTGTGTTTAGTTTTCATATCTTGACTAACAGGACAAATCAGGACTTAACTGGAAATCAGTACTTATACCGAAGTCAGAACTTAAGATAACAGAACTTAAGTTATCAGAATTTAAGATATCAGAAGATATTCATCAGGATATAATATCAGGACTTAAAAAGACTTTCAGATAAGGAAGGCGGCTGATTGAAAGGAAAAAAGATTAAGACTAACACAAGAAGAGAGATGCATGGAGAAGAATTCTATGAAGAATAGAAGACTTGGAGGAAAAGATAATTAATTGATATATTTTAGGATACATAATTATATTGGATATCAATTAGAAGATTATCTTGTAACTGTATGGTATATAAACACAGCATAGGGTTTACACTAAAAGTGTTATTGTAATCGAGAATATTATTCTTTGTAACCCTAGCAGCTCTCGTGATATTTGTTCATCACTGAGAGTGAACGGTTCCATTGGAATACTGTTTTATTAATAAGATTATTTTGTGTTTCATACTTGTGTTCTTAATTTGATTTGATTGTAGTATACACTGTATTCAACCCCCTTCTACAGTGTGTGTGACCTAACAAATTGTTCTATTAATTACCACCCAGGAAAAGCCAATATAGTGGCAGATGCCCTGAGCAGGAAGGAAAGATTGAATGAGATCAAGGTTGCTGAGGAATTAACAAAGGAATAGGAAAGGTTGGAAATTGAATTTCGAGTACCAGCAGGTAGTAAGGAGAAATTGTACGAGATTACCTTCCAGCCAGAATTGATGGAAAGAATTAGGAAGTGTCAAGAAGAGGTCATGAATCAAGGATTGGATAATTTGATTGGAGAAGAAATTTGTACTAAAAAAGATAGTAATGATATGTTCAGATTTTCCTCTAGAATATGGATCCCCAATGTGACCGAACGGAAGAATGAGATTTTGTGAGAAGCTTATAATTCTAGGTTTTCTATCTATCCTGGAAGCACTAAGATGTACCAGGATTTAAAGCAGAACTTTTTGTGGCCAGGAATGAAAAAGAAGATAGCGAATTGGGTTAATAAATGTCACACCTTCCAAACAGTAAAGGCAGAACATCAAAGGCCGAATAGATTGTTACAACCCTTAGAGATTCCACAGTGGAAATGGGAAGAAATTGCAATGGATTTGGTAGTAGGATTACCAAGGACGAAATTGAATCATGATGTTATTTGCGTTATAATTGATAGATTGACTAAGTCTGCACATTTCCTTCTAATCAACGAAAGATATTCTTTGGATAAGTTACTTAAGATGTATTTGGATGAAATTATGACCAAGCATGGAGTCCCTGTTTCAATTGTGTCTGATCGAGACCCAAGGTTTAACTCGAGGTTTTGGAAGAAATTCCAGGAATGTTTAGGCACGAAGTTAAAGATGAGTACCGCCTATCATCCCTAGACGGATGGTCAAAGTGAAAGAATGATTCAGACGATAGAAGATATGTTGAGAGTATAATATGCTTTGGATTTTAAAGGAAACTGGAATGATCATATGTCATTAATTGAGTTCTCTTATAATAATAGTTATCATGCCAGTATAGGAATGCCACCCTACGAAGCCTTGTATGGACATAAGTGTAGGTCCCCACTTTATTGGGATGAATTGGGAGAAAAGAAGTAGTTAGGCCCTGAGTTAGTTCAGAAAACCAAGGACGCAGTGGTATTAATTCGGAAAAGGTTAGAGGAAGCTCAGTATAGACAGAGAAAGAATGCGGACTTGCATCGAAAAGATATAGATATGGAAATAGGATCGTTGGTATTGTTGAAAGTCTCACCTTGGAAAGGATTGGTTAGATTTGAACAAAAAGGCAAACTGAGTCCTAGGTATATCGGACCATTTGAGGTATTGAGAAAGGTAGGTAAAGTTGCCTATGAATTGGCGCTGCCGCCGCAGCTACAGCATATCCATAATGTATTCCACGTATCTATATTGAAAAGCTATATCCCTGATTTGAAATAAGTCTTTGAGTATGAGCCAATCGAACTTAAACCACATCTGTCCTACGTGGAGCAGCCAATCCAGATCCTAGACCGCAAAGAGCGAGTCCTTAGGAATAAGTCGGTTCCCTTAGTTAAAGTACTTTGGAGAAATCCTCGAGCGAAAGTGTCCACTTTAGAGTTAGAGTCAGATATGCTTGACAAATATCTTCACTTGTTCAATTAGTTAAGATTCTGAGAACATAATCTTTTTAAGGGGGAAGGTTATAGCGACTCGTATTTTTATAATTATTTAAGTGTAATTATTAAATAAAATAAGTTATGGTTTCGTCAGCTGGGTGTTGTATTTGATTTTAGTTGTATGTGCTCCGTGGTATACGAGAACTATTTGTGTGATTAATTGTTGGGTCGTATTGGTTTGTTTTCACTTTTAAAAGTGGTTTTATTGAAGATTTATTTTTCATAAATATTTGAGTTATCTCTAAAATTATTTTCATTGCTTTATAACTTTAATAGATATTATTGGGAATTTATAAAATTTAAAAAACAATATTTCGTCAATTATTTATCCCTAAATGATATTCTGATTGTATTTTAGTGTAAATTCAGTATTAAATTTTAGAATGTTTCAAAAATCATGAAACTCATATTTTCATAAGTTTGGGATATTTCAAGAATTATAAAATTATTTCAGGAATTTTTCGGATTAGATTCGCCCGCACGTCTGTTTGTTAAATTATAAAATGGGGGTCTAATGGTCATTTCAGAAATGATTTTAAAATTATGCAAACTTTATACTATTAATTTTTAATTATTCCGGGAATTTTAAAACTATTCTCGTAATTTTTTGGGTTATTTTTACCCGCAAGTTTGCTCATTAATTCATTAATTGTGGCGTGAATATAGGTAATCGGGATAATAAAATTATAAACACTTCATTCCTTATCTTTTAATCCCTGCATTTTATCCCTAATCTCTCTTTCTCTTGAAATCTCTCAATTCTCTCGACACTCTCTCTCTCTTACTTTTCCCTCACGCGCCTCTCTTCTCTCTATCTCTCTATCTCTCCCTCTCTCACGTTTCTCCTCTCTCACCCCTTCCTCTATTTCCGTTTTCCTCTGTTTCTGTATCCCCGACCACTGTTTTCGTTCTCTTACCTTTTTCCGGTGAGTTGCCACCGTGCGATTCTGGACTACCTCGTTTTACTCATGTTGCTTAGGTATATATATACATGAATGTATATATATACTGATGTGTGTGCGTAGTTGTGTGTGTGTGTGTGTCAGTCAAGTGAGTGGTGCCTGTATTTGCCATTTTCCGGCTACCTGTTATTGCCCTGTTACTTTTACGGCTGCTCATGTTGTATTGATTTGGATTTTTTGGGATTTTTGCAAAAAATTATATGATTAATATTCATGAATAAAAATAATTTCGTGCGGGGAAAATACATTTTATCGGTGGAATTCGTGTCGAAAACCGAATTAATCGGGAACCCGCGAATTTTACCACCATCGACGATGAGCCTCGGCGAGCCGACGGTGGACCGTGATGATTTATTCTGAGTCCTACAATTTATAAACAATAATAGTAATAATTAGTAATCGTATCAGTAATTCGGTTGCGAGATGTGAATTATTATTGTTGGTTGCGTCGATTATGTTTCAACGGTAAGTCCGATAAATAAAGGAGACGCTGCCCGATTTCCGAAAAAATATTTTGGGATTACAAGAACGTATCCTGTAATTATCGAAAACGTCGATCGAATATATATAATTATATTTTATGAAATCTGATTGCGTGCTGTGGTGATATATTTTGTGAAAATATCCAATAACCCTATTTTTCCAAAATGACGGGTATATGTACTTTCCGAGAATAAATACCGAACCGAATTTCGAGGACATGAATCTTGATTGTTATATGTATTATAATAATACGTATAATTATGAGTCGGGTTTTTATAACGTACGGGTATAATGTTAGCGAGGATATGTCAAGCATATTCGGTTGTCTAATCCAAGTCGGTTTAAAGCCAACCAGTAATAGTTGTTAAAGCGTATTACGACAAGTATCCCTGAACAAATATTTTAAGGTTCAATAATATATGAATAACTGTTTATTTAAGTTGCTTAGTGGAACATAATGTTTTAAGTTACGTATCTCCTATATATGAAAATGTTTGTTTAAACTATGTTTTGGGGAAAAGTAACTTCTGAAAATGCCTATCTCTAAATGTTGGCTAATATGGAAAAGATTTTGGAAAGTGTTTTGTGATAGAATGGTTTTAAAAAGAGATAGGTAAAAGTTATTTTGAGAACATGATAAAATGAATCAGATATTGGATAACGATTGTAAGTGGCTAAGTCGGTTGTGCGCCCTATTTTCATTGATTAGTCCAGTGTACCTTATCAGAGACCTAGCTAGTCTCCGCGGATTTGGTACGAATTGTGTGAAAGCCCAATCAGCTTTCCTAGACGAATTGTGTGATAGCCCGGCTATCCTAGATAAATTATATGGAGGCCTGATTAGCCGTCCTTAGATAACATCCAATATATATCTGATTTTGGTTTTGTGATTTCCTTAACGGAACAGATGGTTGTTTGGTTCTCGTAATGGAACAAATGGATTCGTGGTTCCTGTAATGGAATAGTGGATTTGGAAATGAAAATAGCATGCTAAAATTGGACTCGGGTATTTACACACAGCACACGACTGATGTTATTATTTTACAGAGCATGGTAGTTATTATATCCAGTTTATACATGTTTTACTTGTTTTTGTAACAAGTTGTGATTTCTGTTCCTATAATTGTTTATCATAAACTGTTTTACTTGTTATTCATATATTGGTACTGCTGAGCAATTTAGTGCTCACTCTTGCAAACTGTTTTATACATATATCGCAGATGCCTAGGAGACCCTTCTTTCATAGGCAGAGCCAGATTCCAGTTCCTCCCGTACCCGGCTCCTCTGAGATAGTTATGTCATACCAGATATGGTCTGTTGAGTTGCTATAAAAGTTAGTTGTGTCAGGTTTGTTTAAATAAGTTGGCTTGTAAAAATTGTGTAACCTAAATCATACTTGAACCTGGAAAAGATCTTGTTAAGGGGTTGTATTTATATTGAAATAAGAATGAATTGGTTGTATTATATTTGTGGTTTATTGTTGTTCGTAACGTCAACTCCTGATCCCGGGGTTGAGGCCATCACATCAACAGTAGAAACTGAATATATTGTTGCAGGAAGTTGTTGTGCTCAAATTCCATGGCTGAAGAATCAGTTACTGGATTATGGGTTAGAGTATTCTGCAATTCCTATATATTGTGATAATCAAAGTGCTATTGCAATGACAGGAAATCCAGTACAACATTCAATGACTAAACACATCAGTGTTAGGTACCATTTCATAAGGGAGCATGTGATGGAAGGTACAGTGGAATTTCTATTTGTTCCAACATATCAGCAATTAGCAGATATATTGGCCAAGCCTCTCGGGTGAAGCCACCTTTACAAGATTGGTGAATGAATTGGGAATGATATTAGGACATTTCTCAAACTCTGATAATTTAGAATAACTACAGATAATTAAAGTGTGGTGTCTTCTTATTATATATCAGTACTTGTTAAATACTGACTATAGTGTTAAACTCTGATGTATGAAAGCATGTAATTAGCTTCTACTAATCCCAGCCAGTAGCTGCATGTTAAACTGTGATTATTTGTATAAGCTCTGGTGTTGATCAAACTTGTGTTGACTGATAGATCCTGATAGTGGTTGATTAAATACTGATATTGGTCAAACTCTGATTGACCATTATATTCTGATGATAATTTTTAAATTTATTCAAACATTGTTTTAATTAGTATTTTAATTACAGTGGTGAAGTAATAAGCAAGTGGGTTATTTATGCATGATTGAAGTTGTTTACCGATGGCGTGAGGATATGTAAAAACGTTTGAGTATACACAAAACATTATTCTGGGGAACTGTGCACACAGTAACACCCTTTACTACACGTTTACATGATTGTTTTTACAATCAATAGCAGGCTACCAAGTGTCCCACTAAACTAAAATGTTTCTGAGTTAGTGGAGTAAAGTGTTAAACAAAATCATTTTTATATTTTAAATTAACACTTTATCTAATCTCTATTATCTTCTTCTCTGCTAATTCACTCTCTCTAACCCGTAAACTCTGAAACCCTAATTTCTTCTCGAAACGTTTTCTTGTAAATTCACAATGACTTCACCAGTTGCTTCTAAACCTTTCAATTATGGTGGTGCCAAGTTTGTTACTAAAAATTACACGGCTATACTGGATAACAAAAGTGTCAATATTGATTTTCATATATTTTAGGACTATTTGAGATCCAGTGAGATTGGGTTTGCTCTCACAGCTCCACCCACAATCTCAGTGACCAGGTACTAGCTATTCGGAAAACTGGTGTTTATGATGATGGAGGTGCCAATAAAACTCCAAATCGGGTGTTTGAGTTTGACAATAAGAAAAGAATTATTACTCCTCAAACTTTAAGGGTTGCATTACAGTTGCCTGCTCACGACCCATGCTCTACTTTTGTGGGAGATGCTGAAATGAGGAGATTTTTTAATGGGATAGGCTATGACAAGGACTTGAAGAACCTTGGTCAACTGAAGAGAAATGGGCTAAGGAAGGAAAGAAATTTCTTTTTCGATTGCATCATAAAGGATTTCAATAACAAATCTTCCAACTTTGATTCTCTTCCTATCATGACACAATAAATAGGGTACTCTCTAATTCATGATGCAAATTATGATTTTGGTAGAGTAGTTTTATCTTTTATAGGTGATAGATTAACAGCTGATAAGAATACTATGTATTATGCTAGATTCTGTCAGTTGATTTTCAATGTTTGTTTCCCTGATATCCCTATCCCCACTAATCAAATTGTGTCAGTATTTAAGCTTACAAAAAGGGCTTTGTAACGCCCCCAAATTCGGGGTCAAGAATCTGGGTCGTCACGTAATCCTTCAATCATGTATAACCTGTATTAACTCAATAATCCAATAATTCCATATCACAGACCCCCAGTCTCACACACTCACAAGTTATAGCCTTAGAAATGACGTACAATAAGTATCACCTATTATTAAAACTCAAATGTACTTTACAGGATCTCAAACAATTATTCGTAACCTCTATATGAAGTTACAATAATTACGATTGATATCTTATACCTATCTGATACTCTGGCCTACCTGAGACAAAGCTGCCAGGGATTCTCCCCATGACTGCAAGCGACTAAGTCCCACACCGGCATACTGGTTATCTGTTGTGTTGTGAAATTAAAAGAAAGCAAGAGTGAGCAATAATGCTCAGCCACAAGAATGTACAGTATGAAAAGACTGTATGAGAAATTCAAGTATAATTCCATATACGATAAATATGTTTACTTAAATAGTTTTCCTCAGTGATTCATGTTAGTCTCTAAACACGCGCTAATAATACACGCAAGTAGTATAAGATATAAATCAGATTCGATCCCACAGAGACTGTATTGGTTAACTATCTAAATTACGCACTTAAGCAACAATGTATGGTTATTATTCAATGCTAAGACTATAACAAATTGAGAATGTTTATAACTAAGAATTATGCTAACTATTATAACTACGAGAATAAGCTTGACTGAGTTAATATATATGAAAGACATGGGATTATAACTTCATTAAATACTTCATTCAATAGTCGTATTATTCTCAACCTTAGTATGCAATGGTGATGACACTAATCAGAAAACACGAAACTGATAAACGTCAACTTTCTTTGCACGAGTACCATTCTACTAGACATCCACAAAAGAGATAGAAGCTGAATACGCACCAATTATATTTAGACCCTATATGTCTATAGAATTTGACAACATAACGGTCTAAGCACAAGTTATCTATCTTGATTACATAGGGAAAATAAGATGGTTAAAATTACCTATGAATCATGCACCACAATACATGAACCTATGCTAGCATGGCAAGTTCTAAATCCTTATATTCACTTTCGCTTCATTAAGAATTAACACACTATCTTATAAGTTCGCGACGCTCACAAGACGAATACGCACAACCAATACTAGGATATCATACAATCACCACACACTAAGGCATCAAACAATTTAACTAAAGAAATCCATAAATAAATTCGCTAGAACCCCACGATAACGATTAACCCATAATCGAACTCATCGCCAACGTGGGTTCCAATAAAAACATGATATAGCGAACGTAGTCTTTATATGAATAAATAAACCAAAGCACAATCAAGAATATAGGTTCAGCAAAATAAGAAACAAACATCCAAATTACAACTCAAAATAAAGATTCACAAGAATAAACTAGTTCTTCTTCGCCTTTGTTGAATTGTACCAAAAGGTCTCTTGCCGTCTTCTCCCTCCTCGATGTCTTGATATCTCTGAATATCTTCTGAAAAATGACATAAGTTATGTTTATATAGCAGTCCATGCATCCCAGGAGTCTAGCAATTTGAATTATAAAATAATCAGGACTTTAATATCCCGACCCGGCGCAGCCGCGCGCTTCACCAACGCGGGCGCGCTGCCTTTCTGTACTCCCGGCGCGGGCGCGCGCAACACCAGCACGGGCGCTTGCCTTCTGCCAAAACTTCATTTTTTCTTATTCTTTATTCCTTGCAGCTTCGAGCCAATCTTTCAAGCTTTTATTCCAGCACATCCTAAACACCATATTAGCATCAAAATAATGCTAATTCACCTGATTCACGAAGTGAAGCCTGAAATGCAAAAACACTTGAAAACACGTTAAAACACAAATAACTTGAGTACAGATACACCAACTCAAAGCTTATTAGAGCATAAATAAGTGTCATAAATGCCACTTAACACACCCCCAAACTTGAATAAATGCTTGTCCTTAAGCATACACAGACTCAAAGAACAAGAAATAAAAATGCATGAATGCAACTAATATGAATGCAATGATCCCCAAAGAATAACTAAACCAAAAAACTAGCAACACCTCAACACATGCAATTATTCGCATAAAGATCCATCAAATCTCATAAATGAATCTACACTCCAGAGACGAGCGTGTGTGCAAATGCTTACAGATATACTATCATAACTAGATCGACAATCATAACTCACTACTTATCAAAACAATCACAAGTTTATAAATAGAATAAAATCTAGACTCAAAATAACTTATAACACTTTAATTCTTATATCAGAGTTAACATGGATTCAGGCTTTTATTCACAACAAAACAACACAAATATGCTTATTTGATCGTGCAATAAGTGAGGTCCACAAAAGACTTATACAATAGTACCCATGTAATGAGCGTTAGGTTAGCGGATCCCAGACTATAGAAGCCTTAGGTCACTAGGCACAAAGTCCCCTAAGAACTTAATAACTCGAGTACTAAAGAGCCCACTCGTGATCACTTATACATAACACTTATATATAGCAGTCCATGCATCCCAGGAGTCTAGCAATTTGAATTATAAAAGAATCAGGATTTTAATATCCCGACCCAGCGCGGCCGCGCTGCCTTTCTGTACTCCCGGCGCGGCCGCGCGCCACACCAGCGTGGGCACACTTGCCTTCTGCCAAAACTTCATTTTTTCTTCTTCTTTATTCCTTGCAGCTTTGAGCCAATCTTTCAAGATTTTATTACAGCACATCCTAAACACCATATTAGCATCAAAACAATGCTAATTCACATGATTCACGAAGTGAAGCCTGAAATGCAAAAACACTTGAAAACACGTTAAAACACAAATAACTTGAGTACAAATACACCAACTCAAAGCTTATTAGAGCATAAATAAGTGTCATAAATGCCACTTAACAATTCACACCTTCTTTTGGAAATAATTGTTTAGTAGATTTATTATCCTACGAATACCTTAATGGTAAACCTATCACCTAGGCTTGGGTTACGGTATTGCATCACAATTCCAATTGGAAGAATAAGACATTCACTGGAGCTACCGCATATGATGATCAGTCATACTATGGATAATCAGTAACCTTTTCGACTAGTAAAAGGACGACACCTTCGTATTCCAGTTATCACCCTTGCCGCATACGGGCTATGTGTCCTCATTTCGGGAATACACACACTTCGCAGGTCCTGAGGTACATATAGTACCGTCTCCTACGGTACCGACAGTCTACCCAATAAACAAAGTACTTGGATCTCTACCCCTCATTTGTCCTTTATAAAATCCTATCATACACTTGGAATCATCGAACTATATCGAAGTTCCCCAAGCGTTTTGCTCGTTGATAGGAACAAGTCGTCTCATATGTATATATATATGTACTTCCGAGAATTTTCGAAGGAAGTACTAGGATAATGTGAGTTGACCGTCGTCAATAGACTAATAAATGAGGGGGAGTCTCTTTTGAAACTATATTTAAAATATTTAAAATATGTCGAGATAATATTCTTCGACGATCTAGAATTATTCGAATAATTTTCTGAAATTCAAAAAGTATTTTAAATCAGGTTTTATGATTTTTAAATCATATTAAATCATTTAATAAATAATTAATAATTAAATAATTAAACATCGAATAATTATATTTTAAAAGAATATTTGAAATAATATTTCTCAACTAATTTATGTTTAGGTAATTAAAGTATTCTTTAATAATTAATCGAGTTCGAAATAAATAATCGTTGGAGAATAATTCTCCTATATTAAATGAATAAATGATATAATATCCATTATTCAAATAATTAAATATAGTTGAGGGAATACGATCTTTGGAAATCGTTTTAATAAAAGTTCAAGGTATTTAATGTTTCGCAAGTGGACATCGAGTCCCTTGGAATAAAATAAGTGCGGACTTTTAATCGTCCAAAACATCTCCGGGATGATTCCCGGGTTTATACTTTATAAAAATTGACTGACTCTCGGTCTTAAAACTTATACATCACGCTCTACTATAGAGTTAATATTCATAAGTAACACACCTCTGGAATACTTCCGGGTTTTCATCAAATTATACTGACCGATCCTCGGTCTAAAATATACTCCTTATATAAACAACGCTACTCTCTGGCGTTATCGACTAAAATTCGGTAATATTCATATACCAAAATCATTATCATATCGTATGATATTATATAACATAATTCGTAAAAAATTGTAAATATAACATCATGTATATAGCGACATTATTTGAAAACAAACACAACACAACAGTTTCAAAAAGGTAGGGTTTGAAAACTTGCCTGAAGTCTAAGATACGTTTTCTGACTTGCTCTCGCTCCGGGTTTTCTAATCAACAAATATCATAATCTTAATCAGTATTCTTAATCCCATCACCAACTTATATTTCTAATAAGTATAATACTTCAAAATTTTCAATATCCGACCGGCTCGAAATAAGTATCAATCCTTGGTCGAAACGGACGATCAAAGTGGTCTTCTAGAGTTGACTTTACTGAATGTTACTATTACGCGACTCGCACTCTAACATTTTTAATAAATCCTAAAATTAATATTTTAATACGAAACCACCTCAAGGAGCTTCTTGAGTTCTTTTAATAATTATCATAAAAGTTTTATTTTGATAAAATGAATTTAATTAGGTGAAAAGTATTTCAAAAGTTCGGTCAACTACGGAGTTTTACTATTCAAGCTGCTTTTACTAAAATATTGATATCTCTCAAACCGTTAACTCAATTGATGCACCGTTTTCGTGTTCACGATCTAGAAAAAATTTGGAACACATAATTTGAAAATGGTTTTCTGGTAACAGGGACGAATATCCCGAAGTGGCAGTTTCTAATAGGGGTTGTTTTTGATGTTCATACGCCGCGCGACCTTGGCTCCGACATTTTTATAAAATCGAAAAGTTAACATTTTTAGCTGAAATTTTAAAGAGGTATTTATCACTATATAAGTAAGTTACTTACCAAGTTTCATGATTTTAAACAATGTTAAAGAGCCTTAATTATATCCTCAAAGTCAGCACCAGGTAGCAGTTTGGTTTTCTCGACTACGATCACTAAAATGAGCTTTTCTCCTAATCCGTAAATCGTCTGGGCACGATCTTTATATGGTTGAAAACTAGAACACGAGAAATTTACATCCATGTTCAGTGGTGTGTAAAAATATTAAATTTACAGCTCGTATTTCTTGCTTAAAACAATCCTAAATATAAACGGACAGTACGACGGCTATACGTGTACCGATTCCCGGTTTTAACTACGCTAATTTATTTGACAACGACTCAAACACCGATTCCTTCATATTTATTGAAATATTAGTCCCTAAACTATATTAAATCATTACCAACATCAAGCCAAAACAATCAACCATCCAAAACCAACTTTTTATAATCCATACTCAATGAACCAACATGTACTTAAACATAACTCAAACTTAATCTTATAACTCAAGTAAATTAAAGGGTGGATGAAGTTTATACCTTCCTTGAAGCTTATTAATACTTAATAAAGTACTAAGATCCTTGATGAAGCCTTGGTCTAGCTTTAGGAGCCTTAAACTTCCATCAAAATTCAAGAAAACAAGTTAGTGATTTTCGGAGTTACTATTCACCCTCAACTTCATACATATTTATAAAATTGAAAACTTCATGGATGGGCATCAAATTTGGTTCGTGATTTACCCATGATATGAACGAGCTTTGATAAAAATTTGGTGATTTTTGAATGGGTAGAATGTGAGTTTTGAATTTTTCTTTCCTCCTTGTTCTTGAAAATCAGCATTGTTCTTGAAGAGAGAGAGAGGGAGAGAGAAAAATTAATTGGTTTGGCTTCCTTTGGAAGTATTGGATGATATTTATGATATTTATTGTGTATGTATAAGGTGTGTTCAACAAGATACTTCTTATTCAAGCCTAGGTATTAGCTTGCACACCACACTTGACTAGGCACTTTAATTATAAAATATGAATTCTTATTTTAAGAAATATTATTTTTTATGTAATTTTTAATTTAATTAGCTAGCTTAGATAATTTATTTCTAATTAATTTAGGGGGATTTTCATGGCCTTGGTTTATTTATTTATTTGCTTACATATTTGCTTGGTCGTTTATTTATTTTCGTAATAAATCTTTATAAGCGATTCTCAGGGTAAATCCTTTCTTATAAATCCTTTATGCTTTGAAACCTTGTACTTGGATTTTAATTCGTAGAATTCTAAATTCTTAATTGTAATGTGATTCTCGAATTCCTCAATAGTCCATAAGATAAGGTTGTTTTACAAAGTTCGTTTTCTCCTAAAACGAATGGCTTTTACATACACTCATTTGGTACGTATAGTCACAATATCAACCCAAAATCTTAAATTAGAAACTCGTATACGGTATTGTCATAAAAGTTTTTATTAAACCGCAAGGTTACCTAAAGGTCTTTTACAGATGTCAAAAATTTGGGTTCTTACAGTCTTCCCCCTTAAAAGGATTATGTCCCAGAATCAGTTTAGAAATAGGCGAGAATACGTTTCTCACTTGACCACCTCGAGTTCTCACGTTGACTTCACAGTATTGGATGTCTTCATAAAATTTCCCGTCATCCGTCAAATATATTTTCGGGTAATCGTTCTTGTAGACCTATGACCTCTACACGTTACTCCACATACGCTAAGTCTGGCTGCAAGTTTATTAGCTAATTTTTAATAATATGTTTGCCGTTGACGGTTAATTTTCTAACCTCGATTCGTGGTACTCGTTATAAACTTGGTGACCGTTCGACGATGGTGCTAATTTATAATCCAACTTTCTTAGTCCCTTAAAGATTTTCAACTGGTCCAATTAACCTTGGGTTCAACATTTCTCTCCCTTTGAAATCTCATCACTCCCTCCCCGGGAGGCACTTTCAACAATACTTGGTCCGTTACTTTGTACTTTCTATCTTTATAGTTCTGGTCTGTATATCTTTATTGTTCATCTTGGGCTTCCATTAGCCGGGTTCTGATAAGTTCTAAATATTCCTTTGGTCTGTTGAGTCAACTATGGTCCAGTATCCCCCGCTTACCAATTTCTTCCCAACCTAAGAGAGAACGATTCTTTCTTCCGCACAAAGCTTTGTAGCTGTTCCAATGCTCGCATGATAACTCGTTATTGTCGGTAATTCGATCAACGTCAACTGGTCGTTTCATTTTCCTTAAAAATCTATAATATGGACGATTAGCGCATCTTCTAGTGTTTGGAATGGTCTTTCAACTTATTCATTTTCCCTCCATCACTCTTACTAGTGCTAGAGTTTCGTTCCTTTATGTTTGCTCAATTCGGCGCATCATCTCTGTCTATTATTTTATGTAAGAAGTTTTCATTGCATTTTTACACACTCGTACCCTATTACACGTTTAGTGTCAAATTTAACATTTCTTCCCGTAGTAACGTAAGGCATGTCGGGTCCTGTTACCATCTTGAAGGAAGGACCATTTCCTACGCAATCGATTGGTACGTTTTAGAATCATGGAACGCTCAGCTTCCGCTATCGGTCTGACTTCTTTAATCATTCCCTGTATAATATCTATAGTACTATAATACCTTCTGGGTTGTACTTGTTATTCTCGCTAGCGCCTTAGACATATTCGTTTTTATTGGGAACTGCTATCAGTGGCCTTTATAGGGCATGTACGATCTTCTTTGCCTTCTATCAGCTCTGACAATGACATACTTTATTCTTCCACGTTGTCCTTCATAAGGGAAATCAGCGACTATTTTCCGTATGCTCACGTGGTAACTATATCTACACAAATTTTATGTCAACGATAGGTGATTTCTCTAACCGTCTTAAATAAAAGGTAAGCCTCTAGATGTATCTTCAATGGTCAAGATAGTCCTCTCATTCTATTCATTGATTTGAGAACTCTAAATCGTGACTCTGTTCATCCCTTCTCGCAAAATATCTTGGGAAATAGTCCCGTTATGAAATTAAATCTTGGGTCCTTGTGCGGCGCAATTGTCACGGGGTCTCTCTGTCACCAATTATCTCTTTTGCATTTATAACAATTTATTAGAGTGGAGATCTACCGTTTGTATAATAAAATAAGCGGTCTTATTTAATCTATCACTCAAAATCCTCAAATAGCATGATGGCTAACTTGGTTCTTGATAATCCTTCTTCAAAATCTATTATAATTAACTTTTACTCCCATTTGGGTCATCTATAAGTCGTAATCCCCAAAATTTTAATCTTCGCCTTTCCGTTTTCATTTTCAACCATGTCGAATACTTACTTACCTACTCAATGATATCCCTTTTCATATTTTGTCATGACTAAAATTCTTTTTACATTTTTAGGCATCTTTAAGTCTTCTTGTTAAGTAATAAAGGGTTCTGTTCATGCGATCCTTCTCATCGGTTGTTTTGAGAGTTGTCATCCTCAATATATCTTTTCCAACTTAAAGTGTCGGCCACCACATTGGCCTTTCCTTGATGATAATAGATTTCTCAATCATAGCCCTTGATCAATTTGACTATAGCCTCTATCTCGTGTTCAGTGTAAGAAAAAAATTTCCAAATTTTCCTCATAAGTAAACTCTTTGTCCCTTTCAGTGCGAACCTTATCACAATTATTCTAGATCATTATTAGGACGTCTTATGTCACAGTCCTTAAGCTACGTAGATGTATCATTATATTTCACACAAAATCCTGTTTTTATCATCGAGTATTTCTAATAAGAGGTTATTACTAATCTTACATTCCCTTTTTGAAAATCTTATTCCTCGAATTCATACATGCTTGGTCTTTCCCGAATTCATTAGTACCTATCCCAATAATATTTCATAGAAGCGTACCTCACTAATCACATTGTATCTATATTATCGTCCTTCTATAACCATGTTAAAGATCCTTATGATAATAACTAAATATGGTATTTCCTTTTTAAAACAACTTACTCATCACGATGCTCCGATTGCACCATCTTAGCACTGAGTCTTCAATCTCATAATACAATAATTGGTTCTCAACTACACCTCTCTTTGTTCATAAGGCAATCAGCCTTGAAAAAATGATTTTCACGATATCGATGTAATTTAGACAATCTTAACAAGATTTCAAAATCTAATATCTGAAGAAATAATGAGCTCTGAATAAAAGAGTCAAAATACTCAAAAGATTTATAACTTGGAAGAAAAATACAACAAGGATTATCCTTCCATGCCCTTAGAATTTTATATTGTGATATTATAGAGAATATCCATTAAACGCAATGATTGCTGAATAATAACATCATACAAATGATACTTGTAAGATTTTTCCATTGAAAGAATACTTTTCTTTTCAAATAATGAAGGAAATTTGAAATAACATCCTCAACCAAAGGTTAACCATTGAGGTTTCAAAGAGATGCTATTTTGATAGAAGGAAATATATTCAATGGTTAACAAATAGGGAAGTATATTGTTCTTCAATCACTTTATGATTTTAATTCGATATTTGTTATATAAACGAAAGAATAGAATATTTCGTGAACAAAATATTTCATAAAACTGAATATGAATTCTCGTTTGAGTGGGTAACCTAGTTAGGTCTCAATTAAATCATTCTTTGAAAATTTCATCAACGATTAATCTTGCATATATAATGTAATGTGTAAAAAAAATTGATTGGAAGTGGGACTAGAAAATAATAGTAGTCCATATCAAGCAATATTATCAACCGGCTAAGAAAATGGTCAGCTCAATCGGTTTGGCCCATAGCAACTAGCTAGAACGATTAGCTAGGCTTTCTTCGTATTAATTAAAATTTTGATTAGTTAGGACATTAACTAGTCATTCATGAGAATATATGCAACTAGGCATATTTCAGTTTGTTTGTAAAAAAAATCTCAACATCGCAACCACTGAAGAAATTTGTAGCTACCCGGATGACGATTTTGAAATAAAGAGTTCTCAAATTTATGTCGAGAAAGACAATTATAACTATGAATCGAGTGGTCTTGGCATCGGAACAATCGATAGCCTCTTATCAAATATTTATTGTCAATAAAAGGGTACACTCAGAGGTGCCCTCGTTCACATACTTTTGTCAGATTCTCAAATAGAATTGAATTCGGAATACCAATATCAAATTGATACCCTTACAATGATTTCAAAGTTCAATATACAATTTCATCATGATTAAAAGAAAAGGATTCCCGAGGAATCCATGGATATTAGTGAAGGGTTTTTTAGCACATAAACGCAACAAAAACATAAATTTAAATCTTAAAAAATGAAACCCTCCGCAGGATCCATGCGAAAAATAATATTTAATTCGTAGTTCAGTATGTTTACCTTAGGAAGCTTTACGTTAATGGAAAGATGGAGGTCTTGAATGATCACCACGTAGCCCATCGTTGGAACGATCTACAGCTTGAAAGTATCCACACGAATGATCGCCCGAAGGATGGGTGTGTACTAGCACGTTCTTGAGGTCGCCTTCTTGCTCTCTCTATCTCTCTTCAAGCTGCTAGGGTTTATGTTTTATCAAATAAAACGTGTCCCCCTAATTCTATTAGAAAAAGATATTATATAGGAAAGAGCTATTGGGCCTCCAACCCTAAACTTAATTTTAGAGTTATTATTATTATTAAATTCAAAATTCTAATTATTGTATTATTAAGTCTCACTTAATCATCCAATAACTTAATTTCGGATTTAATATTAAATTCGAATTTCCTATTTATTTAATTAATTAAGTCACACTTAATTAATAAAAAATAATTCGAATTACTTACATTTAATTTAAATCCGAATTTAAATTAAATAATCCTCCAATCATTGTTTGTGCGACCTTTTAGGTTATTATTATGTTGGCAACAATTTTAAATCTAATTTAAAATCATAAACAATGAGCGGCGTCTAGTAATACATCATTGTTACCCAAGTAATAATAATTAAATCGGTGATCGATTAGACCTTTTGTGTATAATGTACAATGTACTATAATCCTTTTAACCATATATTATAGATTAAACTCGAGGCATATTATGTGTCATCCTCTTCATAATTTAATCCAGGTGATAGGGATAAATAAACCCTGATTGCATAATTAAATATTACAGTTTGGGCCGCAAGGCCCAATAAGAAGATGTATGACATTCAGACCAGAAAGGTTAACATGTTGATCAGGCCTGATGGACCATATCAGGCCAGATGGAACAAAGAAGGCCCAAAAACCCTATATATTAATTAATTTCGTAATTAATTAATAAAGGAGAAATCAGCTATTGAGAAGAGTCCGGATAAGGATATAAATCCTTGCAGATTTGCCCCAAGGGGACCTAAAAGGATAAGGAATCAGTTTCCTACTATCTAGGACTCCGAAGTCCATTCTAACTATGAGACTTGCTCATCAAGTCTCCTATACCAAGTCCAATTCAAGGACTCCCACATCTATATAAGAGGTCTCACCCCACAAATCAGAACTACGTTTTTTGGCTTGATTCTCTAATTCACAGATATACATAGGCATCTCGTAAAGGCATAATTAAGCTACGAAATACGAGAGCAACCATTAAAGGCCTTGAGCTCATGTACCTTAGTAATAAATACAGCAATTATATATATTAGTTTTTTATCCATAACATTTGGCGCCGTCTGTGGGAAAGCACAACAACAACCATGGCGAGAACACGGAGAACAATTAGAGCTCTGGAGGAAGGAACACCATCAGGGACAACCCAGGTGATTTCATCAACCGTGGAGATTCCTCCCCATTCAACTTATGCATCTACTCAAGGGGAAGCCCAGATAGGGGCAACTTAACCTCAGCCACAAGGGACGACTCCCCCGACTATTCAAGGTACGAATCCTCATGTTCAACAAGTACATGTACCTGTGAATTCTCGACCCGTCGGGTATGAATATTCAACTGTTGTTACTACTAACCCCCCTTATAGGATTCCCCTTTATCCCGAGGTTGGAGGAAGTGGATATGCTGGGCGGAGTGAAGCACGAGGGCAATCGCCCCCTATATACGAGGTTTGGCTCCTATCCCCGAGGATCGGGAATTTTCTGGTCCTTACACTGAGAGAGACTCTGAATCTTCGGATGATGAAGTGGCCCCAAGAAGGAGACGTCCTGGCAAAGAGCCGATGGCCGATGGAAGGCAACGTCCTCGAAGCACCCAAGGGGCGAATCCCCAGGAAGTGCAGGAAAGGATCAGGGCTCATGATGCTGAGATCCAAAGGCTGAGGCGTGACTTGGAAGCTCACCAGGCCACCAGACCCCAGATACCTCCTAGGGGGAGGAATCCTCCTCCTGTCATAGACCTGGATGGTCCGGTACGAAGAAGGGTTGTCGCCCCAAGAACTGATCCAAGCAATCTCCTTCCCCTTAGAGATCCTGATGATCCAACTCCACCTTTCACAGAAGAGATAATGAATGCCCATATCTCAAGGAAATTCAAGATGCCCACTATCAAAGCCTATGATGGCACGGGAGACCCCGCTAATCATGTTAGGACATTCTCTAATGCACTGCTGCTGTAACCCGTGAATGATGCTATAAAGTGTCGGGCCTTCCCTCAAACCCTGTCGGGTATGGCTCAAAGATGGTACAGTCATTTGCCCCCAAACTCTATTGGATCATTCAGAGAGTTAAGTCAGGCTTTTCTTAAGCAGTTCATCAGTGGGAGAGTCCATAAGAAAAGTTCAGCATCTCTTATGAGTATTGTGCATGGAGCTAAGGAATCCTTGAGAGATTACCTGAATCCTTTGACAGAGGAGGCTTCAAAAGTCCCGGACCTTGATGATAAGGTAGCCATGATAGCACTGCAACAAGGAACTAGAGATGAGTTTTTCAAGATGTCCTTGGCCAAACGTCCCCCTGAAAGCATGTTGCAGCTCCAAGAGAGGGCAGGGAAGTATATCAAGGTTGAAGAAAGTATGAGGAAGACCGTAGTAAGTAATGAGCCCACTGGAAACAAGAAGAGGAAAACTGATTTAGAATATATTGCAAAGGACAAGTATCCTAGAACCGAACAAAATTCTGATTCACCCCCCAAGAAGGGAGGACCTGGGCAAACGTTCACTGAATATGCTAAGTTGAATGCTCCTAGAAGCCAGATTTTGATGGAGATTGAGAAAGATAGAGATATTCGCTGGCCTAAGCCCTTGAAGACTGATCCCTCCAAACTAGATAAGAGCAAGTATTGCAGATTTCACAAAGATGTTGGCCATGACACCGATGAGTGTAGGCAATTGAAAGACGAAATTGAGTTTTTGATTTGAAAAGGAAGGTTGAACAAGTATACTGGAGAAGGAGGGGACAGGAATAATAATGGAAGGAAGAACTTTGAAGATCGTAGAAGGGACCAAGACGATCAGGGGCGGAATCCCCAACCTAGAGGGCCGGTTATAAATGCAATTTTTGGAGGGCCACGACCCCAAGGGCCTGTGATAAACACGATCTTTGGAGGTCCAACTGCTGCTGGATTGTCCAAAAATTCCAGAAAGGCATATACTAGAGAGGTTATGCATATTGTAGGAGAAGCCCCGAAGAGGGCCAGGACAGAAGTAACATTGGCTTTTGATGATTCTGACCTAGAGGGTGTAAAGTTTCCTCCTGACGCCCGCTGGTCATAACACCGATAATAGAAAATAGCCCGGTTAAGAGGGTCCTTGTGGATAATGGTGCTTCTGTGGATATCTTGCTCCACGACACCTTTCTAAGGATGGGGTATAACGACTCCCAGTTGACACCAACCGACATGCCGATATATGGATTTGCTGGAGTAGAATGTCATGTAGAAGGGATAATCAAGTTGCCAACCACCATAGGTACAGAACCAAGGCAAGCAACGCAGATGTTGGATTTCGTGGTAGTAAAGGCTAGTTCAACTTATAATGCTATCATGGGAAGAACAGGGATACATGCCTTCAAGGCAGTCGCTTTTTTCTACCATTCAGTCATGAAGTTTCCCACCCAAAACGGGATTGGAGAAGAGAGAGGAGATCAAAAAATGGCTAGAAGCTGTTATGTGGCCTCGTTGAGGGCAGATGGAGTCCGGGGGCAGGTTCTTCCTATTGAAGATATGGA
The DNA here is from genome assembly GCF_009905375.1 of Apium graveolens. Classification (NCBI taxonomy): domain Eukaryota; kingdom Viridiplantae; phylum Streptophyta; class Magnoliopsida; order Apiales; family Apiaceae; genus Apium; species Apium graveolens. Next base: position 140,435,982 of record NC_133651.1, on the reverse strand, counting down.
TGTTCGAGAAAATGACGAGAAGAGAGGAAAGCCAGCAGAAGACTTGGTTTCGGTTCCTTTAGACCCCGAGAATCCTGAGAAGATGACTTTTATTGGAGCCACATTAGAGGAGCCCCTTAAAGGGAAGTTGGTGAATTTTTTGCAAGAAAATAGTGATGTGTTTGCATGGTCAGTAGCTGATATGCCAGGCATAGACCCGGAGCTGATTACTCATAAGTTAAACGTGGATCCAAGCCGGAAGACAGTGAAACAAAAGAAAAGAAATTTTGCCCCGGAAAGATAAGAGGCTATAAAACAGGAAGTAGAAAAGCTCTTAGAGGCTGGTTTCATTGAGGAGATTCAATTTTTGGAGTGGTTAGCAAATCCTGTAATGGTGAAGAAGGCTAATGGAAAGTGGAGGATGTGTATAGACTTCACTGATCTGAATGATGCATGCCCTAAAGATTGTTTTCCATTGCTAAGGATTGATACTTTAATTGATTCCACTGCTGAGCATGAGATGCTGAGTTTCATGGATGGATTTAGCGGATACAACCAGATCAAAATGCATAAGGATGACATTCCAAAGGTATCATTCATCACTGACTTTGGTGTTTATTGTTATCTTGTTATGGCATTTGGTCTTAAGAATGCAGGAGCCACCTATCAAAGGTTGGTAAATAAAATTTTTAAGGACCTTATTGGAAAGACTATGGAAGTCTATGTAGATGACATGTTAGTCAAGAGTCTAGTAAAGACTGATCATATAACCCATTTGAGGGAAGCTTTTGAGGTCCTGAGGTACCACAAGATGATGTTGAATCCTACGAAGTGTGCTTTCGGAGTAGGATATGGAAAATTCTTGGGATTGATGGTCTCAAAGAGAGGAATTGAGGCTAACACCGATAAAATAAAGGCAATCCTGGACATGGAACCACTAAAAACTATCAAGGATGTTCAGAAGCTCACAGGAAGGGTTGCTGCGCTGGGACGATTCATCTCCAAGTCAGGAGACAAGTGCCTATCATTCTTTAAGTCATTAAAAAATATTAAGGACTTTGTATGGAGCGAAGAAAATCACAAGGCTTTTGAAGAATTGAAGCAATATATGGCACATGCCCCGTTATTGGCCAAGCCAGTTTTGAGTGAAGTTTTGTTCTTGTACTTGGCTGTTTCATAGAGTGCCTTGAGCGCAGTGTTGGTTAAGGAGGAACTAAAAGTCCAGAAACCCGTATACTATGTCAGTAAAATTCTGTATGGTGCTGAATTGAATTATTCAACTATCGAGAAATTTGCTCTAGCATTGGTAATGGCTTCGAGAAAGCCGCGTCCTTACTTTCAGGCTCATCAGATTGAGGTGCTAACAAATCAGCCACTGAGAAATATCATTCACAGTCCCAAGGAAAGTGGGAGATTGATTAAGTGGGCAATAGAGCTGGGAGAGTTCGATCTGAAGTATAAGCCGCGAACGGCAATAAAAGCCCAGGCGCTAGCTGACTTCGTGGTGGAATGTACCATACCCAACCAAGAAGTCGGGGGATAGGGAGATACCACACCACAAGACAAGGGAGTCGATAATAGGGACAAAGAGAAGAAAAAAGAATATTAGGTTCTCTATTTTGATGGAGCATCAAAAACAAACTCCAGTGGAGCAGGACTGGTTTTGCAAAGCCCTGATGGGTTTTTAATTGAGTATGCTATGAAGCTAGACTTCCCAACCACAAACAATGAGGTAGAATATGAAGCCCTGATAGCTGGCCTTGGCCTAGCGGGAACACTTAGAGTCAAAAACTTAAAGGTCCGTGGGGACTCGAAGCTGATCATATCCCAGGTAAAGGGAGAATTTGAGGCAAGGGATGATACGATGGCTAAGTATGTCCGCCTAGTAAGGGCTGTGATGACCCAATTAAATGAATGCCATGTTGAGCACATTCCAAGGGAAGAAAATGCTAAGGCGGATGGGTTATCAAAGTTTGCTTCATCGGAGATAGAAGAAAGTTCAGGAAGTGTGTACTTCCGTGGTTTGAAGACTAGAAGCATAGATGTTAAACTTGTGGCTCCTATAGGCCTGGGGACGTCATGGATTGATCCTATTAAGGCTCACATTCAAACCGGTTGGTTGCCAAGCGATGCAACTGAAGCACGGAAGTTAACTGTTCGGGCACTAAGGTACTCTTTAATAGATGGGATTCTGTACAAAAGATCTTTCGTGGTTCTTTATTTAAGGTGTCTCAGGCCCGATGAGGCACGCTTGGCTCTTGAAGAAGTGCATGAAGGCATTTGTGGACAACACTTGGGGGGCAGGGCTTTGGCTCATAAGATAACTCGTTTAGGCTTTTACTGGCCAGAAATGATGGCTGATGCCAAAGAATATGTAAAGAAATGTGACCGCTGTCAGAAGCATGCACCTGTTGTTAGACAACCCCCCGAGATGTTGACCTCTATCAACTCGCCCATTCCCTTTGCTATGTGGGGAATGGATATTTTGGGGCCTTTCCCCATAGCCACGACATAAAGGAAGTTTCTGATTGTAGCTATTGATTATTTCACCAAGTGGATTGAAGCCAAACCCTTGGCCAAGATCACAACTAAGCAGGTTGCGCAATTCCTGTGGGAAAACATTTTGTGCCGATATGGAATTACCCGTATCCTCGTCACTGATAATGGAACACAATTCAACAATGAGGAATTCAAGAAGTATTGTGAAGAAAATGAAATTGAGTTACGGTTCACCTCTGTGGCTCACCCACAAGCCAATGGGCAAGCGGAAGTAGCAAATCGAATAATCCTGGATGGACTAAAAAAGAGGATCGAGAAGTCAAGAAATAATTGGGTGGATGAGATACTTCCCATATTATGGGCCTATAGGACTACCTGTAGAGTCACGACAGGAGCGATGCCCTTCATGTTGGCATATGGGGCAGAAGCAGTAGTTCCTGTAGAGATATCACATTGCTCTCCAAGGATTCAGGCTTTCAATACAGAAGAAAATGAGGAAGGGCAGAGGTTAGCCCTGGATCTAATTGATGAAGTACGAGATGATGCACATGCAAAGATAGTGGAATACCAGAAAAAAGCTTCATTTTATTACAACCTAAGGGTTAAAGAAAGATTCTTCAAGCAAGGAGATTTGGTATTAAGGAAAGTGGAAGCTTCTGGTGTAGGACAGAATGGAAAACTTGCCCCAAATTGGGAAGGGCCGTACAGAGTCAAGAGCGTTCAGGGCAGAGGAACCTATAGGCTGGAGACTATGGATGATTTTGAAGTCCCGAGAACCTGGCATTCACAAAACCTGAAGGTTTACTATGTGTAAGATAGTCGAAGTATGATTCCCACTTGTCATTATGACAAGTAGGTTTAAAAGCACCTTGAAGCTTTGCTTGCGTAGGATTTTATATTCCAGTAGAGTTTACATTGTCTAGTTATTATTGATTAGGGTCGAACCCATGCTATGTAAGGTTTTGGAAAACCAGACTTCATATTAAAGTGTTTGAAATTATTTCAACCTAAGGGTGTTTAAAGTTGTGATAATACCTTGTGTGGTGCATGTTGCACAAATCAAAGGGACAATTAGTTCAAATGCATATTAAGTATTGGAGAGATAAAGTAAGGAAACGGCATATGAAATAACCCCGAAGGGTAACAAGTTCTGACATAAACAAAGTTCACATATTTTCTAAAAAAAATACACATAAAAAGAACTTAGGCCTCGGAAGGCTGGGATTCTTCGGAACCATTATCCGAAGTTTCCTCGGATGTCTCAGTCGTCCCCTCAGAAGTCCCCGTAGAGGTTCCATCATAATTGCCTTCGGATGCTTTGGATGATGCGGGAGACACTGGATTCTGAGGCGCAGCTCTTGGAGGCTCTTCCACCCTGACCTTCTTCACAGCAGGCTCAGAATCTTCTTCAGAAGAAGTCTCCTCCTCCCCAGAGCTAGACTCGAGTTCTTTCCTCTTATGGCCTTGGCTCCCTGAAGGGCCGTCTTTGATCAGATCAGCAAGCTTGTCAGTAACACCCCCAAGCTCCGGAACTCGCACAGGGCAAGGAAATGAGGACTGCTCGAGGACTTCTGGAAATTCATCTTGGATGGCCTCCACAGCAGCATCCCAGCCTTCTTTATAGCTAACTGGGTGTAGGAGGGCATAGTGCTCCACCATCAAGTCCATGAACTCCTGGGTGTCCATCCAGCCGTTAAAGGCTTTATCCTTCTGAGCCTTCAGAATAACATTTTCAGCCCGGGCCGTTTCCAAGTCAGAAGTGGAAGAGGCCAGTTGAGCTTCAAGGGCCTCTATTCTTTGGTTGGCCTCCTCCAACTTCTTGTTAGCATCCTCCAGGCCAACCTTCCAAGCCTTAGCTTGGTGAATCGCCCCTTGGAAATGGGCGTTAGCCTGCAAGAGAAGCAGCAAAAGTATGAGAAAAGAAACGTAAAAAGGCAAGTATGAAGGGTATAGGAAAAGGATGTACCGTCGCTAAAGCCTGGGCTCTGAAACGCTCATTCCCCTCTAAGTCCTGTTGAAGGACAAAGTCTTGATAGTCCACCGGGGAGATGGAATGCTTAGACCATTCCTTGGCCAGCGCCGTGCTGCCAACGATTGAATCCTTGCCCCGGATCCCCCAAGCAGGTTGAAAATAGGCCCCTGGCCTCTGCTTGGTGCGCAAAACTTGGCTGGGGCCTTCCTCGCCTGGTTCCATTGCTTGGAGGAGGAACTCAGGGAAGCGGTCACCAAGGCGTGGGTCTTTAAAGACCTTTCCAGCCCGCTTCATCCTGGTTGTCTCCAGGTCTTTAGGCTTGGTAGCCTCCTCAATCTTCTCAGCCACTGCGACAGGCGAGATAAGTTGAAGAATCAGCGGAATAAAAAATGAAGGAAATAAAAAAGAGGTAAGGAAGGAAACTTAATTTTCTTAGGGACGGGCGAGAGGCCGCGTTCTACCAGAACGGTCTCCCGGATAAGGTCCCAAGAATGGGAAGTCCCATTATCTTGCATAAGGAGGTTGAAAGCTCTAGCCTCCTCCTCAGACAGAGTTATATCATTTGGGCTCCCATCGACGGCAAGCCCAAAGGACGACCGAAATAGGGTGCCCCAATCTCCACCCTCCCTAACGACGAATAAAAATTCTTTCTTCCACCCCAAGTTGTTGTCAAGGATGGACTTCCCGTTCACAATGTGGGGAATAGTGGGGCGCTGGTTTAGAGAAACCCAACCCGGACTTTTATTAGGGCTGTTTTTGAACTGGAAAATTTTCCTGAAAATGGCAACGGAAGTAGGGACATTGTGCTTGGAACATTGTGACAGATAGCACAGAATAAGCCTCCAAGAATTAGGGGGAGTTGGCAAGGGCTGATGCCCACATCAGCCAGTAAAAGAGGAATGAACGGATGAGAAGGGAGTCTAATACCTGCCCTTAGAGTATCCCTATAGACGCATAATGCATCCTTCTTCCACTGGTAGGCCCTATCGGCCGGACCTGCAAGAACCAGCTTAAAAGGTTCCTTGATTTTGAAGCAGCTGCTCAACTTTTCCAGCTCCTTGGGATCCCGCAAAGCACTAATATGGTCGTGCGCGTCCAGATGCGCATCAGACGGGTACTCATCCCCTCGAGTGTTGATCATGTCGATTAAAGAAGTGTACCTTGATCGAATAGGGAATTCGTTGGACTTTCTAGCCACGTTCATTTTGGCCAAGCGAGTCATTTTCTTGTCAGCCATCTGAAAAGGGGGGGCACATAGACATGTTATCCTAAAAAAAGGCACATAATGGAAAAGAAGACACAAGAAGTAAAGTGAGAGATTTTACCTGAAGAAGCGCTCCTAAAAAAGGCTTTGAGCCCCGACTTGCTGTTATTGCTCTGAGAAACTTAGCAGGAGGAGAAAGAAGAAAAACTTAGAAATGAGAAAGTGAGCAGTAGTAGCCTCTCCTTACTCCTTTATATAAGAGGAAAAGGGAAGTTGAAGGGACGAAAGCCCATTAAGGAAATAGGCCCAAAGAAAAAAGCCCAGAAAAAAGGAATATTCCAGAATAATTCCAAGGAATTCTAGAGAATTCCAAATCAATAAAGAGGCCCAGTAAGATTTAAGGCCCAATAAAGAGGCCCAGTAAGATTTAAGGCCCAATAAAGAGGCCCAGTAAGATTGAAGGCCCAATAAAGAGGCCCAGTAAATATTTAAGGCCCAATAAGAAGGCTAGGCCCAAATCCAATTAGGATTTGGAAAATGCAATACCCTAAATTGTAGCCCTAAAATTTGTTAGGCCCAAAGAAGAAGGCTAGTGAAAGACCAGGATTCAGGTCAAAATCCAGGTCGTGAATCCTGCCCAAAAACTTTCGAGCAGGCACCCAAAAATAACCGGTAGAAAAGATCAGGATTCAGTTCGAAATCCAGGTCGTGAATCCTGCCCGAAAACTTTCGAGCAGGCACCCGAAAATAATGGATAGAAAAGACCGGGATTCAGGTCGAGAACCAGGTCGTGAATCCTGCCCGAAATTTTTCGACCAGACACACGAAAATAATGGGAATAACAGGACTGGATTGAGGTTGAAGCCCCAACCAGGAATGAGGTCGAAATAAACCAAGCATTTTTCAAGAATGGGGTTTACAAAACCTAGACTAAAACCTAGGTCGAAAATCGACTAGGATCCTGGTCGAAAACCAGGTCGTGAATCCTAGTCGATATTCTTTGACCAGGAAGCATGAGAAACAGAGAAATTTCGAACAGGATTCAGGTCAAAACATCGACTAGAATTCTGGTCGAAATCCTAGTCGAAATGCTCAAGACCAGGAATAGAAAAATGGTAAGTTTTCGACCTAGATCCAGGTCGAAAGTTCGACTAGGATCTTGGTCGAATTCCAGGTCGTGGATCCTAGTCGAACTCCTTCGACCAGGATTGCAAGGCTGACCCGTTTTTTGACTAGGATCCAGGTCGAAATTTCGACTAGGATCCTGGTCGAAAAAGGGCTGGAAATCAGAAAATCCAGAAAATTAAGGATAAATCCCGGAAAATTAGGGAAAAATCCAGAAAATTAAGGATAAATCCTAGAAAATTAGGGAAAATCCTGGAATTAAAGGAAAAATTCCTGGAGATTAGGATAGTTCCTGAATAGAAGGAAAAATCGTCGTAATGTGTAGGTCGCTCCACACTTTATACAAAAAAAATAAAACGAAACCCTGTAAGGGAATGAACGAACTTAACTTTCGCGAAATCTTATACGGTTTCCCAAAGTTGGGGGGCAAATGATAGGGATAAATAAACCCTGATTGCATAATTAAATATTACAGTTTGGGCTGCAAGGCCCAATAAGAAGATGTATGACATTCAGACCAGAAAGGTTAACATGTTGATCAGGCCTGATGGACCAGATCAGGCCAGATGGAACAAAGAAGGCCCAAAAACCCTGTATATTAATTAATTTCGTAATTAATTAATAAAGGAGAAATCAGCTATTGAGAAGAGTCCGGATAAGGATATAAATCCTTGCAGATTAGCCCCAAGGGACCTAAAAGGATAAGGAATCAGTTTCCTACTATCTAGGACTCCGAAGTCCATTCTAACTATGAGACTTGCTCATTAAGTCTCCTATACCAAGTCCAATTCAAGGACTCCCACATCTATATAAGGGGTCTCACCCCACAAATCAGAACTACGTTTTTTGGCTTGATTCTCTAATTCACAGAGATACGTAGGCATCTCGTAAAGGCATAATTAAGCTAAGAAACACGAGAGCAGCCATTAAAGGCCTTGAGCTCACGTACCTTAGTAATAAATACAACAATTATATATATTAGATTTTTATCCATAACACCAGGTTTCCTTTATCGATGAGTAAACTATAACATCAAATCAACATTTGAGCATGGCCATGCATTTCATAGTCTAACTCAAACAAGAGGCCAATAATATCACTCCTAAAAAGGAGGGTTAAATCCTTTCTAGATCATTCATATTTCTCATATGATTCATAATATACCCAATATACACTTTTATCATCACCCGGTCAAAGGTAACTTTTAATGCAACCAAAGTATATTAATTCTCATATAGAAATATAATGATTTCAAGTCTAAGGACCAATACATCATTATCACTGTGAGAATTACTTATGACACAATAGACATGTAAAATCTCACATTGGGTCTTCCAGCACCATGTAAATAATACATGTGCTTGTGTTTTGACTTTAGTATCACTATACCTATGATCAATGAGATGTGATCATCAGTCAATATTCACACTAGTCTTAATGCATTATTATTGTCCCTTAATAATAATACTCGACTAGGATCTTTAGGAATATCAATACTATTCTCATAATCTCATTTCTAAGTCACGTACTTAGAGATATAAAATTACATATCATATTCCAAGGACATTTATTAATCTAACATCTTATAGCAGAAAATAAAGATATAATAAATTACTAAAGAATAATCCATATAATCAGAATTAATAATCCAAATGTTTCATAATATAAACATAATAGTGTTATCTCTAGGGCACAAACACTAACAATCTCTCACTTGCATTAGAGCCAATCACCCATATATCTAATACCCATGGAACTAGTATGACCTTCGTGCTTTTACTGCGACAAAGCCTTAGTCAGTGGGTCTGCAACATTATCATCAGTATGCACTTTACATATATGTATATTTCCTCTTTCATTAATCTCTTGAGGGAGGTGATATCTCCTAAGTATATACTTTGCCCGGGAATGGGACCTTGGTTCTTTAGCCTGCGCGATGGCTCCATTATTATCACAGTAAAGATCAACTGGATCTGTGATCGATGGAACCACACCAAGTCCCGTTATGAATTTCCGTATCCAAACAGCCTCTTTGGCTGCTTCACTGGCAGCAATATACTCAACTTCCATTGTAGAATCAGCTACTATCTCTTGCTTTGAACTCTTCGAGCTTACAGCACCTCTATTAAGGCAAAACACAAAACCTGACTGAGATACTGAATCGTCTATGTCTGTTTGAAAGCTGGCGTCAGTGTAACCCTTTACAACCAGCTTTTCATCTCCTCCATACACCAAGAATGAATCTTTAGTCCTTTTCAAGTACTTAAGAATATTCTTGACTGATGTCTAGTGACCCTCACTATGATTAGACTAGTATCTGCTCGTCATGCTCAAGGCATACGAAACATCAGGTCGAGTACATATCATCGCATACATTATAGATCCAATTGCCGAAGCATATGGAACTTTGCTCATACGGCCCTTATCATTTAATGATTTAGGGCAGTTGTCTTTTGAGATCAATATCCCATGAGACATTGGGACATACTTTGTCAATGTAAGTACTCTGACTTAGGCCGATTAATTTTCTTGATCTATCTCTATAGATCTTGATCCCTAATATATAGGTAGCTTCACCTAAGTCCTTTATCGAGAAACTATTTCCCAACCAAGTCTTAACAGCTTGTAGAGAAGGTATGTCATTCCCTATTAGTAATATGTCATCTACATATAGTACTAGAAATGCCATGGTTCATCTTCATTTTGAATAAAGCCAAATTCTTTGACTGTTTCATCAAAATGACGATTCCATCTCCTTGAGGCTTGCCTCAATCCATAAATAGATCGAAGCAACTTACAGACCATCTTAGCAAACTTGGGATCGACAAAACCCTCAGGTTGTATCATGTATACATCCTCTTCAAGGCTCCCATTTAAGAAAGCGGTTTTGACATCCATTTGCCAAATCTCATAGTCGTAGTAAGTAGCTATTGCTAGCAAAATCCTGATGGACTTGACCATAGCAACTGGTGAAAAGGTCTCATCATAGTCTATACCATGAACTTGTTTGAAACCTTTTGCCACCAGTCACGCTTTATAGGTCTGTACTTTACCATCCATGTCAGTTTTCTTCTTGAAAACCCACTTGCACCCTATAGGTTTTACCCCTTCAGGTGGATCAACTAAAGTCCATACTTTATTTTGATACATGGATTCCATTTCGGATTTCATGGCCTCTAGCCATCTCTCGGAGTCTGGACTTTTCATAGCATCTTGGTAGGTAAGAGGCTCATCATTATCTATGAGCATTACATCATCATCTTGAGTCAAGAGAAATCCATAATATCTCTCTGGCTCATGACGAGCCCTGGTAGATCTACGAACAACCTGTGTTTCTGGAGCAGGAAGATCTTGATGTACTTCCTGCCCATTTTCCAACTCTGGTTCAATATTATTTTGTACAACTCGATCTTTATCGAGATCTATAGTCCTCCCACTAATTTTCTTTGAAAGTAACTCTCTTTCAAGAAATACAGCGGTTCGAGCAACCAACACTTCATTCTCGGTAGGATCATAGAAACTATACCCTTTAGTTTCTTCAGGATATCCCACAAAATAACATTTATCCAATTTCGGTCCCAGCTTGTCAGACACCAAGCATTTCACAAATGCTTCGCATCCCCATACTTTCATAAAAGACATGCTGTGATGTTTCTCAGTCCATATCTCATATGGAGTCTTTTGAACCGATTTAGTTGGAACTCGGTTAAGTGTATATGCAGCCGTTTCTAGAGCATAACCTCAGAAACTTATTGGAAGATCTGCTAGACTCATCATCGATCGCGCCATGTCCAACAAGGTACGATTTCTCCTCTCAGAAACTCCATTCCATTGAGGCGTTCCAGGAGGAGTAAGTTATGATACGATACCACACTCCTTCAAGAAACCTTTAAACTCGAGGCTTAAGTATTCTCCTCCATGATCTAATCGTAGAACTTTTATACTTTTCCTATTTGCTTTTCCACTTCATCCTTGTATTCTTTGAACTTTTCAAAAGAATCAGATTTGTTCTTCAAAAGATACACATATCCATATCTACTGAAATCATCAGTAAAAGTAATGAAGTAGTAAAAGCCACCTCTTGCCATCGTACGCATTGGACCACATACATCACTATGTATAAGTCCTAATCGTTCGGTGGCATTTTCACCTTGTCCGGTAAAAGGAGCTTTAGCCATTTTGCCAATGCGACAAGATTTGCATTCTTCATATGATTCAAAATCAAACTTATCCAAGTAACCATCTTTATATAATTTGGAAATGCATTTCTCATTTATGTGACCTAAACGACAATGCCAAAGGTATGTTTGATTTGAGTCTTTCATCTTAATACGTTTATTATCATTATGTATGTTATAGATAGGAATATCTATATCAAGAACATATAAACCATAAAACAAACGTGCAATCCCGTAGGTAACATTATTGAATGAAAAGGAACAACTATTGTTCTGAATCAAAAATGAAAAACCTTTCTTGTCCAAACAAGAAACCGAAATAATGTTTCTGCAAATCGCAGGCACGTAAAAACAGTTATCTAGTTCTAAAATAAGCCCAGTGGGCAATGATAAATGATAAGTCCCTACAGCTAAAGCAGTAACCTTTGCTCCATTGCCAACTAGTAGGTCGAATTCTCCCTTCGCCAATGTCCTACTTCCCTGCAGTTCCTGCACATTTATACAAATGTGAGAACCACATCCAGTATCTAATACCCAAGATGTAGAAGTAGACAAATTGACTTCAATAACATAAATACCTGAATCAGAAGCAGTAACAACAGCCTTCTTCTTCTTCAGATCCTCCAAATAAGCATGGCAGTTCCTCTTCCAATGACCTGGTTTCTTGCAATAGTGACAATCACCAACCTTTGGAACACCACCTTTAGGCTTCAAAGCCCTGGTCGGATCAGGTTTCGGATTGGCATTCGATTTAGATCCCATCTTCCTCTTGCCTTTCCATTTACCCTTTCCTTTGGCCTTCCCCTTATTCATCATCAACATGGAAGTAGGGGATGTCTTCTGAACGTTGGTCTCAGCAGTTTTCAACATAGCCAACAGTTCGGTGGGGTTCTTATCTATCTCATTCATATTGTAATTCATCATAAATTGAGAATAACTGCGGTTTAAAGATTGCAAAATTAGGTCAATCTGGTGCTCCACAGCAATCAGGGCACCCAACTTGGCAAGGTACTCAATATACACAATCATCCTTAGAACATGCGGTCCAACCAGATCACGTTCTCCCTTCTTACATTCATGCAACAATTTGAAAGTATCAAACCTCTCCTGAGGAGCCTGCCCTTCAAACATACGTTTAAGGTGCTCAATCATATCATAAGAATCCATATTCTCATGTTGTTTCTGAAGTTCAACACTCATGGTTGCTAACATGAGACATTGAACATCCGTGTCATCATCGATATATTCTGATAAACATTATATTGAGCACGGGATGCTCCTTCAATGAGAGGTGCAGGGCGAGGGATATCTATGATATAGAGCTTGCGCTCTTGTTTGAGGACAATCCTCAAGTTCCTCTATCAGTCAAGGAAGTTTGTTCCTATTAGCTTGTCCTTCTCAAGGATTGATCGCACAAAGAAGTTGTTTGAATTTATTTCCATTTGATATCTACAATGTTTAAAATGCATAAGATAAATTAGTTTACAGAGGATTATTAAATTATGTTCAAGTGATTATTCATATATATTCAAAATATATATCTCCCACTATTTTATCAAATTAATAGCCCTAACTATTAATTCGGAAAGAGTATCTTCTATATACTTTCTAGTGAGCCAAGATCCAAATTTTCACAACATTTTAGTTCAGCTTTGGCTTTACTCCTAAAACATGATTCAATAAGGTAGACAACATTTGTCAATTATATCAACTATATAACTCTTGGATAGTTTAGTGGAATAACATTTATTCTTATTTATCCAATAAATCTCACCAAACTCTATGCCTCTAAGTTTACACTCCTATTGTGGTAACTTAGTTAAGTTAAAACCCAAAGGTCTAAAAGTATCATATACTTCAACACGCCATCCCACGATAGATGGGAGTACTTCGCTCTGGCGAACCCACTCCTTATCGATCTAGGGGTTAACGCGTTGGACATATTGGAAGGCATCTAAATAACTTAATATAAACATTAGGGTTTTGTTAGTATTATAACGATCATGATCCCGTCATAAAGAGATTCCCAATTTTTTCTTGAATAAAATACTTCAAATCAATACTCGTCAATGGTTTGATTTTCAGGTAGTGGAGGAGTCACATCGGTCTCGCTTAAAACCCACAGCCTTACAAGTTCTATGAACCCGTTGTTGACAAAATCGCCCCATGTCGGAAACAAAAAAGATTCGTATTTCATTCCGTGTTTCATAAACACGAGAATCTCATAATCGTTTGTAAATTTTAAAATCTTGAGTCTTACAGATTTTATCTTGTTTAGGCATGGCATGGGTGACGTATCTAATACATACATTCATGCATGATTAATCTAATTGAAGTATGCATTATCAACTATTCTATACATACATTCATACATCAATATGTAAAGTGCAATAAAGTAAATGTGTTTGGTTATGGCCCCATCCTATGTGATCTTTATCAAGCTCATGATAAAGATTAAGGTCAATCTAATATGGTGATGGAAATAAATACAACTACTTATTACATAAGTCTTCTTCTTTGTTTAGACTTCTTGTATGTCTCGTCTTCTTCTTTGTTTAGACTCCTTGTATGTCTCGTCTTCTTCTTTGTATCACCTCCATTGGATAGCCTTCTTGAGTCTTCAATTACGTTACATGATTGAAAGTAAAACTAATCTAATGAACTTACAAGAATAACTCGAGTTATATTCGAGATTTATGATTACAAAGATTGATGACATGCAAGTCGTATTTAAAACCAAAACCAAAACCAAAACCATTACACTAAGGTCGAAAGGCCATAACCATCCACCATGCTCATAAAATACATAAAAGCATGTTAAAATACATAATCTGATCTTAACATATCATATTATCCATGATTTAATCATAAAAAAAATATGACAAAAATCAGAAAAATCAGAATCAAATCAGAAAAATAAGAATCACTGTTTATGGGCAGTAAACCACGTCAAACGCCTTACAGACGAGTGGTTGATAGCTTTAGCTATCAGTTTTGTTCAGACGCTCGTTTACCTATCGAATAGGGTATTCGTTTGTGTAAATCGGACAGCAGGCCCAAGTTTCAGCAAATCTGCAGCAGCCAATTCAGAATCCGTATCTAATATGATTCTCATAATTAGAACAAACATAAATCATGTATATATCAGTATATATACAGATTACATAATCATCTTATGATTATACAACTCACATGAATATCATATATTCAAAACCATACATATACAAGCATATTATATCAACATCAAATCATGACGAATCATGTACATGCTCATATATCGAAAACGGTTAAACACATAAACGAATTAAAAACTTTTCGCAAGTAGCTCTGATGCCATTAAAGGGTTTTTTAGCACATAAACGCAATGAAAACGTAAATTTAAATCTTAAAAAATGAAACCCTCCGCAGGATCCATGCGAAAAATAATATTTAATTCGTAGTTCAGTATGTTTACCTTAAGAAGATTTACGTTAATGGAAAGATGGAGGTCTTGAATGATCACCACGTAGCACGTCGTTGGAACGATCTACGCCTTGAAGGTATCCACGCGAATGATCGCCCGGAGGATGGGTGTGTACTAGCACGTACTTGAGGCTGCCTTCTTGCTCTCTCTATCTCTCTTCAAGCTGTTAGGGTTTATGTTTTATCAAATAAAATATGTCCCCCTAATTCTATTAGAAAAAGATATTATATAGGAAAGAACTACTGGGCCTCCAACCCTAAAATTAATTTTAGAGTTATTATTATTAATATTATTAAGTCTCACTTAATCATCCAATAACTTAATTTCTGAATTAATATTAAATTCGATTTCCTATTTTTTTACACTTAATTAATAACAAATAATTCGAATTACTTACATTTAATTTAAATCCGAATTTAAATTAAATAATCCTCCAATCATTCTTTGTGCAACCCTTTAGGTTATTATTACGTTGGGAACAATTTTAAATCTAATTTAAAATCATAAAAAATGAGCGGCATCTAGTAATACATCATTGTTACCCAAGTAATAATAATTAAATCGGTGATCGATTAGACCTTTTGTGTATAATGTACAATGTACTGTAATCCTTTTAATCATATATTATAGATTAAACTCTAGGCATATTATGTGTCATCATCTTCATAATTTAATCCAGGTTTCCTTGATCAATGGGCAGACTATAATATCAAATCAACATTTGAGCATGGCCATGCATTTCATATTCTAACTCAAACAAGAGGCCAATAATATCACTCCTAAAAAGGAGGGTTAAATCATTTCTAGATCATTCATATTTCTCATATGATTCATAATATACCCAATATACACTTTTATCATCACCCGGTCAAAGGTAACTTTTAATGCAACCAAAGTATATTAATTCTCATATAGAATTATAATGATTTCAAGTCTAAGGACCAATACATCATTATCACTGTGAGAATTACTTATGACACAATAGACATGTAGAATCTCACATTGGGTCTTCCAACACCATGTATATAATACATGTGCCTGTGTTTTGACTTTAGTATCACTATACCTATGATCAATGAGATGTGATCATCAGTCAACATTCACACTAGTCTTAATGTATTATTATTATCCCTTAATAATAATACTCGACTAGGGATCTTTAGGAATATCGATACTATTCTCATAATCTCATTTCTAAGTCACGTACTTAGAGATATAAAATTACATATCATATTCCAAGGACATTTATTAATCTAACATCTTATCGCAGAAAATAAAGATATAATAAATTACTAAAGAATAATCCATATAATCAGAAATAATAATCCAAATGTTTCATAATATAAACATAATAGTGTTGTCTCTAGGGCACAAACACTAACAATTAGATCATCCATGTTTTTAACAATTTGTTAGATATTTACGATCTCAACTGAGAAGCGTAAGTATCAAAGAAGAATCAAATGAAGATATTCATTATGAATGCTCGTCGATGAATTGAGGAAAATTTATTAAAAATTCCTTGGATAATTGAAATAAAGTATAAATAGCTCTGAGCCGAACAAGAAGATCATAATCTATGAATGAAAGTTCTTGGATCAACTAAAAGAATTGAACAAGTCCAGATGCGGAGAAAGACTATTCAAGTTGTGGGTCACATCAGAAGTTCAGAGTAGGGAACTAAAAGGATTTCCTGATATGACTTATCAATGCAATACGAATGATCAACAGTTTGGAGGGAGTAACGTGACAGTGTGTAGGTGCCCAAAATATTTCACTAATTATCCTAACTCTCATCATTATCCATCTGAGGATGATCCCACCTCTTCTTCTTCGTAATTCCATGTTTCAACAAGTTTCTCTTTCAACATCATTTTAAAATTGCTTACTAAATTGACTTTCGTACGTATATCTGTCATTCTGGTGTTTTAGCTCGAAGACTTTACTCAGAATTACTCCAAAAGCATATGTTAGGCCGATAGGGGCCTGCTACGCATCTGTTACTAATTACAAGTGGCCAGTTCCCCTTGGGAACAGATCAAAGAGATCTCTTAGGGATCTCAATGCAGTCCAAAAGCTCAGTGGCATGTATGTGTAAGTGAACATACATTGCCGAATATATTATGGGTCTATGAGTATATATATGTAGTCTCTAACATCATTTCTACCGAACTAGACTCACTTGTCTATCCTTTTTAGAAGGTTCTAAGATCGAACTATCGCTCGTTATAATCTTACGCCATTAAATTGTAGACATGCCATCAATTCTCGACGCTCTTAATCTCTGAGCTAAACCATCATAACCTTATATGTTAAGCACACTAATAATATCATGTAGTGTAGTCGTCTTACGATAGCATTCTTATATTACAATCAAATCTTCCTTAATAGAAAAATATCATTAAGGGTATATTGGACACTATCTCTGGTGAATTCGTGATTAATAGGATATTCACATCCTCATTGGTAAAATGACACCTTCAACTAGTTCGGGTCAATAACCACAACTGTATATTAATAATTAGGCTTCATGGTTCTCACATATGATGCCACTTCATGGGAAACCTATAAAGAACTACGAGTAACAAAGCTCGTGTTACAAAATTAGCATATGGTGTTGGTAATATCGCCTTTACCCCAAATGCCCTGGAGACTCAGCTCCGAGTTCTACATCCACATCCTTGCCAAATCATATATGATTCTAATTTTCTTCTCATCATTCTGATAATCTCCAATGGTTCTATTAATCACACTTTAATACCTCAAATATACACTTATCCTAATCTACACATTAGGGCTACATCCAGTAGTAGTCCAATGATGAACTCTATATGAGCTCTTACATAATCTCGCATCTAGATAGACTCCTAACACTCTCTTCTCTGAGTACTATAACTTAAGGCTCTGATACCATTTCTGTAACTCCCCCAAATCTGGGGTCAGGAATCTGGGTCGTCACACAATCCTTCAATCATGTATAACCTGTATTAACTCAATAATCCAATAATTCCATATCAAAGACCCCCAATTTCACACACTCACAAGTTATAGCCTTAGAAACTACGTACAACAAGTATCATTTGTTATTAAAATTTAAATGTACTTCACAGGATCTCAAATAATTATTCGTAACCTCTACATGAAGTTACAATATTTATGACTGATATATTATACCTATCTGATACTCTGGCCCACCTGAGACAAAGTTGCCAGGGATTCTCCCCATGACTGTAAATGACTAAGTCCCACACTGGCATACTGATTATCTGTTGTGTTGTGACATTTGAAAGAAAACAATAGTGAACAATAATGCTCAGCCATAATAATGTATAGTACGAAATGACTGTATGAGAAATTGAAGTATAATTTCATACACGATAAATATGTTTATTTAAATAATTTTCCTCGGTGATTCACACCTTCTTTCAAAAATAATTATTTAGTGGATTTATTATCCTGCAAATACGTTAATGGTAAACCCAGCACTGAGGCTTGGGTTAGGGTATTGTATCACAATTCCAATTGGAAGAATAGGACATTCACTGGAGCTACCGCATACGATGATCAGTCATACTACGGACAGTCAGTAACATTTTCTACTAGTAGAAGGATGGCACCTTCATATTCCGGTTATCACCCTGGCCGCATACAGGCAACGTGTCCTTATTTCGGGTATACACACACTTCGCAGGTCCTTAGGTACAGATAGTACCGTCTCCTACGGTACCGGCAGTCTACCCAATACACGAAGTAATTGGATCTCTACCCCTCCTTTGTCATTTAGGAAATCCTATCATATACTTGGAATCATCGAACTATATCAAAGTTCCCCAAGCATTTTGCTCGTTGATAGGAACAGCTCGTCTCATATGTATATATATATATATATATATACTTCCGAGAATTTTCGGAGGAAGTACTAGGATAATGTAAGTTGATCGTTGTCAACAGATAAATAAATGAAGGGGAGTTTTTTTTAAAATATTTTAAATATAGCATCATGTATATATGGACATTATTTCCAAAAAAACACAACACAACAGTTTCAAAAAGGTAGGGTTTGAAAACTTGTCTAGAGTCCAAGATACATTTTCAGACTTGCTCTCGTTCCGGGTTTTCTAATCAACAAATATCATAATCTTAATCAGTATTCCTAATCCCATCACCGACTTATATTTCTAAGAAGTACAATACTTCAAAATTTTCAATATCCGACCGACTCGAAATAAATATCAATCCTTGGTCGAAACGGACGGTCAAAGTGGTCTTCTAGAGTTGACTTTACCGAATGATACTATTATGCGACTCGCACTCTAATATTTTTAGTAAATCGTAAAATTAATATTTTAAAATGAAACCACATCAAGGATCTTCTTGAGTTCTTGTAATATTTATCATAAAAGTTTCATTTTGATTAAATGAATTTAATTAGGTGAAAAGTATTTCAGAAGTTCGGTCAACTACAGAATTTTACTATTCAAACCGCTTTCACTAAAATATTTATATCTCTCAAACCGTTAACTCAATTGATGTACCGTTTTCGCATACGTGATCTAGAAAAAATTTAGAACACATAATTTCAAAATAGGTTTCTGGTAACAGGGATGAAAATCCCGAAGTGACAGTTTCTAACAGGGTTTTTTTTGATGTTCGTACTCTGCGCGACCTCGGCTCCGATATTTTTATTAAATCGAAAAATTAACATTTTTAGCTTAAATTTTAAAGAGATCTTCCTCACTGTATAATTAAGTTACTGACCAAGTTTTTTGATTTTTAACAATGTTAAAGGGCCTTAATTTACCCTCAAAGTTAGCACTAGGTAGCAGTTTGGTTTTCTCGACTATTATCACTAAAATGAGCTTTTCTCCTTATCCGTAAATCGTCTCGGCACGATCTTTATATGGTTAAAAACTAGACAATGAGAAATATACATCCATATGCAGTGGTTTGTAAAAATATTAAATTTACAGCTCATATTTCTTGCTTAAATCAGTCCTAAATAGAAATGGACAGTACGACGGCTATACGTGTAACGATTCCCGGTTTTAACTACGCTAATTTATTTGACAACGACTCAAACACTGATTTCTTCATATTTTTTGAAATATTAGTCCCTAAATTATATTAAATCATCACCAACATCAATCCATAATAATAAACCATCCAAAACCAACATTTTATAATCCATAATCAATGAACCAACATGTACTTAAACATAACTCAAACTTAATCTTATAACTCAAGTAAATTAAAGGGTGAATGAAGTTTATGACTTCCTTGAAGCTTATTAATACTTAATGAAGTCCTAATATCCTTGATGAAGCTTTGGTCTATATTTGGGAGCCTTAAACTTCCATCAAAATTCAAGAAAACAAGTTAGTGATTTTCGGAGTTACTATTCACCCTCAACTTCAAACATTTTTATAAAATTGAAAACTGCATGGATGGGCATGAAATTTGGTGCGTGACTTTCCCATGATAGGAAAGAGGTTTGGTAAAACTTTGGTGATTTTTGAATGGGTAGAATGTGAGTTTTGAATTTTTCTTTCCTCCATGTTCTTGAAAATCTGCATTGTTCTTGGAGAGAGAGAGAGAAAAAAAAGTTGATTGGTTTGTCTTCCCTTGGAAGTATTGGATGATATTTGTGATATTTATTGTGTATGTATAAGGAGTGTTCAACAAGATGCTTCTTATTCAAGCCTAGATATTAGCTTGCACACCACACTTGACTAGGCACTTTAATTATAAAACATGAATTCTTATTTTAAGAAATATTATCTTTTACTTAATTTTTAATTTAATTAGCTAGCTTGGATAATTTATTACTAATTAATTTGGATGGGATTTTCATGGACTTGGTTCATTTATTTATTCGCTTACATATTCGCTTGGTCGTTTATTCGTTTTCGTAATAAATCTTCGTAAGCGATTCTCGGGGTAAATCCTTTCCTATAAATCCTTTATGCTTTGAAATCTTGTACTTGGATTTTAATTCGTAAAATTCTAAATTCTTAATCGTAATGTGATTCTCGTATTCCTCGATAGTCCGTAAGATATAGTCATTTTATAAAGTTCATTTTCTCCTAAAACAAATGGCTTTTACATACACTCATTTGGTACGTATAGTCACAATAACAACTCGAAATCTTAAATTAGAAATTCGTATACGGTATGGTCGGAAAAGTTTTTATTAAATCACAAGGTTACTATTCCTAAAGGTCTTTTACAGATGTCAAAAATTTGGGTTCATACAGGCTTTCTCTGATCTCATCTCACAAGATGAAAAGAAAGAGGAATTAGTTCCTTTGAGGTTGTCATTGGTTTCTAGGAACTTGCTCATTGCAAGGCTCCTTGTGACTTTTGGTTTGCCCAACAAGCAGAGTGCTCAGCTGCAGGAAATCACCATTGGGAAACCCCTGTAGCTCACCCCAGCACAACAACCTAAACACAAACACAAACCACCTCAGGTGCCTCTCAAAAGACACATGTTATAAAAAGGAAGAAACTTAAGCTGGTTTCTAGGGTTGAGGCTCCTGTTGAGAAACCCCATGAGGGCAGGAGTTCAGCTGCTACAAATATTGATGTAGCCAAATCAAGAGCCGATACAACACAAGTTCCTTAGTGTTCTAAACCTTCAGAATATGTAAGGAGGAAGCTTGTGCTTGCAGGATTAGAATCAGATGATGATGAGGACAATGCTGCCTTATCTTTAAAATTTCCAAGCTTACATTTTGATTCTTCTCCAAGACTAGTTGTTTTGCCAACTGATGAGAGCATAGCTACTGATGTTATTCAAAGTGCCAGAAATACTGATGAAACTAGTACAAGCCCAAGGCCAAGAAAAAGGAAGTTAGCCAAAACATACTATGCTCAAAATATGCTCAAGATTAAGAAAGAAATTGCTGAGGAGACACAGAGTGCATCTACTCCAAATCCTGATTTCTAGACAAATCCTGATGCACCTATGCAATTGTCTGATTCTCCAATAAAGCAGCCAAGGAAAAGACTGAGGAATCACTCATGAGAAAGTAGAAGAGAGTGTCAAGAGGCTGCAAAGGGAAGGTCTTTTCCCTGGATCAAGCACACAAAAACCTGTATCTCAAAGGGATACAGCAACTACTACAAATTCTGATCCTATCACACAAGAACCTAGACTTCAAAGTAGTGCAGCAGATATTGAAGAAATAGAGCCTCTTGCTGAAAAGTCCATTCAACAATGGCATGATGAAGAAACTGCTAAGATCAAAGCTGAAGTTGCAAAGATTAAATATTTTTGTCATTCTATTGAGAGGCATACTTCTAAGCACAGAGATGGTTTCAAACTTGGAGAAGCACATGAGTTAGAATCTGAATCTGAGGATAGGAGTACATAAGAACCTAAATGTCAAAGTCATCCAGAAACTCATGAATCTCCAGCCCCACAAGAACCATTGCATCAAAGTTAACATGAAGGATTAACTCCTGAAGCAGTGATATTGGTTATAGATGCTGAAGGCACGATTCATCCATCACCACCATATATTGATGTCTTATCAGTACCTCCATTGGATGTTTTCAAAGAAGTTGAGTCTTCAGAATTACAAGGTATAAATACTGATTCCACCTTATGAGCATTTATTTTAAATACTGATTTTGTCTTATCAGCATTTATCTTTCATTTTATAAATCTGGTCGGTATGATTATATCTAGACCTTTATTTAAGGACTACCTCTAGTTGTATGACCACAGACAACCTTTCTTTAGCCACCTCTTATTTCTGTAGAACAAAATTATCTGAGCCTTTCATGTAAGAATGAGAGAAAATATTTAGAGAAAAACAGAATTTAAGAGAGGCAGGATCCTTCCTGGAAAAAGAAAAAGTAGATGAGAGTCAGGATTTAGTAATCCTTGTGAGGAAACTCTAACTATTCAAAGTTATGAGTTGTGTGGTGTGAGGAGTAGTGAGACTAATTTAAAACAATATAGTGATTAAGTGTTACTTTCTATATTTTGCAGGTGCACAGAGTACAAAAGAAACAACTGCTGAACAACAGTCTGTAGTCTCTCGGTTAAACTATGATGTACCAAGTACTGATAATCTCCCTGCAGGTCTAAGTGCGGATACTTTCCTGCAGTCCATTCATTCTATCAATACATCACCTATTATTCTCCCTGTTGTTGCTAAAGATGGAGATGCACAACAGTCCATTCAAAATGATATTTGTTGTGCAAGACATGCCTTTACTTTAACAAGACTAAGTCAAACTAACAACCCTAAGTAAGTTGTATTATAATCTTAGTTTGCATTTGTACTTGTAACATTTAAAGTTGGTAAAAATGTAAAAGAGTAGATTGGGATCTTTTTCTTTAAACAGTATCAAGCCTAAGGATTCTATCTGGAAGAAAATCAAGAAGATCATGCCTCAAAAGAATTATGAAGAAGCTTGGAGTTGAATAACTCTGTTTGGATAAAAGTATTCTAAGTCAAAGATCTCTACAAGTCACAGATTTAATGTTATAGAGAAGTCACTCGAGAACTCCAAATGACTTATCGATAAGTCAGGAAAGCTACTAGAGAACTCACAGAGATATCGACAAGCCAAATTGAAGACATGAAGATTGGAGATATCGACAAGTCATTTCTTCATTAGAGAACTCAGAGTTATCGAAAAGTCAACATTCATTAGAGAACTCTGAGTTATCGATAAGTCAAATTCCACTAGGGAACTCAGAGATATCGATAAGCCAAAATTCACTAGAGAACTCTGAGTTATCGACAAGTCAAATTTGAGTAGAGAACTCTGAGTTTATCGATAAGTCAATTATCTACTAGAGAACTCAGAGATATCGATAAGTCAAGTGAAGACATGAAGACTAGAGATCTCGACAAGCTAAATTCTCTTATAGAGAACTCAGAGACCTCTACAAGTCAAATTAACTATGGAGTACTAGAGATCTCGATAAGCCAATATACGTATCAAGATGTCAAGTTCTCTATAGATCAAATAGAGATCTCGACGTAAAACCTCAAAGTACAAAGTTGCAGACCAGTTCAATATCTAAGATTTACAATCAACAAACAATCCAAACAGCTGGATTGATAAGTCTACAAAAAGCAGCTTGAAGGATGTGCAAGATCAATGGTGAAGATTAACTGACAAAGGAAGATCAAAGTAAACACAGGATGCTAAGATATGCTAAGCCAAAAATAGAAGATACACTTTTCCTAAAATAGAAATCACAAGTGACAGTTTACTAAATTTAATAGCATGTCTTATTGCACACTGTGTAAACCAATAGGTAACTAAATTATAAAGTTAACACTGGTCCTTTAGTCAGTTATAAAAAATTAGATAGAAAATCTTTTAACACTCTCAAGAAGAAGTTAAGCTCTTTATCAATAAAGAGCCTAGAAATTTTATAGCAAAATATTCTTTATTTTAATATAAAATTAAGCGAGTTTTGAAAAGATCTGTTTTCTTTATTATTGCATGTTTAATTTCTGCAGTAACACATTTCACTACAAGATTTAATTTACTTGTTTCAACCAGAAAAAGCTCAAGAAAAGCATAAAAACAGTAAAACACATTCACCCCCTCTGTGTGTTATTCATTTCCTAACAAGTGGTATAAGAGAAAAATCTGAAAGTAAACAGATTCAAGATCTTGGAAGAATGAATACACAGAAAATCAGTAGCATCAAAATTCCTACCTTTGACAAAGCTAACTACACTCTTTGGAAAAATAAAATGTTGCTGTTTATCAGAATGGCCAATCCACTCTATATTCAGATTCTCAAAAATGGGCCCTTCACTTCTATGGTTAGAGTTGAAGAATCAATAGATGGTGATATGATCATTCTAACTCATTATGCTCCAAAAGAACCTTCTGAGTATACTGAGCCTGAAAAGGAGAAAATTTCCCTGGATAGTGGTTTGCAACTGATATTGATAGAGTCACTTGAGATGTACAACAACATTGTCAACTGTGACACTGCGAAGAAAATCTGGGAAAAGATTGATATACTCTGTGAAGGAACTGAGGAAGTTAGATCTAATCAAAGAAGGATAGTGATTTCAAAATATGAGGGTTTCATGGCCAAGCCAAAAGAAAGTATAACTGATGTTTTTGAATGGTTCAATAAGCTGATAAATGACTTACAACTCCATGACAAATACTATGAAGTTGAAGAAGTGAACTTGAAGTTCTTACTTACTCTCCCTCATCATTTGGAACAGAAAATCTCAGCAATTAGGGAAGGGAGAGACTTGAGCAGAATAACTATGGAAGTCCTGTATGGAATCTTGAAGACATATGAACTAAAAATGATTTAAAGGAAATCATTAAGGTCTGGTCAAAGGCATGTTGTAGATGGCTCAAGTGTCCTAATTTTCAATGAAATCCAGACCTCGAATGATGATCCGAGATCCCGGACTCTAGCTGTCTCAACAAGTGAGAAAAGAACAAATGATTCACAAGAACAGGTCATTCTGGAATTGGAAGAAGATGAGTTCTACACCTTGGATGAACTTGATGAGTTTGATCAGTCAATGGCCTATCTGGCAAGAAAGTTCTCTAATATAAGAGTAAAGAAGCCAAGATTCTTCAAGGGTAAAGGACAATCTTTCAACAAAGAAAACAGCTGGAAAGGAAAAGGGAAGTACACATTTGATAGCAAAAATGGTTACAAAACTGGATATGTTGACAGATCAAAGATAAGGTGCTTCAACTGTGATGAACTAAGCCATTATTCTACAGAATGCAGGAAAACCAAGAAAGCAAAGAAAGACAAAGCTTATCTTGAACTGGAAGCAAAGTATGAAGCTCTTCTCAAGAAATAGCAAAGCAAAGCTTATATTGCAGAGGAAAAAAAGATGGGATGATTCTGATAATGATGAAGATGAGGAAGTTGTAAACTATTCTTTAATGGCCTTGGAGCAAGGAGAATCATCCTCATCAAAATCACAGGTACCAACTCTCACTACCATTGATTTAAATGTGAGTCAATATAAGGAAATTGTAGAAAAGATGAGTACAGAAATATTTCACATTCATACAAGTATGGTTGCTGCTAATGAAGAAGTTAGCAGATTGACAAAGATAAATGAGAAGCTTGAAAGTGAGAAATAAAAAACTGAATTATTGTTGGTAGATATTGAAACTGTAAGACAAGAAAATGAATATCTAAAGAACAAGCTCAAATGTGCAAGTGAAACAGAAGCAGTGCTAAGGGAGAATCTGGAAAAGAATGAAGTTAAATTGAAATCCTTCAAGAATGCATCTGAGTTAATTGGACAGTACCATGAGAAAAACAATCCATGTGCAAACATTGTTATTGGTCTTGACTATGATGCCTTGAACAACAAAAAGAAAGACATAGGTGACAAACGAAAAACAATAGAAAATAAAAATGTTCCATCAATGCTGAAAAAGGTTGTCTCACTTATGTTCAAGGCATGTGAAGTAAATTTCAGTGAGGAATAGTTGATTATCAAGCAAGAAATTGATGATGAAGATAAACAGAAGAAAAATGCAAAAGCAACTCCATCTTCTAAAACTGAAGATAATTTCATGGATAATCAAAGCTCCAAGACACTTGTCAAAGAAACCAAGACTGAAGATGTAAGAAAGAAGAAGAAAAATATAAATGGAAAAATTGGGATAAATAGAAGCAATAATTTTACTTATGTTGCAGATGCTCCAAGAAAAAAGTATGAAAAATGTTGCTCTGTAAATCATCTAACTCACCTTTGTAAGAAGGTTGTTAACAAGCCAGCTGAAGGAGCATGCAAATACAATGAAGCAGATGCAAATGATCCCTACTCATTCTGTGACAAGTTTGACTGTATCCTTGTAACTTGAAAGTGATGAAGAGTTACCACAAACTGAGAGTAGACCTTATAGAAAAAAAAATTGGGTCTACATCAGATAGGGAAAATGCACAACAGTCATTGAATTCTATTTTATCTAAAACAACTTATTCTACTTCTTCTAAATCAGTTAACAAGAAGAAAGTACCCAACACTGCTTAGGTTTTTAAACACACTTAAAACTCATTGTGTGCCGGGAAAAGTGAAGAAAGTCATATGGATCATTGACAGTGGGTGTCCCAGATATATGACAGGTGATAAGGCCCTACTATCACAGTTTGAGGAGAAGGCTGGCCCTTCGGTGACCTTTGGAGACAACAACAAAGGATTCATAATGGGATATGGCAAGATTGTCTCTGAAAATGTTATCATTGATGATGTAGCACTGGTAGCTGGTCTTGAAGTGAATCTTATCAGTGTTATCCAATTTGCAGAAAAAGGTTTTGAAGTCTTATTCAACAAAGAAGAATGTACTTTTATCAGCAAGAAAACTGGTGAAGTTGCTCTGAAAGGAGCAAGGAAAGGAAGCTTATTTTTTGCATACTTGGACTCAACAAATAAGGATGGAATTTGTTACTTCTACACCAAGGCATCAGAAGAACAAAGCAAGCTATGGCATAAGAAGTTGTCTCACTTGAACTTCAAAGCAATTAACACCTTGGTCAAAAAGGAGTTAGTAAGAGACATGCCTAAACTGGAGTTTGCTCAAGTTGAAGTTTGTGAAGCTTGTCAGAAAGGAAAAATGAAAAGATCAAGTCACAAGTCAAAAATTGTGAATTCTATAAGTGCACGATTGTAACTTATTCATATGGACTTGTTTGGGCCAGTAAATGTCTTATCAATTTCAAGGAACAAATATGCACTTGTGATGGTGGATGATTTCATAAAATACACTTGGGTAGAGTTCATGCAATCACTTAATGATGGAACAGAATTCAGAAATGCAACATTAAGTGAATTCTGCAAAAATAAAGGGATTGTTCAAGAATTCTCAGCAGCTAGAACACCTTAACAAAATAGAGTAGTTGAAAGGAAGAAAAGAACATCAGTTGAATCTGCTAGAACAATGCTGCAAGATGCCAAGTTGCCAACAAGTTTCTGGGAAGAGGCTGTTAACACTGCATGTTATACTCAGAACAGATATCTCAGTAACAAGGCACATGGCAAATCACCATACTCAATCATGTTTAAAAGAAAGCCTACTGTAAAGCATCTTCATGTGTTTGGAGGCAAGTGTTACATTTTGAAAGACAACTCTGAATATGTGAGAAAATTTGACTCAAAAGTTTTTGAAGCAATTTTTTTAGGATATTCATTGGAGAGAACTGCCTACAAGGTCTATGTGATAGATCAAAAGAAGATTATGGAAAGCACATATGTGACTTTTGATGATGACAAGTGTCCATGCTTGGAATGCCTTGATGAAAATGAAGCTGAAGCCATTGCATTTGAAAACCTCAACATTGATAGTGATTCTGATGGTGAAGATGAAGTCAATGCACAACAGATTTTGAATGAAGAGACTAATGAATAGGAAAATCATGGGAATGGAAGCTCATCTCAAACACATGAATTTGATAGCAGAAACTCAGGGGGAGAAAAAGAAGAAGGATCTAGCAGTCATACCAATAATGAAGAGAATGATGAAGGCACAAGTCAACAAACTCATACAAGAAAGTGGGATAGAAGTCACACTAGAGAAGCAATCATTGGTGATCCTACGGCTGGTGTGAGGACTAGAAGTGTAACTACAAATGAGTGCCTACGTGTATGCTTTTTGTCTCAAATAGAACCCAAGAAAACTGAAGAAGCTCTAACGAATCCTGATTGGATATCTGCAATGCAAGAGGAGCTCAATCAGTTTGAAAGGAACAAAGTTTGGGAGTTAGAAGAAGAAGTTTATTTGCAATAATGACATGGCTTTGAAAATCCAGAATTTCCAAATTTTGTGTACAAACTACTCAAAGCTTTATATGGACTAAAGCAGGCACCTAGAGCATGGTATATTACATTGTCAGAATTTCTACTGAAACATGGTTTTACTAGAGGTACTATAGATAAGACTCTCTTCTACAAGAAGCATGGTGAAGATATGATCCTAGTTCAGATCTATGTGGATGATATCATTTTTGGTTCTACAAATGAAAAGTTTTTCCAAAGATTTTCTAAGCTTATGCAGAGTGAATATTAAATGAGTATGATGAGGGAATTAAGTTACTTTATTGGACTACAAGTCAGTCAAAGAAGTGATGGGATCTTCATCAGTCAAACTAAGTATGTCAAGGACTTATTGAAAAAGTTTGGTATAGTTGATTGTTCACCTGCTTCTACACCAATGTCTATACCAACAAAGTTTGATGAAGATAGAAAAGTCAAGAGTGTAGATATTTCAAGTTATAGAGGAATGATTGGATCATTGCTTTACTTAACTGCAAGTAGACCAGACATCATGTTTGCAACATGTCTATGTACAAGATTTCAAGCCAATCCAAAAGAATCACATTTGATGGCTTTGAAGAGGATTTTCAAATATTTGAAAAGGACTCCAAACTTGGGATTATGGTATCCTAAGGAAACTGGTTTTGAAGCTATTGGCTACACAGATGCAGATTTTGTTGGATGCAGGACTGACAGGAAGAGTGCTAGTGGAAGTTGTCAATTTCTTGGACACAGACTTGTATCCTGGTATAGCAAGAAACAACAATATGTATCAACTTCTAAGCAGAAGTTGAATATATAGCTACAGGAAGTTGTTGTGCTCAAGTGCTTCGGATTAGAAATCAGCTAATGGATTATGGTCTAGTGTTACACAAAACTCCTATCATGTGTGAAAATACTAGTGCTATATCTATAGGGGCTAATCCAGTTAATCATTCTAAAACAAAGCACATTGATATAAGGTACCATTTTATTAGAGAACATGCAACAAATGGTACCATTGAGCTCATTTTTGTTCCAATAGAAAAACAATTAGCTGACATTTTTACTAAACCTTTGGATGAAGCAACTTTCACTAGACTTGTAGGTGAAATTGGAATGCTTAATTCTTCATCCTAAGGCAAGAACTCAGCTAATATTTCGCAGCAGATTAATTTCTAGTAAATCAAAATTAATTTGATTTAATTGAAAATTAACTGAAATATGAATTATAAATATTTCAGAAATCTCTGCATATTTATTTTTCAAAACAAAATCCTTAACTTGGAATTTTTCAAATTCTAAGTAAACTGCTCAGTTATTAGTTTACATTCTTAATATGTGAAATTAACACAAGGAAGAATTAAAATATTCAATAGTATATAGAGAACTGAGTTCTCGATAAGTCTAACTGACTTATCGACAAGTCATTTTAAGACTTCTCGAGTGAGTTCTCGATAAGTCAACTCACTGACTTCTCGAGTGACTTCTCGGTAAGCTTTATTACTACTTATCGATAAGTCCTTGTTGAGTTCTCTAGTAGTTGATTTACTATGTTCTCTACAAGTATAATTTTTAGACTTCTCAATAACTCAGAACTGAAATAATTTAACTTATTAAATTATTTTGGTAAGATACTTTTGAGAAATTTATTCTAATTTTATTTTGAATTTATTCTAGTAAAATTTGGAATTAATTCAGTCCATTTAAAATAACTTCTCGATATGTTTTTCATTTCTTAAAATGAGTTCTCGATAGGCTAATTCTAAACGTCTATTTTTGAGTTTTCGACAAGTCATTTGCTTTTACTATAAATACCTAGACATCTCGAAACATATACATACTTATAACTTTCGAGAACTCAAGTGACCTAGCTTTTCAATCCAAAAACCAATTTCTCTCTTATTTTCACTCTTTTCTCATAAATCTCTTTTATCCACTAAACTTCATACTCATATCAATGGCAGCCAACAATCTTGTACCCTTCATCCCCAAGGAGACCAACTTTCTTGCATTTCTGGATGCAAACCAAGCACCTGAAGTTTTTCAGTGCTTTTTTAAGTTCCTTTCTGAGACCTACTTTGTAGGTGCTCTTAATGCTAATCATGTGTTGTATTTGGATGTGTTAGGGGATTTCTGGAACACAGCAACAACCTTGACAGTTGTGCATGAGAATCAATATGCAACCATCGTGATAAACTGCACAATTAAAGGACAACAGGTGGAGATTCTTGAGGATGATGTTAATAAGGCTTTTGGCATTCCTACTGACAAACTGGTGGAAGCTCCAACTCAAGATGAGTTGTATGAATTCATGGACTTCATCAATTACTCTAAGAGAATTAATCTGGCCAGCATGAACAAGAAGTATTTGGGGAGGAAATGGTCATTCCTATTTGATTCTGTGATAAGGGCATTCACCTGCAGGAAGTCAGGATTTGACATTATATCAAGTGCTATCCAGAAGCTGGTTTACTCAATGGCCTTCAACAAACAGATAAATATAGGACATTACATACTGGAGGAGCTGAGCACTAGACTCACAATGCCATTGGAGTCAAGAGGTAAAGATATTTTTCTGCCTAGATTTATTATGTCAGCTTTAAATTATAAAGTTAATGACATACATATGATAGAAGGTGTAAACAGGACACTAATTGGAAACTGTAAGCAAGCATCCAAATTTTATTTGGATCACTTCTTACTAAGAATAAGGTTCCAGTAAGTCTTAAGTTAACACCTTTCATTATTGAAATATTTAAGACTTACCCTTATTCTATGGCAGACATGAGAACTAGTGCAAGTCAATCTAATGCAACAATGGTTCCTGAGCCTGTGGAAGCACAAACACAGGCACACCCACAGGAACCTACCCATGTTGAGGATGTTCCTTTAAAACCTGTAGAAGCTAGAAAACCAACCACCTCATCTTCTCAAATGGATGAGGTGAGTAAAAAGAAGAGAAAGGGGGTAACCTTAACAATTTTACAAGAGAGTGGTGAGGAACAAACTGAAACTGAGTCACCCTTGGTCAAAAGATCAAAGAAGAGCAAGAAATCTGAGCTGACCACTCAAACCACCTCTATATCCTCCCAATAGAATGTAGTTCTAAAAATGGGGACTAAACAGACTCTAGATACATTCTCTCAACAGGGTGTGTCTATTGAAAATAGCATTCACCCCAATTTACCTTGTATAGAGTCTGCACAGCCTACACCTGAAGCAATTCAAGTGTATGGTAGGAGGAATAAGGATGGCACACATAGTGAGGGCACATATTTTGCAGCTCCCTCATCCATTCAGGGGGAGCTGCCAACACTCACATCTGAGCAACAATCTCTTATATCTCAAATTTCTTCTCTACTAACTGCACTTGAATCTGATTCTCAAGTGCAAGCTAAATCAAGTGACTTGGTTCAAGAAACCATGCTCACCACCCAGATATTTCAATTAGATGGTGAGAGGCTATTAGCTGGGGTAGACCTTGATGACACCATTAAAACTATGGGGGATTCATCAGTTTTTACTGAAGACCCCATAGATGTCTTAAATGCACCTTCATGTGTAAATCAGTCTTCAAAAACTGTAAGGTTTGAGGGTAGTACTCCTGAGGGGGAGCTATCTAAATCCTCTCTAATTTAATTCGAGGTTTCTCATTTGGGAAAAACTCCCCTCAAAACCCTAGCAGGAATTGCTTTGGCAGTTGATGCTAGGAGTACAATTGCCAATGATCCTGCTATGGGGGAGGCAAGTTTATCACATTCAAGTGAAAGTGCTTTGCAAGAAGCACAAGGGTTTGAGACTGGTGCACATGACAACAACCCAGTCAAATCCCCTCCAATTCAATTGGAGGTTCCCACTTTATGTGCGGAACAACAACTTGTCAAAACCATATAGAAATATGTGAGTAAAACTGTGACTTCAGTCACAGGTGGTTCTGATGTTCAACCTTCTACCTCTCAATCACACATCATCTCTCAATGGCTCCAAGACACTGCAAATCAACCATCTACTATTAAAGATCTTAGAGTTGATCAACTTGGAGGCCTGGCTCAAATCTCTCAACAGCTGCTCACATCCAATATGTCCAATTAAGACTATCAAGCCATCATGCTCACCTACCAGGTTGATATTGAATAAAATCAAGCAAAGATTATTGATGAAGCTGGTCAGGATGCTAACTGTAATGCTTGGTTGGACAAGGAATTTTCTATTGAGATGGATGTTGTGTTAGCAAAATTCAGGGAGGAATACATTACAATCTTGGGAAGCAATACAAGATCACTCACTCCACAAGAGGTGTATGATGTCATCAATGAGGTCTATAAGGCTCAAATCAAGGCTTTCCATAACTTTAGAAAGGCTCGAAAAATGACATTGAATGGTCATCAATACAAAGTAATGAAGATGGTTAGAGAAAAGGTGGACCAAATCATCCTTTCTCAAACTGAGATCAAAACTCAATTCAAGCACTTCTCAGAACAGATGTCTAGGTATGATCTCAGTGGGATTGATAAGAGTGTAAATCAACTCAAGGAATCATTTGTAGCCTTGCAAAAAGTTGTTCAAGATCATATCAGTAAAACCAATGACAAAAGGTTGAAGTTGGATCAAATGCACACTGCAAAAATGACATTGAATGGTCATCAATACAAAGTAATGAAGATGGTTAGAGAAAAGGTGGACCAAATCATCCTTTCTCAAACTGAGATCAAAACTCAATTCAAGCACTTCTCAGAACAGATGTCTAGGTATGATCTCAGTGGGATTGATAAGAGTGTAAATCAACTCAAGGAATCATTTGTAGCCTTGCAAAAAGTTGTTCAAGATCATATCAATAAAACCAATGACAAAAGGTTGAAGTTGGATCAAATGCACACTGCAAGATACATTCCTTCACCTTTGGTCATGGATGAAATACAAAAATTTATGCAAGCTACTTTTGGCCAATCTACTGCTATCTCTACTACAAGCTCTTCCTCTTCAGACATCCAAGCACTCAAGACTCAAGTAGCTTCTTTGGAAAACTCCAATGCTTCTCTCAACACTCAAGTTCAAGCTTTGACTTCTCTAGTCAAAAGCCAACAGACAGACATAAAGACCCTGGTGGAATCTCACAGGCACCTTCAAATGTAAAACTCTTTTGCTTTGGGAGCCATCATGAGCAAGCTCAACATTCCTCTACCATCTCTTCCAGAACAGATAAGGCCTGAAATTCCTACTTCCCTCCTAATTCCTGCGAACAAGACTAAGGGGGAGATGGAGGCTAGGCTTGCAAGATCCAGATCTAGATCATCTACTCAACAAGTCCAAGTTGGTGAAAAGAATTTAAATCAAAAAGTAGATCTTGACATGGAGAGGTTTATTAAAGCAGTTGAGGGACCTAGTCTAAGCAAGGAATTTGATGAACTGCTTAAGGTACTCAGGGCTTCCCTAAATGACAGTTTCTTCACTTACAAGAAATCCTTTGACAGGATAATAAACTCAATAAGGGTGATCTTGGTGACAAAAAAAAACTTTCAGGAAAGAAGGATAGTGGTCAACATAAATGACTCAAGGGTATACAGGTGTATGCAGGTGTCCCTCAATTATCTTATCTCTAGAAGGGCATCTGAGTTAGACATTCTAATAAACAAAGTCAGAATGGTAATTCATGAAGACACTCTCTTGCTAACAGAATTGAAGAATGCACAAGTGGCTGCTTTTCCAGAACCTTATTGATAAGTGGCATTGTATACCACTTAGAACGTCTTATAATGGATTGAATTGATGTCTTGAAATCAAGTATTTGTGTATTTGATGCGTTTTTCTAGTGTTTTGCATTTCAGGGTATAACTTGCGTAATTAGGGAGATTTCATCATAATAAGCCTAGGGAAGTACTTAGAATCAGTTGCGGGGAGTTGTGCGAAGAAATCAGCAAAATCAGGAGCAGAAAGATGATTTTTCCAGAAGTTGTGCAGGCGCCCGCTTGGGATGTGCAGGCGACCGCCTGGAGATGCAGGCGCCCGCCTGGGAACTGAGGCGGCCGCCTGGGGTCGTAATTTTAGAATCTGGATTTTCTAATTTGAGTTCTACTGGGCTTCTGACGGTGCTGTTTTTTATGGACTTCTATATAAGTAATCTTGAGAGACGTTTCACAATAAAAAGCAACAAGTTTCAATCAAGCAAGGAGCAAGGAGAAAAGATTAAGAAGACCGTTTTAGCACACCACAATGAAGAAGAGGAAGCATACATTATCTTGTGATTCTTTTATTCATTGTAACAGTGGATGCTAGTTTTCTTTACTTTGAACCTTAATACTCTTGTGACGTACTTTGATTTTATTAAGTATTTTTATTAGTTTATATTTTTGTGTGATTATCATGTTTTCATATGAGCCCATGGTGACGATGAGTTCTATCATCGGCTAAACGTGATCATGGGATCGTAGCGGATTTACTATAGATTTCTTTAGTTAATTGTTTAATACCTTGGTATGTGATGATTATATGATATCTAGCATAGGTTGTGCTTATTCGTCTTATGTGCGTCGTGAACATATAAGATAGCCTGTTAATCTCTTGTGAAGCGACAGTGAATCTTGAGATTTGGAACTTGCCATGCTAGCATATGTTCATGTATTGTATGCATGATTAGTGGGTAACTCTAACCGTTTTACTTGCCCTGTGTAATCATAATGAATAACTTGCACTTAAATCGTTATGTTGTCAAATTCCGTAGACATATAGGGTCTCAACATAATTGATGCCTATTCAACTTCTATCTTAATTTTGGATGTTTGGTAGAATGGTACTTGTGCAACGAAAGTTGGCTTTTATCAGTTTCGTGTTGTTCGATTAATATCATCATCATTACATGCTAAGGGTAATAACAATAACTATTGAATGAAGTAATAATGAAGTTATGATCTCATGTGTGTTTAGTATTGTTAATTCAAGTGTTAATTTAAGTGTTTTATTCTCGTAGTTAAAAGTAGTTAATAATTAGTTAATCAACCTTAAGTGTTATTGTCTTGACATTGAGAAGTAATCATACATTGGTGAATAAGTGTTAATTGAACATAATTAGTCAGAGTCTCTGTGGGAACGAACTAGAAATCATTCTATATTACTTGCGAACGCGTATACTTGCATGAATTATTAGAGCATGCTTTGTGCCTAACAAGTTTTTGGCGCTGCTGCCGGGGGCTCGGTGTTAATTTGTTTAGTTTATGTACTTGCCATCATTGGTCATTAGGACTCATTGATTAAGACTTGTTACTTATTGTTTCCGGTTGTGTTTCAGGTACTCTCGTGAGCATTTATGCAAACACGTTCTCGCACTCGTAAGAGGACTCTAGATACGGAAGAGGAGACAGATTCACTTCTGGACATTCCGGAGAAGTTAGATTTTGAAGATTCGGATAAAGAGAGTGAAAAGAAAGAACCGGTAATCATGGGTGATCGTATAGTTCCAGCAGATCCAGCTCTTGTGGACTTTTCTCGGCCTAAATTTAATGAAATCCAGTCAAGCATCATTCATCCAGCTATTCAGGCCAATACTTTTGAAATCAAGCCGGGCACTATTCAGATGGTACAAAATTTTATTTCTTTCGGAGGTGCCGCGACTGAAGATCCCAACATGCATATTAGGAATTTTTTCGAGATCTGCAGTATTGTCAAATATAATGGTGTTACTGATGAGGCTATCAAGCTGAGGCTTTTCCTATTTTCTCTGAGGGATAAAGCTAAGGACTGGTTACATACTCTACCAGCTGGGTCCATCACTACTTGGGAAGATCTTGCGCAAATGTTTCTGGTGAAGTTTTATCCAATGGCCAAGACTGCAGCTATGAGGAGTGCTCTTACTCAGTTTGTGCAGCAACCAACAGAATCTATGTGCGCAGCTTGGGAGCGCTACAAGGAGATGTTGAGAAAGTGTCCACATCATGGTATGCCTGACTGGATGGTGATCACTGGGTTCTACAATGGTTTGGGGGCCCAATCTCGGCCCATGCTCGATGCAGCTGCTGGAGCCGCCTTGTGGGCCAAAAGCTACACTGAGGCCTATAATCTCATTGAAACTATGGCTACAAATGAGCATCAAAACCCAACTCAAAGATGATGCTTGGGAAGGTAGCAGGTATTCTGGAAGTTGATGCAGCTACAGCTATTGCAGCGCAGCTCCAAACGTTGTCTATGAAGGTCAATTCTTTAGCCAACTATGGAGTCAATCAGATAGCTATTGTCTGTGAGCTTTGTGCAAGCTCTTATGCTACGGATCAGTGTTCTCTTGTTAATGAATCTGTTCAGTATGTGAACAATTATCAGCGACCGTAGCAGCCTGTGCCAGCTACTTATCATTTTAATAACAGAAATCATCCAAATTTCAGCTGGAGCAACAATCAGAATGTTATTCAGCAACCATATCATCAAGCTGTAAGTAAACAGTTTAATCCACCTGGATTCCAGCAACCTCAGCAATATGCTCAAAGGCAATCATATCCTCAACAAGGATGTGCTGCTCCACCTTCTAGTGCTGATTTCGAGGAGCTAAAGTTGTTGTGCAAAAGTCAGGCTATTTCTATCAAGACCTTGGGGAATCAAATTGGTCAAATAGCCAATACCGTGCTCAATCGTTAACCTGGCATACTTCCCAGCGATACTGGAGTGTCAGACAGGAAGGAATCTAAAGAGCAAGTCAAAGCTATTACCTTAAGGCCTGGAAAAGTTGATGATGCTGAAAAAGCAAAAGATGGAGAAGCTGAAGTTATAGATGAGGAAGAGAAGAAAAAGGAGAAAGATGGGGAACCAAGGAAGACTACTGTTGAACACATTCTGCCTGAGGGTAATACAGGGGAGAAACAGCTCTATCCTCCACCACCTTTTCCTAAGAGATTGCAAAAACAAAAGCTGGATAAGCAGTTTGGTAAGTTTCTAGAGGTGTTCAAGAAACTTCATATCAACATACCTTTCGCTGAGGCTTTGGAGCAAATGCCTAGTTATGCGAAATTTATGAAAGGTATTCTTTCAATGAAGGTGAAACTGGATAATCTTGATACCGTTGCTCTAACGGAAGAGTGCAGTGTTGTGCTGCAACAAAAATTACCTCCAAAGTTTAAGGATCCAGGTAGCTTTACCATTCCTTGCACCATTGGCAAGTTGTCATTCGACAAGTGCCTATGCGAGTTGGGAGCAAGCATCAATCTGATGCCGTTGTCTATATTCAAAAAGCTGAATTTTCCTGATCCGAAGCCCACCTGTATGTCTCTACAATTGGCTGATCGCTCTATTACATACCCACGAGGCATCGTGGAAGACGTGTTAGTAAAGGTGGATAAGCTCATCTTTCCTGCAGACTTTGTCATTCTGGATTTCGAGGAAGATAAGAAGATTCCCATAATCTTGGGACGACCTTTCTTGGCTACAGGCCATACCTTGATAGATGTGCAAAAAGGTGAACTTACTATGCGGGTGCAAGATCAGGTTGTGACATTTAATGTATTCAATGTGATGAAATTCCCTACAGAAGATGAGGAGTGCTTTAAGGTGGATTTGATTGATTCTGCAGTAACTTCAGAACTTGATCATGTGCTAAGGTTTGATGCCTTAGAAAAAGCCTTATTGGGGGAATTTGACAGTGAAGATGAGGAAGGCAATGAGCAACTACAATATCTAAATGCTTCTCCTTGGAAGTGAAAGCTAGACATGCCATTTGAATCTCTTGGTAATACTGATCTCAAGAATGCTGAGGGAAAGCTCAAACCATCTATTGAGGAAGCACCTACTTTGGAGCTTAAACCATTGCCTGAACACTTGAGGTATGCTTTTTTAGGTGATGCATCTACTTTACCTGTTATTATTGCATCTGACCTTTCAGGTAGTGATGAGAACAAGCTCTTGAGGATCTTGAGAGAATTCAAATCGGCCATCGGATGGACTATAGTAGATATAAAAAGGATTAGCCCTTCGTACTGCATGCATAAAATTCTGCTAGAGGAAGGTAGCAAGCCGACTGTTGAGCAACAGCAAAGACTTAATCCTATCATGAAAAAAGTGGTAAAGAAAGAAATTCTAAAGTGGCTGGATGCAGGAATCATATATCCTATTTATGACAGTTCTTGGGTAAGCCCCGTGCAATGTGTACCTAAGAAAGGAGGTATTACTGTGGTAGCAAATGAGAAGAACGAGCTCATCCCCACGCGAACAGTCAGAGGATGGAGGGTATGCATGGATTACAGAAAGTTTAATAAAGCCACGAGGAAGGATCACTTCCCTCTTCCATTTATTGATCAGATGCTTGACACGTTGGCTGGTCATGAGTATTATTGTCTTCTGGATGGCTATTCGGGTTACAATCAGATTTTCATTGCACCAGAAGATCAAGAAAAGACTACTTTCACTTGTCCATTTGGCACGTTTGCTTTTCGTAGAGTTTCTTTTGGATTATGTGGTGCACCTTCCACTTTTCAGAGATGCATGATGGCTATATTCTCTGATATGATTGGAAATAATGTCGAAGTGTTCATGGACGACTTCTCCGTCTTTGGACATTCGGTTGATGAATGTTTGAATAATCTCCATTCGGTGCTCAAAAGGTGTGTGGAAACTAATTTGGTGCTCAATTGGAAAAAATGTCACTTCATGGTGCAACAAGGCATCGTTCTTAGGCATAAGGTCTCTAGCAGAGGCCTTGAGGTGGATAAAGCCAAGGTGGGGGTCATTGAAAATCTTCCGCCACCTAATTCTGTTAAAGGAATCCTTAGTTTTCTTAGTCATGCGGCTTTTTATCGGCGTTTCATTAAGGACTTCTCTAAGTTATCTAAGCCGTTGAGCAACTTGCTCGAGAAAGATGTGACTTTCAAATTTGATAATAAATTCTTGGCAATATTCGAGACTCTCAAGAAGAGTTTAATAACTGCACCAGTTATTACGCCACCTGATTGGAGAGAACCTTTTGAGATGATGTGCGATGCAAGTGATTATGCATTGGGAGCAGTTCTTGGGAAGCGCAAGAATAATATCTTTCATGTGGTCTACTATGCTAGTAAGATGCTAAATGGAGCTCAATTGAACTACACCACTACTGAGAAGGAGCTTTTGGGTATAGTTTTTGGTTTCGAAAAATTTCGATCTTATCTACTTGGGACAAAGTTGACAGTATTCACTTATCATGCTGCCATTCGCTATCTGGTCTCAAAGAAGGATTCGAAGCCTAGCTTAGTTGTTGGGTGCTCTTGCTACAGGAATTTGAGTTATAGATCAAGGATCGAAAAGGTACTGAAAATCAAGTAGCTGATCAGCTCTCTAGATTGGAGAATCCCGATTCTACTTCACATGATAAGACATTGATCAATGAATCTTTTCCGGATGAGCAGTTGTTCGCAGTTCAAGAGGAAGAGCCATGGTTTGCAGACATTATGAACTATCTTGTCAGCAATATAATGCATCCTAATATGAATGCGGCTCAAAAGAAGAAGTTTCTATATGAGGTGAGGTGGTACATGTGGGATGAACCATATTTGTTTAGACAAGGAGCTGACCAGATCATCAGAAAATGTATCCCATTCCATGAGACGGAGGGGATATTACGAGACTGTCATTCCACAGTTTATGGTGGATATTATGGTGGTGAAAAGACAGCAGCTCGTATTCTTCATGCAGGTTTTTTTTGGCCTACGTTGTTTAAGGATGCACATCAGTTCGTTTTAAGGTGTGATCATTGCCAAAGAGTTGGGAATCTTACTAGAAAGGATGAGATGCCTTTAAATGTGATGCTTGAAGTTGAGGTCTTCGATGTTTGGGGAATCGATTTCATGGGACCATTTATCTTGTCCTGCAATAATCAGTACATCTTGCTGGCAGTCGATTATGTCTCGAAATGGGTAGAAGTCAAGGCTCTACCGATAAATGATACAAGGGTAGTGTTGAGTTTTCTTCATAAACAGATATTCACAAGGTTTGGAATGCCACGAGTTATCATAAGTGATGAGGGGTCGCATTTCTGCAATCGTAAGTTCACTTCTATGATACAGCGCTATAATGTGAATCATCGCATCGTTACTGCCTATCATCCGCAAACTAATGGTCAAGATGAAGTGTCTAATAGAGAGATCAAGCGTATTCTAGAGAAAGTTGTTTGTCCGTCAAGGAAAGATTGGTCTTTGAAGCTCGATGAAGCTGTTTGGGCTTATAGAACAACATACAAGACTCCACTTGGGATGTCCCCGTTTCAACTTATCTATGGTAAGGGATGTCATTTACCTGCGGAGCTTGAGCATAAGGCTTATTGGGCATTGATAAAGTTAAACCTTGATCTAGATGCAGCTGGGAAGAAGCGAATGCTTTAGTTAAATGAACTTGATGAATTTCGACTTCAAGCGTATGAGAACAACAAAATGTACAAGGAAAAAGAAAAAAGGTGGCACGACGGGAAGTTATCTCCTAAGTTATTTGTGTCGGGGTAACAAGTTCTTCTATTCAACTCTCGTCTCCGACTTTTTCCTGGAAAGTTGAAATCAAGGTGGTCTGGACCATTTATCGTCAAAACTGTGTTTCCACATGGAGCGGTGGAGATTTTTGAGAACGATCCGGGCCAAGCATTCAAAGTAAATGGTCAGAGATTGAAGCACTATTATGGGGATACGGCAAACCGGGAAGTGGTTAGTGTCGTTTTATTGTCAACTTGATCGAACTACTCTACATCAAGCTAATGACGTAAAAGAAGCGCTTCTTGGTAGGCAACCCAAGATATGAGACCACAGGAACCCTTAGAATTTAGTACTCTATCCAAAAACCGAAAAAAAATCAGAAAAAAATTGGCTGAAATTGTCAAGAGACTCTCCAATGTCAGATTCAAGAGAAATCCCAAGTTCAAGTATGTAATAACCCCAATTTTTTGGAAAAATTTGAAACCCTTATGAATAGTGTTTTTGCTGAACGAGAAAAACTTTTCATGCCACGCTATGTAGGGATTCTGTTATTGATCTTATGGGATATTATTAGTACTCTATGTGGTATATAAGTGTATGTAAAGATCGTCAGAATCCAATTCCGAACATTTTGATTTTTCCCGGAAATCCACTAGATACGGAAAGAATTGAGAAAAAGGTAACAGGATAAAAAGGATTTAAATTAAAGGATTATAATAGAGGATCATAAAAAGGAATATAATGTATTGAGAAAGGTTAAGGGAACCTAAGTAATAAGATCCCGGGTATGATCCTTCAAACGATAAACGAGAACGGAAGTTAAGCGAACCGTACAACAGATCAGCGGTCATTAGGCAAACGATTAGGAAGCTAATCAAAGGGTTTAATGGGAGTGATGTCATCCAACCAATAGAAAGGAGACAAGGAAGGAAGGATGACATCACAAGGGTGACATAAGCATGACATGGAAGGAAGGAGGTGTGGTTGATTTAGGACCACACAAATGCAAGGACAAGGTGGTAATTTGCTAAATGGAAAACAAAAACAAGCCAACCAACTAGCAATTCATTTCATCAAAATCAAAAAATCAACCAAGGCTTTGTTCTTCATTTCTTGCTCTCGGCTTTTTGCCATTTTCAAAGCTACAAATTTCCAAAATCAAGATCCAAGCATCCTTAATTGGTAAGAAAATTCCCTAACCTTCCTTATGCTTAGTAATGGCTATATCATAAGTTTAAGCCACAAATTCTTTCTCTAGCTTCTTGATTTAATCATTGGAGAAGACAATGAATAGTGTTTTCAAGTTTTAACTTGAGTTTTTTTTTCTTGTTTTCTTGAAGATCCAAGCTTTCTTAAGACTACTCCAAGCTTATTAAGGCTTCCTAGCTTCACCCACCAATCCAAGGAAGGTATACCACTTTCAAACCCTAGGTTCATATATATTATAAAGTGATTTTGATGAGTAAGATGTTATGGTATCTTGTTGTTATGTTTAGAGTTGAGATTTGGAATGGTGGTGAAATGAAATGATAATTTAGTGGTTTTGATTTAAAGAAACTTAAAGCATGATTAAAGTTAGGTTAAGCATATGTATGAATGAGTAATATTGAATTGATTGGGATTGTTATGATGTGGTAAGGATGGGTGTTTGATGTGTGTGGATTTGAGGATGATTTGTGATGATTGTGGGTAGTTTTAAAAATGGGAAATCGCGTAAACATAGCCGTCGTAATGTCCGATTTTCTTTGGACTGTTTTGTGCATAGCATTAGGACCCGAGAACCCCCTGTTAAATTGTGACCACTGCCATGTTTAGATAGCTCATGTTACGAGCTTCGTTTTGATATGTAGTTCGTCCGATTCCGATTTACGGTTTAGGAGAAACGACCGTTTCAAGTAACGGCGTTTCACGAACGAAACTTTTTCCCTCGCCTTACTTTGGAATGTAGGTTAAAGACCAAAAAGGGTTAATTAATGTATGAAACATTTATGGTAAGTGTGTTAGGCAGTTGGTAAGTCATTCGCGAAGGAATCGCTTTAAAACTCGTAAAGGTTAAATTATTAAAAATGGTGGAGCCGAGGGTACCCGAGTGACTTAAGCGAATCGGTGAGCGTAAAACAAGCGTTAGAGTCTAAGTTAGTTAAAGTATAGATTTACAAGTGATTTTGGTTTAATTCCAACTTACTTGTTGTTTATAGGTTATCAGACTCGTCCCGAGCCTTTCTCACCCCCAAGTCGCTCAGGCAAGTTTTCTACCCGTTATACTGTTGTTGTGATGTATATATGTACATGCATTATCTTGCGATAGATGCATGATGTTTATATTAGCAAATGTTGCGATATATTGTAGCATGTGATATGGTATATATGCATGCCTGTTTCATATTCTTGAAATATATATCTGTTGGTTCATTTGATAATACCTATGCTAGAGGATAGCGGTAACTTGCTTATACCCTTAGTATAGGGACCCAAAGGTGAAAATATTTTCTAAAACCGGGAGTCGAGGATCCCGAGTAGATTTTTGTATATATATGGATATGGTTATATATACATATATATATTTATATATAAATATGGTTATAGTTTATCCAAACTATTAACCGAATAAGGTTTATTCGATAACCTTATTTTATTTAATGAATATTATTACGAATATTCATTCGAGGACTTATGACTCCTTTTATTTTATTATTTGAATATTATTCCGAATATTATTCGAAGGCGTATGACTCCTTTACATTATTATTGAATATTATTTGAATATTCATTTGAGGATGTATGACTCCTTTATTTTATTTAATGAATATTATTTATAATATTCATTCGAGGTATTATGACTCAGCTTATTTTATTTATTGAATATTATTTGAATATTCATTTGAGGATCTATGACTCCGATTATTTGCTGAGATATATTCTTTATTTTATTAAAGAATAAGGTGTCGATAATCAAACTTATTTTTGATTATTCAAATAAAGATATTACTTTCGTATAAGTATATCTTTGATTATTTGCTATTCATTTCAAGTATAAGTTTTAATACTTCTACTTCAATTATTTTATAAAGATTATTTTTTTTATGGGAATATTATTTAAATAATAATATTCAGACATTTTCTAAATATTCTGGGGACTGATTTACTTCATTAAATCAGTTTTACTCCAAACACTCTTTAAAGTGTTTTCGAGTCTTTAAAATGATTTTCAAAAGTTAGAGCGGATCCCAAAACTATTTTTATATTTAAGATCTTCCTTTTAAAAAGGGGATTTAAATACTCGCTCAAAACCTGGGGGATCCGGCTCGGTGGTGTGTTTTATATTCGCAACAAGGTTGCTGTCTTGGTAAAAGAGTTTTTGATTACTTACCCAATATTCGGGAAGTAAAATTCTTGGAACAAGTTAATCCATTAACAGGCATCGCCTGGGAAATATCGGTGAGTTTTCCTTTCCAACTAGGTACGACTTCTTGGTGGAGCCGTATCAACAAGTTTCTACTTGGGGAAAGGGGGAAACGAGCTTTACGTTTCAGAGTCATGGATTTCATCTGAACTAGGAGTGGCGTAAGTGGTCGAGTAGCGCCGGCCCAGCCTTATTATATTGGCCCAAATGGCCTGGAAGTTCCGCTAAGGCGGTCCATTCCTTAGGAGTTCAGTGTTCGGTTGACAAGTAAATCCGACAGGTTCTCCTCTACATGTAGAAAATGGTGGGGTTGTACTACTACGACTGATCATCGTAAGTGGTCTTCCTGGCGCGGTAAACTCCCGTAATGAGTTCATCATCCAATTGGATAATTTCTGCAACACTACCCAGAGCACTTCGATGGAAAGGCTACGGTTGGGCGATTGTGGAGTGTTGGCAAGGTCAAGTTTTCAAAATGATGTTTACATCAAATGAAGTATCTCGTAACTTCATTTTATTTTGATAATATTTTAAAGATTTAATCTATTCAAATCTTGTCTTATAGTCTCATCTATGTGATGAACTTTTGAAGCTAATTTATAACTTGAACGGTGGTAGTTCAAGTAGTATTTGGGAAAGATATAAGTACATTGGGGTATCTTGTAACTTCATCTTTTAAACTTATATCTAATTAATAATTGTCTTATGAATGACAAAGATTTTCAGAAAAACGTTGAGACAAGGTT
This sequence comes from Apium graveolens, assembly GCF_009905375.1. Taxonomy (NCBI): domain Eukaryota; kingdom Viridiplantae; phylum Streptophyta; class Magnoliopsida; order Apiales; family Apiaceae; genus Apium; species Apium graveolens. The sequence goes on along the minus strand of NC_133651.1, from coordinate 140,391,237 downwards.
AGATATATGAGATCACCTTGCAACGATATTTTTTTATATACAGTTATACACTGGGACTTTGTGTATATTATGCAGGGAAGAGGACTTCCAATATTTTGAAAAGTATATATGTATATATACTGAATATTTTGCGACTTCATCGCATTAAGATATCAAACTTGGTTCATTTCTTTTGACCAAGACTTTCTTGAGTATTATGAGTAGGCTCATATATTGTAAATCATTATATATATTATTTTGGTGGGCTTGCTGCTCACCCTTGCTTTATTTCTTCATCACACAACAACAGTTAGGAAAGATGGCCAGACTCCAGCAGACACAGAGCAAGCGCGTGGGAAGCATCCCGCGTCTTCCCGATGATGTTGTGGCTGCTATAGCTGCAGAGGTAGATCTATTGTAGATTAGACCATCTGCTTTTGAGAATCAATTATGTATAATTATAACTTGTGGCAGATAATGGCAATTAACTGTAAATTTATCAAGTAATCGTTTTGGGTTGTAATAACTTTTAAATTGTGGATTCAAAGACTTGTACTTATTTGAATTTCATCTCTGAGACTATAACGAGTTGTGGTGTGTGTTAGTGTGGGGTCACAGCATGAGGTTAATTATTATTAATTAAGTGAAGTGATATTGTGGAAAGAAAGACCGTGACAACCCGGATCCCCGACCCCGGATCTGGGGGTGTTACAGAAATGGTATCAGAGCTAAGCGTTATAAACCTCAGAGATGATGGGACGTTAAGATAATAAGTTCACTAAGATAATAAGAACTCTTGCCAAGTTCATAGTCGGGCTACCTAATGTAGTACCGACAGTTAAAACCCTTATGGGAACCCTTATAAATATCGTAATAGAAGCGTAGTTCGTTATCATAGATGGTAGCGGGACTCCGAACCCTGAGGTTGAGGAGCAACAGCGCGATGATGTTTTATTACTAATTGGAGATCGGATTGTGGATCCGATAGAGTGTCCTAATGCAGGACCGGATGATGTTGATATTGAGGATGTAGCGGTTGAGGATGTTGTCCTAGAAGGGATAGTTGTTGAGGAGGATCCCATGGAGGATCCTGAAAAGATTGGATAAAGGACCACTGATGAATTGATGACCATGGTTAGGTCGACTACCAGAGGTAGGATTGGTCGGTCACTACCGGAGGTTCGTTCAAGTTGTAAAGATAGTAGCCCCTTTAACGCGGCTTACTCGTAAGACTGAGAAGTTCGAATGGACAGAGAAACGCGAGAACAGCTTTCAAGAACTGAAGCAGAGGATGGTGATGGCCCTTATGCTGGCATTGCCGGATGGAAAAGGAGATTTTGTGAAGTGTAATGACGCTTCGCACAAGGGCTTAGGGTGCGTGCTTATGCAGCACGGTAAGGTAATCGCGTACATGTCAAGACAATTAAGGTAATATGAAATTCGATATCCCCGCTCATGAGCTTAGGCTCGTGGCAATAGTTTACCCTAAAGATTGGAGGCACTACTTGTATGGAGAGAAGTGCGAGAATTACCTAAGCCATAAGTGCTCTAGTACATTTTCACGTAGAAAGAGCTCAACATATGCCAGAGGAGGCAGTTAGAGCTAATCAAGAATAATGATTGGGAGATTCTTTATCATTCGGGGAAAGCCAATATGGTGGCTGATGCCCTTAGTAAAAAGGAGAGACTCAAGATGATAAGGGAATAATGAGGTATTCCTATAGAATTTGGGTTCCAAAAGTTCAAGAGCGTAAGGACGAGAACTTAGATGAGAGCCATAGTTTGAGGAATAAGATTTAGAGCAAACCCTGAACGTGATAGTCAGGGAGGTCGCCATCAAGATAGAAGGAACCCATGACATAATGGAGTGGAAAATGAGGATTTTAAATTAAAAGATGACCCCAATTATGGGGAGTAGGATGAAACATTTCATACTAAGGAAACAGAAAGTCGAGTAAGGAAAGGAGACCCGAGACGGTACTCCTATACGGCAATTCATGGACCTGTCTAAAAAGAACTTAGACTATTATCCCCAACCACCACCCTGAGGAGACAGTGCGGTGAGAAATTCTTTCAGGACCTTTAAATCGCTAAGCTCTCAGAGTTCCAAGGAACAAGCTGACCCAGTCGAGGCAAGAGCCTGGCTAAAGGAAATATAGGAATCATTTGAGATTCTAAATGATTAATGAACCACAAAAGACCGTTTTTGTCACTTACCCTCCTAAGAGAGAGACCACCCATTGGTGAAAGACCAAGAAAAGCACGGAGCCAGAGGTTAGAATAAACTGATTTAAGTTCAGTCAATTGTTTTCGGGAAAGTAATTCCCAAAGATAAGGAGATAGTGTAAAAGCTTTAGAGCCAGAACAAAGACAGACGAGTATGATGAATTATGAGTCTAAGCTGTAAAAGTTGTTAAGATTCGTTCTGAAGACGCGAATCCAGAATGACGGGATATTTGAAATCAATGCTTATGTTGTGTTGGTTCATGAAATAATGATAAGAGAAAGGAAAATAAAAAGAAACTGAAGTGGAAAGGAATATAAAGGCAATAGAGTTTGAGGAATGATAAAGGAGTTGGGTATGAGGAAACCCTAAAGACTCGTAGAAATAGAAATAGAAAAGTATGTAATCGTCCGGATGAGAGTGATTCACCATGAGTTAAATTGATGGTTGAAGGCATAAGAGATACATATATTGTACCCCCTTTAAGTTGGGAGGATTCGAGGAAACCTTGAGATAATTCGAAGAATAGACAATGAGACGCGGATAGACTGAGGAGACAAGAAAGTAAGAAACTAGGAAGATTGGATGAAGGAAGTGACCTTCAAGAATGTGAAGTGTAAGAGCGGTGGCTTGATACCCAGAAAGGGAGACGCCAGATATGAGAGATATCCCAACATTGAGGTGACTGTTGAGAAACAACAAAAGTAAATAAGGAATTATTAAGAAGAAGTTCACGTTGAACATGACCAATATCTTCCAGAACATCCATGTTATCATTACCAAATCAGGAAAGAAAAGAGGATAACCGTTGTTATCTTTTGGAGGCCATTTTGATTAACCTCATTTTGTATGCAGATGTTATTGTGAAATTAGGAATATACTATCGAGGTGGGAATGATTGAATAAGATACCCTTATCAGGGATATATGACTTTATTTATCCATGGATGGATGCATGTACCTTTTCAAAGGTGGAATTAAGGATAGAACATCGGTAACTTAAAATGAATCCTAGGGGAATGCATAAAGGTTGGCATTTCACCCTTAATAGGGACAGTATGAGTTTTGACAATATGATTGGGAAAGGGTTAAGGTAACAACAACCTTTAAGAATCAGTGGAGAAATTTTGCAGAAGCATATAGATAATGGTTCTAGTATTAGTAAATGGTATTTTGATATGCCCTGTATATAGGGAATACAGGAGGAACGATTGAAGGATAACCTTAGAGGTTTTACAAGGAGAAAGGAAATATTCGAAATTCTCAAGAATAGAAATGTTGATAAAGGAAATATGACGTAATTATGATGTTGCCAAGTGGGGCACGTGTAAACCACGAGAAAGTATGGATCGAACCAGTAATGGTCGAAATTGTTCAGGGCAATTAGGACTTAAGAAAAAAAAAAAAAAAAAAAAAAATGTTCTAAGTATGATTGAGAGTCAGCCTTGTCAGTGATTAGCCTCTAAAGATTGAGGCAATAACTTACGGAAAATGGTGATTTTTTTTTTTTTACTCATCAGATTTTAAGGAAAGCATTTTCACATAAGCTGTGATTGAAATAAGGTAGAAAATTTATTTGGAGATGGTTAAAGTGACATTGACTGTAAGAAAATTTTACTATCAGGAAAGGCCAAAGAGGTGGCCGACACTTTAAAGGTAAGAGGATAATTATAGGCGCTTGTGCCAAAAGAATACAGTGATGATGGTTAAAACTGTGAAGGTTGTATTATGGTTTGGAAGATTGACATTCCTCCTGATGACTGTGCAATACCCAACCGTAATAGTAGTTGGTAAAGGTTAATTCGTGTAATTGCCATGAACGGGCTATCTATCTTATAAGGTCCTATCTTGAGATAAGCCAGAACCATGTTTCAAAAAGGACTAGATGAACCCTTGAGTTAAGTCTTCTATTAAAGGCATATGATTAAGAATGGTATTAACCTGCTATCGTTGCTTTGATTGAAACTCTTCTGCAATTTTATCTGCTTCATGTCATGAAAGTACGTCAGAGTTTGGAGTGTTCTTCATGAATTGTGATTGGTGGTTATGTTAACTCCTTAGGAGAATTAGATACGAGATGGATGGACTCCGTATGGTTAGTTATTAAGACTTCATGGAAAATGAATGACTACAGTAGGTCAGTGGTGGACCTTAGTAAGGCAGCAATGATTCTGCGAGTAATGAGCTGATTACAACCGTGAGAGTTGTATTGGAATGGGTGTTGAGATTGAGTACCACTAATCGGGTAGTGGTAGTGTATAAGTTATCATTGATAGACTAATTAAGTAGAGTATCTACCTAGTGAATAATTATTCTCTCTTATCAATAGAGAGTCGTATTATTATACAAGGAAGGTTGCGGTGCAAGCATAGAATTCAAGTAACGATGATGTCTAGAATGAGATCCCAGATTCGATTTTCGATGTCGAGGGAGTTTCAAAGGTAATTGTGTATAAGCTCGAGGAAGAGCATGGGTCCATAGAATGATGGACGGGATAGCGAAAATATTTAGGCACGTGAAATGCGATGCTATAATACTTGATGTTGATTAAATACATATATGTTTTGTTCTTCTATGACAAACCTCTATAGTTCAGAGGTAGATTCCAAGCCAGATATTTTGTGGCAGTATATTTTTTTTTTCATATATACAATTCTCTTCAGTTCGTTCTTTTCTCTTCTTTTCATTTCATGTAAGCTGAGAAGAACAACCCTTCCAGAAAGGGGAGGTATTGCCGAATGACTATCTATCTTTGTGATAGAAGCCTAGTAGGATACCACATGTTGTTTAATTGCTTGTCAAGTACTAAAGGCTGGCCACCTTCTGTACTAACTATGCAATAGAACAAGTGTTCATGATCTTAGTGATCTCTCAACAAATTCCTTTACTTCTATTTGATTGATCAAATTTTGGAAAATAGAAACAAATGAAAAAGGAGTAATAAAGTGGTGGTAGTATGCGGAATGGGAACACATTCGTGATACTAAGGTTGACGTGGTTATTAAAAGGTTATAGAATGCTAACGAGCAAAAGTATAACCAGTATAATATTAGGAACGGAAGGTAGTAGCGATTACAAACTGGAAAAGAATGGGTTTTGAGAAGCAGAAGCTCTAATGTTAAAAGCAATAATGAGAGTCTGTGCAATAGACTTGAAAGAATTTGGAATGATCACTTAATTCGGATTGAGTTATCTTACGACAATAGATCATATGTCATTATCGAGATGTCGCCTTATGAGATCATTGAGGGAAGACAATGTCGATCTCCCTTATGTTAGGATGAAGTTGTAGAGCGCAAGATGCTCGGACCCGCAGTAGTCCAAAGGACCAAGGATATGATAGATCTAATCAGAGGACGGCTGGTAGTAGCCCAAGATGGTCATGATAAGTATGTTGATTTGACACGAAAGGATAAAAAGTATGAAATAGGGGACCTAGTAATGTTATAGGTATCCCTTGGAGAGGATTGATGAGGTTCGGAAAGAAATGAAAGCTAAGTCCACGAATTGCTGGACCCTTGGATATATATTAAGACGTATTGGGAGGATAGCATAGAAGCTAGCCCTAACCCCGGACATGTAGCAGGTCGTAACGTGTTTCACGTATCAATGTTAAGGAAGTGTAATTTAGATGCCAGATAAATAGAGGCATATGAGCGCATAGATATGCAACCCGACGTAACCTGAATGGAGCAACCAGGAAGGGTTATAGAGTGAAAAGGAACAAGTGCTTAGGAGAAGGGTTATCAAACTAGGCAGAGTTTGGTGGTAGGACCACAATGTGGAGAATTGACTTGAGAGTTAGAAAGTGCAATACTAAGGAAGGTATCCCTATTCATTTTCTATCTGATTCCGGGACGGAATCCTTTTAAGGAGGGGAGACTGTAATAACCCCAATTTTTTGGAAAAATTTGAAACCCTTATGAATAGTGTTTTTGCTGAACGAGAAAAACTTTTCATGCCACGCTATGTAGGGATTCTGTTATTGATCTTATGGGATATTATTAGTACTCTATGTGGTATATAAGTGTATGTAAAGATCGTCAGAATCCAATTCCGAACATTTTGATTTTTCCCGGAAATCCACTAGATACGGAAAGAATTGAGAAAAAGGTAACAGGATAAAAAGGATTTAAATTAAAGGATTATAATAGAGGATCATAAAAAGGAATATAATGTATTGAGAAAGGTTAAGGGAACCTAAGTAATAAGATCCCGGGTATGATCCTTCAAACGATAAACGAGAACGGAAGTTAAGCGAACCGTACAACAGATCAGCGGTCATTAGGCAAACGATTAGGAAGCTAATCAAAGGGTTTAATGGGAGTGATGTCATCCAACCAATAGAAAGGAGACAAGGAAGGAAGGATGACATCACAAGGGTGACATAAGCATGACATGGAAGGAAGGAGGTGTGGTTGATTTAGGACCACACAAATGCAAGGACAAGGTGGTAATTTGCTAAATGGAAAACAAAAACAAGCCAACCAACTAGCAATTCATTTCATCAAAATCAAAAAATCAACCAAGGCTTTGTTCTTCATTTCTTGCTCTCGGCTTTTTGCCATTTTCAAAGCTACAAATTTCCAAAATCAAGATCCAAGCATCCTTAATTGGTAAGAAAATTCCCTAACCTTCCTTATGCTTAGTAATGGCTATATCATAAGTTTAAGCCACAAATTCTTTCTCTAGCTTCTTGATTTAATCATTGGAGAAGACAATGAATAGTGTTTTCAAGTTTTAACTTGAGTTTTTTTTTCTTGTTTTCTTGAAGATCCAAGCTTTCTTAAGACTACTCCAAGCTTATTAAGGCTTCCTAGCTTCACCCACCAATCCAAGGAAGGTATACCACTTTCAAACCCTAGGTTCATATATATTATAAAGTGATTTTGATGAGTAAGATGTTATGGTATCTTGTTGTTATGTTTAGAGTTGAGATTTGGAATGGTGGTGAAATGAAATGATAATTTAGTGGTTTTGATTTAAAGAAACTTAAAGCATGATTAAAGTTAGGTTAAGCATATGTATGAATGAGTAATATTGAATTGATTGGGATTGTTATGATGTGGTAAGGATGGGTGTTTGATGTGTGTGGATTTGAGGATGATTTGTGATGATTGTGGGTAGTTTTAAAAATGGGAAATCGCGTAAACATAGCCGTCGTAATGTCCGATTTTCTTTGGACTGTTTTGTGCATAGCATTAGGACCCGAGAACCCCCTGTTAAATTGTGACCACTGCCATGTTTAGATAGCTCATGTTACGAGCTTCGTTTTGATATGTAGTTCGTCCGATTCCGATTTACGGTTTAGGAGAAACGACCGTTTCAAGTAACGGCGTTTCACGAACGAAACTTTTTCCCTCGCCTTACTTTGGAATGTAGGTTAAAGACCAAAAAGGGTTAATTAATGTATGAAACATTTATGGTAAGTGTGTTAGGCAGTTGGTAAGTCATTCGCGAAGGAATCGCTTTAAAACTCGTAAAGGTTAAATTATTAAAAATGGTGGAGCCGAGGGTACCCGAGTGACTTAAGCGAATCGGTGAGCGTAAAACAAGCGTTAGAGTCTAAGTTAGTTAAAGTATAGATTTACAAGTGATTTTGGTTTAATTCCAACTTACTTGTTGTTTATAGGTTATCAGACTCGTCCCGAGCCTTTCTCACCCCCAAGTCGCTCAGGCAAGTTTTCTACCCGTTATACTGTTGTTGTGATGTATATATGTACATGCATTATCTTGCGATAGATGCATGATGTTTATATTAGCAAATGTTGCGATATATTGTAGCATGTGATATGGTATATATGCATGCCTGTTTCATATTCTTGAAATATATATCTGTTGGTTCATTTGATAATACCTATGCTAGAGGATAGCGGTAACTTGCTTATACCCTTAGTATAGGGACCCAAAGGTGAAAATATTTTCTAAAACCGGGAGTCGAGGATCCCGAGTAGATTTTTGTATATATATGGATATGGTTATATATACATATATATATTTATATATAAATATGGTTATAGTTTATCCAAACTATTAACCGAATAAGGTTTATTCGATAACCTTATTTTATTTAATGAATATTATTACGAATATTCATTCGAGGACTTATGACTCCTTTTATTTTATTATTTGAATATTATTCCGAATATTATTCGAAGGCGTATGACTCCTTTACATTATTATTGAATATTATTTGAATATTCATTTGAGGATGTATGACTCCTTTATTTTATTTAATGAATATTATTTATAATATTCATTCGAGGTATTATGACTCAGCTTATTTTATTTATTGAATATTATTTGAATATTCATTTGAGGATCTATGACTCCGATTATTTGCTGAGATATATTCTTTATTTTATTAAAGAATAAGGTGTCGATAATCAAACTTATTTTTGATTATTCAAATAAAGATATTACTTTCGTATAAGTATATCTTTGATTATTTGCTATTCATTTCAAGTATAAGTTTTAATACTTCTACTTCAATTATTTTATAAAGATTATTTTTTTTATGGGAATATTATTTAAATAATAATATTCAGACATTTTCTAAATATTCTGGGGACTGATTTACTTCATTAAATCAGTTTTACTCCAAACACTCTTTAAAGTGTTTTCGAGTCTTTAAAATGATTTTCAAAAGTTAGAGCGGATCCCAAAACTATTTTTATATTTAAGATCTTCCTTTTAAAAAGGGGATTTAAATACTCGCTCAAAACCTGGGGGATCCGGCTCGGTGGTGTGTTTTATATTCGCAACAAGGTTGCTGTCTTGGTAAAAGAGTTTTTGATTACTTACCCAATATTCGGGAAGTAAAATTCTTGGAACAAGTTAATCCATTAACAGGCATCGCCTGGGAAATATCGGTGAGTTTTCCTTTCCAACTAGGTACGACTTCTTGGTGGAGCCGTATCAACAAGTTTCTACTTGGGGAAAGGGGGAAACGAGCTTTACGTTTCAGAGTCATGGATTTCATCTGAACTAGGAGTGGCGTAAGTGGTCGAGTAGCGCCGGCCCAGCCTTATTATATTGGCCCAAATGGCCTGGAAGTTCCGCTAAGGCGGTCCATTCCTTAGGAGTTCAGTGTTCGGTTGACAAGTAAATCCGACAGGTTCTCCTCTACATGTAGAAAATGGTGGGGTTGTACTACTACGACTGATCATCGTAAGTGGTCTTCCTGGCGCGGTAAACTCCCGTAATGAGTTCATCATCCAATTGGATAATTTCTGCAACACTACCCAGAGCACTTCGATGGAAAGGCTACGGTTGGGCGATTGTGGAGTGTTGGCAAGGTCAAGTTTTCAAAATGATGTTTACATCAAATGAAGTATCTCGTAACTTCATTTTATTTTGATAATATTTTAAAGATTTAATCTATTCAAATCTTGTCTTATAGTCTCATCTATGTGATGAACTTTTGAAGCTAATTTATAACTTGAACGGTGGTAGTTCAAGTAGTATTTGGGAAAGATATAAGTACATTGGGGTATCTTGTAACTTCATCTTTTAAACTTATATCTAATTAATAATTGTCTTATGAATGACAAAGATTTTCAGAAAAACGTTGAGACAAGGTTAGATATATGAGATCACCTTGCAACGATATTTTTTTATATACAGTTATACACTGGGACTTTGTGTATATTATGCAGGGAAGAGGACTTCCAATATTTTGAAAAGTATATATGTATATATACTGAATATTTTGCGACTTCATCGCATTAAGATATCAAACTTGGTTCATTTCTTTTGACCAAGACTTTCTTGAGTATTATGAGTAGGCTCATATATTGTAAATCATTATATATATTATTTTGGTGGGCTTGCTGCTCACCCTTGCTTTATTTCTTCATCACACAACAACAGTTAGGAAAGATGGCCAGACTCCAGCAGACACAGAGCAAGCGCGTAGGAAGCATCCCGCGTCTTCCCGATGATGTTGTGGCTGCTATAGCTGCAGAGGTAGATCTATTGTAGATTAGACCATCTGCTTTTGAGAATCAATTATGTATAATTATAACTTGTGGCAGATAATGGCAATTAACTGTAAATTTATCAAGTAATCGTTTTGGGTTGTAATAACTTTTAAATTGTGGATTCAAAGACTTGTACTTATTTGAATTTCATCTCTGAGACTATAACGAGTTGTGGTGTGTGTTAGTGTGGGGTCACAGCATGAGGTTAATTATTATTAATTAAGTGAAGTGATATTGTGGAAAGAAAGACCGTGACAACCCGGATCCCCGACCCCGGATCTGGGGGTGTTACAAAGTACAAGTCCAACTACAACAGATTCCAGACAGGTTGATCTTCATCCTCTAACACCAGTAGTGGTGGATACAAAACAGGGATGGTTGATCGGAGCACCATTAGATGCTATAACTGCAATGAGTTGGGACACTTTGCCACAGAATGCAGGAAGCCAAAGCAAGTAAGGAAGAACTCTTATGATTCAAATCAGAAGAGTAACTCTGAAAGGGCTTACCTGGCAAAGGGAAGAAGCTGGGATGATACTGATAGTGAAGATGAAGAAGATGATAATCTTGCTCTTATGGCTATTGATGGAAAAGGTTCATCGTCAAGAAAAGAGGTAATATTTACTGATGCTGAATTAGTTTATCATTTAGGAGGTTCCTTAGATTGTGCTCGTCGTGATAATGAACTGTTAAGTCAGCAGATCAAAGACCTTGAGAAAGAGGTCAATGAATTAAGACTTGTGCACATTAATCAAGACAAGTTAAAAGAACTAATATCTTTTCTAGAGAATAGAGTTAACTGTTATAGATAACTCGAAACTATTCTCAAAGACAAGATCACCGGTCTTGAGACTAAGGTTAGAGCCTACTTCAATTCTTGTTCGAAGGCTAAAGAATTCTACAGTAAGCAAGCTGTCAATCAAACATCTGGAATAGGTTATGATTACAATGCTGCTATTGGAGAATTAGGCATAAACTCCCCTCCTCATGTATGTACTAAAGGTAGGGAAGTACCACATATGCTTAAGGGTGTTGATGAACCCCTCTATAAAGCATCAATTGCTGAACCATTTGATGCGACCTCTTCTATTATTCAAGAAGAAATACGTGCTGAAGATCATGCTAATGAGAAGGTTGTTTCCAAGTCAAGTGTGTCGAAAGTTCCAGTCAAAGTTGTGAAAGCAACTGAGACTAATTCAGAGACACATGAGTTGGATAACAAAACTGCCATGTCTACCATGCATATTTTGCCTGTTGTTAATCCCTCTCATAAAGCATGTGGTGTTGCTAATTGTATGTCTTGTGCTTTCAATTTGATGTATGCTTATTTTAATGGTAAGCATGTTTCTAGTGATAAGACTACTCCTCGTCAGCATGTGAATAATAGGAAGCATGATAGGTCCAAGACTGCTAGTCCTTCTAAGGCTAGAAAGGAGACATTTGTGCCTAAGCCTAAACAGAAATTTGTTAAGGCTGTTTACAAGGTCAAATGTTCAGTCATTGAGAAAGTTGAGACCATTAAAGTTAAGAATGTTGTTTTGCCTGATAAAGGTCAATTCTACAAGTATGTCGGGCCCAACCAAGTTTGGGTTCCGAAGAAGGTCTAATCCATTTGTAGTGCAGGGCATTAAAACAGGTGGAACCGGTAGTGTGGATTCTTGACAGTGGGTCGTCAAGACATATGACCGGAGATAGAGCCCTGCTATCAAATATGGTTGAGAAAGCTGGCCCACTGGTTACCTTTGGAGATAACAGCAAAGGTTTATCTGAGGGATATGGCTGTTTGTAAGCTGGTAATGTTATCATTGAAAATTTGTATATTGTGCTAGGTTATTATCAGGAAGCAGTATCTAACATATAGCACCAGTGACGAGACTTGAGAATATTACGACATATCACGCACCTGATGCACATTACACTTGGAATTGGACTCTAGTAAGATGTGTACAAGTGTACTCCTGGTTGGTGAGTCAAAAGAGGAAGTCAATGCACCACAGTTCATGGACTTTGCAGTTGCAGATCTATTGGACTATGCAATCTTTTCTTCACAATCTCACTTTAGGTTGATATGAACTAGTGTACTACTCAAGAAATCGTCAAGAACATGGTATGGCACTCTAACTGAAGTTACAGTTTAATATGAACTAGTAGAGTCGTCATATTAATAACTCTCTTATTACTAGGCACAAACATATTGTTTTATATGTGCAGTGAGTTTTAGGAGAAAATCAAACTTCTTTCTACATTAGTGATTTCTTATTTCATTAAAATCTTTTGAAATCACTAGTGTACATCATTTCTCTCAAAAGATTAAATGTATAATTTTCATTCCTTAAAGATCTTAAGTACATTTTATCTCTATATTGTCATATGTTCTGTGATACAGGTTCAGTCTCCAATGGCTTTCTTTCATTGACAGTCATGAGGTTGAAAACCCACAACATCTATCCCAGACTGTAAAGACAAACACTAAACAGAACCAACCAACACTCTCTTACCACTAAAATGAAGTATGAATGAGCATGAGGGAGATAGTGCCTTAGTGCACCACATAAGGAAGGTTCTGAAGTCAACCCAGCAGCTCTGTCTCCCACATAGATGAGTAGTTTTTAAACCGAGACAACTGCTAGCCCCCATACATCTTCTCAAAAAGATGTAATGGCTGAAAAGGCACAAAAACAGTTACTAGATTCATTCTCTCAATAGGGTGCGTCTATTGAAATTTGCCTATCGGCCAGGGTATCCGATGTAGTGTCACCACTTCAAACATAAACAATTCTTGATGCACAAGGAAAGGTTACACACACAAAGGATGAGTTGACGGAAACAAGAGTTTTGACCATTTTAAGGTCAGATTCGATTGTTCAAGGTTCTTTAGTGGACCAATTGCCTTTACAGGTGTTAGGAGAGGATACTGATCCAAAAGCCATATATCCGTGGTCAGTGTCTACCTCCCCAGGCTTAAATCCCCTGGATGCATCTGCGGATAGTGGATTTGACATAGGTGCAGATCGGCAACTTGTTGACAATGATTCAGATATTACCTGATGAGTCACAAGGAAATGTCTTCACAGACATTAGAAGGGAACTTTAATTTTATGCTAAATTCGTAGGATCATTGTTTACCTTCCCAGAATTCAAATCTGGAACCCTAAAAGGGAAACTAGCAACTTGTAGATTATGACTCAGATTCATCTGACGAGTTTAACAAGGATGGGGATTTGCGAACTCCCATTGCACCACCTATGACCTCCTTAAGGATGGCTAAGGTGATTTTCCTTGCAGGTACAGCTGATTTTTGGAGCTATGGGAGGAGTGATACACTTGTGAGAATGAGTGTAAACACGAGTGGAGAGAAGAGTGAAACATATGTGAGGTACACTAAAACAGAATCACACACTCACAGTGAGGAAGGAAGAGAAACTACTTGTTATTTCTTTTCCAACCAAGTGAAATATGAGAACTCCTTCAGACAACGGCATACATTCCTTCTCTAAGGGGGAGATAAAAGCTTAAGTAATAGTTTGGAGGATTCCTCAACTAAGGGGGAGAAATAGCAGGGAGAAAGAAAAAGTTAATTTTCATAGGGGGAGAAGCAAGAGAGATATGTTCTTCTCAACAGGAAATGTGGTTGTACAAAAGAAGATGAACCTACTTGAAGATATGTTCAGTCTAGAGGAACATCTATTTGGAATCTAGAAAATGTTAAATTTAATCCAGAACTTTTCTGCTATTTACTTTGCATTTCTGTTTATATCTTTTTCTTATTTGTAAGTTGAGTTATCCTCTAGGTATTTGTTGTTATTGTCTAACAAACAAATAGGGGGAGATTGTAAGGCATATGTCATAGCCTATTTGTATATTCGAGGATTTAACTCAACTCAAATAAGAATGTAACAAGTAAATAGTGGATCTACCGTCAAAGAGATCTCTCAAAGTAACATCCGTCAAAGGATTCAGAAACAAGGTTCATCTACAGACTTGAGGAATTACTTCACTGGAAGAAGTTCAAGAAATTGATCAAGCCTCAGTGATATAAATCAAGATTGTGGATTTAATCAAGTGACAGAGATCTTGTTAGGGTATCAGAGAATTACAAGGATTTAATCTGAAGAAAATCAAGTTGTCAAAGTCAAGACATGAAGAAACGTCACGGAAGTTAGTCACTCATGAACCAGACAGTACATCGAGTGTCAACATTAAAGTGGTGGAATTGATTCATAATTCTCAGTGATTTTCAGAAGATTTTCAGAAGAATGGTTGATGTTCAAGAGTAGTATTAATTCTCTATTAATTAATTAAGTCACATAATTTAATTAAGAAAATAAATTAAATCTGCAAAGATTAATTTATTGATTAATTGAATTATTTGATTAATTAATTCTGAATTAATATTAAGAATTTTTAGAATTATTATTGGATTAAAATCAGTTTTAATTCAGCAAGACAATTAAAATTGAACTAGCATGACAATCTGGATTATCATACCGATTGTCATGCCAAGTCATTTCAATTGTCTCACCGAAAGTTCTATTGGTTCAGCAGATTGTCTTGCTAGTCCAACAGATTGTCATACTAGTTCAACAGATAGTCTTGCCGAAAGTCATACTAGCTTAAACCGATTGTCATACCGAAAGTTCTACTGGTTCAGCAGATTGTCTTGCTAGTTCAACTGATTGTCATTCCAGTTCAAGTGATTCTGTTGATTGAATTAAAAAGAAAGAAGCAACAGAAGACAAAAAATCAGACAGAACACAAATTATCCAACAACTCAAGAACAAAAAAGAAAAGCAGCCAAGCACAATATTTCATTTTCATCTGCTAAATTCAAGATCACAATTTCTAGTAATTAAAGTTAAATCCAAACCACTAGAAATCATTCTCTTGTTCTTGTGTAACTATCTAGCGGATCATAATCCCTAGAACTTAATCTCAAATTGCGTTTAACATTTGAATCATTTTATTGCAAAAATAGAAAAAGTTCATGTCGAATTTATTCTAGATTTATGATAATTAATTTGAGATTAATCCCTTGTAATCGATACTATTGTTGTAACACCTTTCAAGTTTAATAATATTTTTATTTAACTTGAATTTTGTTTCAATTTTTTATTCCGCACTAAATTTGATTATTCGGTATTGTTTGTATTCAACCCCCCTTCTACAAACACATTGGGACCTAACAACAACCTCTCCATATACACTCCCATATACTTTCAACTTACAAACCCTTTCCTACACACAAAACACAACTCTCAAACTCTTATTCTCAGTTTCAATGGCCCCAAAGAGATCTCGAATTGTCGATAGCAGCAGTACCATTCTGATTGCTGATTCTTCAAGGGGCACTGCTGTGAGGCCCCGATTGGTGGATAGGGCCGTTGAGGAGGAGTATGCTAGGCTTCTGACTAAGCCGATTCTGAAGCAGTGGGGATTTTTGCCATCGGGGAGGGATGGTGAGTTATTGGCTATGATTCCAGGAGGACGTCCAGCAGCTGGTGCTACGATGGCTAGGCCCAGTCAGGCTCATGGTGAGGCGGGTTCTTCTAGAGCCCAGGGAGGTGATGGTTCAGGGATGGCTGATGTTCAGTACATGAGGCTTTCCAGGAGGATGGATGCGATGTATGAGTCGCAGAGTAGGTTTGCACAGGAGCACACCCTAGCACTTGAGACTGCTTTCAGAGGCCTTGGAGCTGACATCCAGTGGCCCATTTTTGGTGAGGACTCTGCTTATCTGCCTCTTGACACTCCACCCTCTGAGGGTGATGATGATGATGATTTCTCTGAGTAGGTATACCATGTGTTCCTTTCTATTACCTTTATTGGGGACAGTGAAGCTTTTAAGTTTGGGGGTGGTAGTTAAGGAACATATCTGTGTGTGTCATGTAGTTACATATTCATGTTAGTTTAGTTCATATAGTGCATATTTTTGCCATATAGTTTTTATTTATTTATTTATTCATAGTTTTATCATGTCATATAGCTCATGCATATACCATGATCCCCTTTTGTGTTGCTTTACCAATTGATATGTGATATTGATGCGAATGTAGTGATAGCGTTAGAGTGATGTTGAATCTTGCTATATTGGCATGCATGCTAGAAAAACTTGTAATTTCACTAAGTCTTAGAATATGCTTAAGGACAAGATTGTTGTCATAGTTTGATGGTTTTTGAGGTTAATCTATTGCTTATGCTTAGAATGTATGATAGGCTCTTAATGATAAAAGGCATGAAAAGATAAAATTGGAGTAAAAATTGGTATTCATTGCTAGTTATGGATAGGCGTCAAATGGCTAGTAGCCGGCTCGTATTGTATGCGAGTAGTCTAGGGTTGAGCAAGATGGAGCGAAACGCACTTACTCAGAAATTGAAAAAAAAAAGAGAAAAAAAGCATTGAAAAAAAGAAAAAAAAAGAGAAAAAAAAGCATTGGAAAAAAAAGGAAAAAAAGAGAAAAATAGAAAAGAAAAAAATATGTTTTAATGCATAATTAATCACGAGTGAGTTCTTTGGTATTCGAGTTACTAAGTTCTTAGGGGACTTTGTGCCTAGTGACATAAGGCTTTTATAGTCTAGGATCCGCTAACCTAACGCTCGCTAAATAAAAGCCATTGCATAAGTCTTTTGTGGACTTCACTCATTGCACGATCAAATAAGCATTTGTTTATTGTGTTGAATAAAAGCATGATTCTGTTATAAGCTCCAGTGATCTTGAAGTGTTATAAGTCATTGTTACCCGGCATTTTGTGTAATATTATTTGTGGACTTGGTATAATATTAGAGCCGAATGTAAATATACTTAATGGTTGTACGTTGTGTGAATAAATATTTCTGCATTTTAAATTAGCTTTATGTAGTATATGATTTTTCAAAGTAAGAGTTTATTTATTTCCCTTATTTTTGATTTATAAGGAATATTCCAAACCTTGGAAAATTTTCTTTTAAAAGTTATTTTGTTCACAAATTTCAAAAGTGATTTTATAAAATTTCTAAAAATCCAAGTCATTTTATGGTATAAATTTTATAATTTTTGAACTTGTATTTTATTTTATAAAAAATAAATCTTTACAAATTTTATTTGTTATAATTAGAAAATTACATAGAAGCCCTTGCATGCAAATCACCCTTCTATTCTCTCAAAGGGCAAAGAAGACCTTTCCAACCCCACTAACTCATTTGTTGATTACCAAATTACCACACTAACCTTGCATGCAAAATGACATAACTTTAGCTACAGGTCATTTTTGTACATTCTCACTTCCACTCATTATTTTGCCAACCCAAAAGCATAAAACCAAAAACCAAGTGGGAGAAGTCATTTTCACTCACTCCACACTCCAACACACCTCATTTTTCTCTCCTCCCATCCCACCCTTGTTGCTCTCGGCCGAAGCCCCCCATCCCCCACTCCCTTCCATTTTTCATTCCATTTCTCATCTTCCCTAGTGTAAATCTTCTACCTACATTCATTTTATATACTTCCCAAGAGTTTTGTGACTTGGGAGATGAAGTTTCATGGTTGCATGTGTAGTTCTTGTGTGATCTCCAAAGAGAAACTCTTGATTCTTATGAATTCAAGAGCTCTCTATGAGATACATTTTATATATGTGTTAACTAAGTGTTTTATGGTGAAACCATGCTTTAAAATCCTTTGCATGCTACTGAAATTTCATTATATATTCATATTTAGCCATGCATGCTAGTTTTAAGATATTAAAATGATGATCAACCATGTTTTGCATGCTACTCTTTTCGAAATCATGTTGCTATATCTAAAAATCTATAAATTCGAAATATATATGCTTAAAATAGATTGTTTCCATGATAAATTTCTTATTAATAATTAAGAGAAGATATATTTCATGAATATTAAGGATGAGTAATAGGTACAAGTCGAATTTGCAAGCATTTAAACTTTATGCTTTAGCCGAAATCTTGTTAAGTGTTTCCATGAGTTGCATGTTATATTTTTTGTTGCATGTTGTTGTTCTTGGACATGGATGATCTCCCCTCCTGTTGAGGATCTATTTTAGGACATTAATGCACTAGGTTTGCTTTGGTAAGGGTTGGATGCTTGGTTATTAAGTGGGAGTCAAGGTAGAAAGGGATTAGTTAGTGTTTGCATTTTTTCCAGATTTGATGCACTAGTTTATGGGGAAGTTTTGAATGAGCATTTGTTGTGCACTTTGACGCCCAAGCCACCAGAAGCTAGCACTAGGAGTATATAAAAGGTTTTAGGTGTTTGTTGGAGGTTTGTAACTCGTTTGGTTGGGTGCACGAGTGGAATCACAAAATATGTCCATCAGGGGACAGTTTTGTTGCAACTTAGAAATAGGAAGTTTTGACCATGTCACGGGTAGGACCTCATTAGGCCCTATTGGGCCTTAGTTAGAGGGAGTGTCAGAGGAGTTTTTCCAGCCATAGTTCATAATATTTGAGTTAGAACCAGGTGTCACAAGTTAGTTCAAGTCAGGGCGTTTTCTGCCCAGAAAAACAGGGGAACCATGGACTTTAAGCTTAGGCCCAAGGAGGCCCAAGCTAGGCCCTTGGGCCACATCGAGTTTGGGAGATGCCTTATGGTCAGAAGAGTCTAGTGTAGAAGTTTTGGAGGTAAACTTGTAGTTTAAGAGTGTCTAATACACTCAAGAAACCATAGATGTCATTCTGAAATTTTCCTTAGTGAGCACTTTCACTTATCACATAGTTTTAGAGCACTTATGAGTGAGACCTAGGTTGACCACTATGGTTGCAAGATATTATAAAGCCAGTAGAGTAAAAGGCCCAAGTAAGGGTCAATAGGTTTTGGATAGTTTAGTAAAGGCACATCGAGTTAGGAGGCCAAAATTTGGAGACTTTGTCTAGTTTAGCGATCAAGTAACTTAGTTGGGGATCGAGATCATCCAAGCCTAGTGTTACATTATGGTGTGTGTGATATTATTTGATATTAAAATATGATATGTGAGTATATGTGGCTATGTGTACTATTGAGTTTATAAGGTGATTAGAAATTGCGTGCATATAGGCCTAAGTGCCATTTGTGCTTAATTTCGGGTTATAAATAGGTTGAGTTGGTGAGAATATATTATAATGAGGTTATTATTATTTATGTAGGATCTCGAGACGAGGTTAAACTTGCCATAAAGGTCGAGTAAAGCTTCGAGTTGCTCCTACCAGCCAGACCAGACCAGCATTTCTCAAGGCAAGTGATTCAACCTATTTTTCGTTTACACTGCAAATGTGTGATAATTAGTTCATATATATAATGCGAGTATCCTGAGTTATCTTGATATACTTGAACCGAGGGATTCTTAAATCTATCTTCATATTATATAGAAATGCCATGAACCCTCAAGTACATATTGCAAGTAGATCAAAAGTCGTATCACGCTAGAATATCAAAGTAATTGGAATGCCATGATAAAATAAAGATTTGATATAATACTTGATTGATCCTCTTGATTAACATGCTATTGATTTCTAAAATATTGACATCTCACCCTGATGCTTGAACCTCAATAGAAACTTTACCTGGATACCTAAAAGCCAGATATTCTTTAAAGTTGTTCTTAATTGATTTATAACCCTTTTTCTTACCGTAAAGTTCGACAATCCTGATATACGTTGAGCAAAAGATCATTTTCTTCATACCTTAACACCCCTAGTATTCATGAAGCTTATCTTCTTGATGTTCTAGTACTTGTACCTTGTCGAAAACCATTGCTTTAAGCCTAGTTTGGCATTACTCTTTCATATTATCCACTAGCCTTGCTAAATCTCCTTGTCAAAGTTCTTGTATATGGAGACCTTTCAATTACCCTAATATAGTAAAGTCTAGTGGATCATGGCCCTGAAATTTGGTGACATATTTCCAGTGTTTCAAAGTTGATCTATAATCCCTTGATAAAAATGTTTACTATTTAAGAGATTTTATTATAAATCGGCATCAGTTTTTGAAATGATTAAAATATGGATTTTCAGTCCCCAAGGGGGATAAATGTTCTTTGAATAGTGGATCTGGACTGAGACGCAATTCCTTTCCACACTTATATTGTAGGCTTAAAAGTTGCCTAGGGATCCCATTAATGTTTTAGAACCCAGCGAGGTTCGGGATTACTTTGCGGCTGATCACCGGCTGTAATCCGTAGCGTCATAAAATGATTTTGGATTAAGTTATGATTTTGAAAATATTTTGATTCAAGCAAATGATGCCATCACCCAAAATTTCATCTCTTGTTATTATTAGTTATATCTTCGCATTGACATTCTTTAATATATATCTCGATTTATGTTTCGTATCGTACTATTTAGCACTTGTTGAGCATTTGGCTCACTCCTTGCTTTAACCCTGATATTACAGCTAGCAGCTATGGTTAGATTCAAGCAGGCAGCACGTAAGACTTGTGACGCCGATGCGTATGTCCGAGCTCAGGTAGGATAAAGGATAGTTTTGTGTGAGGATTCGATATTAAAATCAGTTGTAATAGTTAGTAGTGTTGGGCTGTTCCAAACCCTAAACTGTAAGATCTTGGATTCATATATATTTACTTTCTTTTAAATATTGTAATAGTTATATATTATGTTTTGTTTAGTTGGGGGTGTGACAGGTTTTGGTATCAGAGCTATGGTTTAGAGTCCCTGGACAGCCCAAATAGGTTATAGGATATATATACAGGTTATAGATAATATGCGAGAGAGTAGGTTAAGTAAATTTATTATTAATACTCCTCTTATTGGTTTGTTAGCAAAGGGCGCACTCCTCTTCATCCTCTGGGTCGGATGACACTATTGCTTTCTCTGTGTATGCTGAGTTGAGGCGCGAGTTTGACATGCTTCAGGGCAAGTACGACCGACTGATAGATCGACTGAAGAACGTGTATCCGGACAGCCGAAACTATGAAGGGAAGCCTAAAGAGCAGATGACTGCGAGACTTGAGACTTTGGTTCAGTACATCAACACTAAGCTTGAGGAAATGCCATCACACCGAGACCGTACCAGTCAGTATATCATCCAGATGGTGGCGGATGAGCTCCAGAGCATTGTGAAGACGCTTTGAGAAGAGAAGACTACCAAGCCCCGTTCCGATGGAGTGGAGCCTTAATTCTTTCCATTATCTACCTTCCATGTTGTAGTATTATCAGACTTCATAGAAATTCCCAGTTGTTTCCTTTAAATAAGCATGTTATTGCTAGAATCAGACTCTATCCTGATCTTGATGTATTGAGACCTTTAGATTTCAATTATTATGCACTATCGTTCCATTTGCTATCAACTGTTATTTTATGCCTTTATATGCATCACCATATCTGTTTAATTTGAAACTTGACCTCATATGAAAATAAGAATGCCATGCAATACTCCCGAATTATTTCATTATTTATACCTGTTTTAATATAACTCTTATTTCAGGATCATGCCACCCAAAAAGAAGAACCCAACAACCACATCCACCACAGATCCAAATATTCTTCGATTATTGGAAACCTTGCAACAGCAAACCAACGTTATAGCTCAACAACAACTAACTCTTCAACAACAATTTGAAAACCAAGATAACCGTGAACCACACCAACCACCTGATCCACCAGTACCACCTCGACAAGTTGTCACTTTCAAGGCTTTTCAGAATGTGAATGCACCTGCATTTCATGATACCACTGATCCAATAATAGCTAACACATGGATTAAGGAAATGGAAAGGGCTTTTGAGTTGGTACAGTTAGAAGACGATCAGAAGACACCATATGCTACTTACTTCTTGAAGGGCGAAGTCATCTGTTGGTGGGAATCAGTAAAAGCTATGGAAGCAACTCAGCAAGTTTCTTGGGAAAGATTTAAGAAGTTATTTCTGGAAAAGTATTACCCTAAGTACATGCAGAATCAGATGGAGCTTAAATTTCTTGAATTGAAGCAAGGGAACATGATTGTACTGGAGTATGAGAAGAAATTGACAGAGTTGTCAAGGTTTGTGACAAAGTATACCAGCAGTGAGGAGGAAAAAGCGAAGAGATTTCAACAAGGATTAGAGCCTTGGATCAGAGATAGAGTGGCTATGTTTGAGCTTGATACTTATGCGGGAGTAGTACAGAAAGCCGCTCTGATTGAGAATAATGGGATGCAGTCAAGAAAGGAAAGGGATAACAAGAAGAGAAAGGTTCCATTTTATGGAGAAAAGTCTGAAGCCGTAAATTCACAAGATCGGAATGTAAAGAGGTTTGGATTCTATAAAGGCGGAAATTTTCAAAAGAAAGGGAATTTGGGCAAAAGACAAGAATCAAAAGGGAACAACCAGACAAGTCAAGGACAAGTTGGAGAAAACAGATTCCAGAGACCGGAATGCAAGCATTGTGGAAGAAGGCACCCCGAAGTGTGTAATAAGCAGAGCATGACATGCTATAGGTGCAACCAGAAGGGACATTTGGCAAATGAGTGCAAGATGCCGAAGCCAGGAGTTACATGTTACAAGTGTGGAAAGACTGGACACATAGCTAGGGAGTGCAAGACAACCGGACCAGTCAAAGCTCTAATGAATGTGGCAAGTACCAGTGCAAGCGTGCCAGCCGAGGTATTGGCATTACCTCCACCACCTACAACAACTGTAATATCCGGGATACATCGTGTAATTATTTTTGCTACTAAATAAATACTATGTGTGTTCAGTATCTATTCTGTGAATTAATTGGTAAGTGTTATATGTGGTTGGATATTTAAAAATAATATTAATTGAGTATTTTAATTTTTATATATCCAAAATAAAATATAGATAATTGTCATATCTTCCTAATTATTTTTATGTTGATTTATGAATTTATAAGAATCATATGAAATTTATAAAATCTTTTTCCGAGCATTTAAAATCTATTTTATAAAAACGGGAACCAGTCGACGTCACCCGTTGTTACGTTTTTGGAACCCGAAACTCTTTCGAGAACTCCTTCCTAACCTAATTGTAATATTCCGAGCATATTCCATGTTTCGACTTTTTCGATCCGGCGTACGGTTTGTTCTGCGCGGGTCCCGGCGCAATATTTTCGATACAATATTCATTTCGGTAAATCAATAAAACCCGTATTTTCGATAAACGGGAGCTTTTTATTAAACTATCCCAATTATCACTTCGTAATACGTGTAACCAGGCGCTGAGACCAAGACCGCAGTACAAATTGTACTGATTTGGATAATTATCCCGAAAACCGATACCGTTTGGATCAGTTTTTATAAATAAACGTACCATTTTATATCCGGAATGATCCAACGGGATACTAATTTTCCGTAAATATAAATAGCCTTTTACCGTATTTTATTTCCTATGAAAATCATTTGCAGACAAATAATTATATAATTTTACAGAGAAAAATCATATATTCATAAACCCTTCTGAGAATCAAACCACAAATTCAAGGTGTTAGTGAAATCCGTTTGGAAAGTTGGAGTAACCAAATTGAAGGTCTCAAGGAGTACTATCAAATTCCAGAACCTGTTTTACTGCAGAATCAAAGGTTGATTTTATATAAATTTATTTATTTTCTAATTATTTTGATTAAAAATATGAATTTTTGTTTGGATGATTGTTTGTATGATTTGATGCTTGCATGTTGTAGAGCTTGTTTTCCTGATGAATTTCATATGTCATACGTCTGATTTGGAGTTCAATAACATGCTCAAAAGTGGGTTTAATTTTCGAATTTCAAAATTAGGGTTTATAACCCGTATGAATGTTCTTAATTGAAATTTGGGGGTTTCTTATTCTGGAATAGATAGATGTTGTGGTATAGTGGATTGTGTTCTCTGTGAAATTTGCAATCCAGTCGTATAAGTTTCATGAATCAACGAGGTCTGTAGAAGAGGGAGTTAGGTTTTAAAGTTTTCGTCGAACTCGCCGGAAACCGGCGAGATTCTTGATCATTTTCCGGCTAACTCCGGGATGATTAGAATGAATTGATGGCATGATTGTGTTCCTTGTGAAGTATAGATTCAATCTGGAGTTTGTGGTGGCGGGAGGAGGCCGGAGTTGAGTTCTCCGGCGAACCCGACTGTTTTCTGGCGAAGGGCTGGAAAATTGCAGTTTAAGACCCCAACTTTTGAAAACGATGAAGTTCAGTCCCTGAACTTTCCAGAGTTTGCAAAAGTTGGATTCTTGTTTTAAAAATATTCAAAAATTATATTTCCTATTTATTTTTATTATAAAAATTCGATTTTAATTTCTGAAAATTCTAAAAATTATTATTTTAATTCTGAAAATTATTTTTAATTCAAAAATAAATCTGAATTAATTAGTTAATTAATTTCAGTTAATTTTTAATTGATTAATTGGTCAATTAATTCGAAAATTAGTTGATTAATTGATTTAATTAAATATTAAATGATTTTAATTAATTATTTAATTAGATTTAATTATTTAAAAAATATTTAAAAATTCCAAAAAATAGTTTCGAGCTTTAAAATATTATTCTAAATTATTTCAAGGCTCGATAATTATTATAAAATTGTTTCGAAGCCAGAATTGGCTAATCGAACCCTGTTTGTTACCCCGAAATTGATCCAACGACCCGTTTTAATTCCGAAAAATGTTTTAAAAATCATTTTAAATACCAGAAAGCCTATTTATGACCTGAAATGTCTTTATAAAGGATATGTCATTAATTATATGGCGTATTATGTGTTATATGTGATATGTTGGTTGACTATCGGTTTACATATTCGATGTTTACTGGTTTATTGCGTAACTTTCAATCCGTTAATCGGATTTGGGCGAAACGAAGGGTAGATAGAAGTATGTGTTGAATAGAATTCTATGAGTTGAATATTGATAAATGCTTATGATATGTGAGCAGAAGAGGCAAGACGTAGGAAAGGGAAACAGGTAGTTGAGGAGTAAGACGGTTGAGATTGGAAGCGAGTGCAGTGTAGTAAGCTAATATCAGGCAAGTGTTCTGAACTTTCTCGAGATATTGTTGTGATTGATATTCCTGTTGTATATTGCAAGTGCTTTGAAGCACTGAACCCTAAACCTTGATTCCAATTATTGATCTTGAGTCGTAACCTGATTCTTTCTAGACCATTGATTGTTGTATACCCAAACACGAACCACAAATCTACGATACTACTCCACAAATACATACAAACTAAATACCAAACACTGAATTGAATTACTTATATACTCAACCCATTGTATTTTATGCTTTGAAAGCCCAAATCTTTGAAACCCTGAAACATTGATTCCTTTGTTATACAATTCTTTCATTACCCAGCATCTAAGCTTTGAAATTACCTTATTGATCCGTACAAGGATTGAAACCCTTTCATTGTTAAGCACTCATTGTTGTTAATGATTCTGGTTATTGTTTATTATTGTTCATTCTGTTATTATGTTAGAATTGGATTGTTTTTATAAAATTGTGGACCAGATTCGTGGTCAGACCATATAATGGTCAAGTTAGGCCAATGTGTGCCTTGGATCCAGTAGTTAGAGCAATGTTGTGTGCTTTGCTCGGGGTTAGTGCGTTACTGATCAGCAGCCTAACCTTGGTTTTTAAAATATAAGTATAATGTCCAATTCTAAATCATAATCCATTGTTCACTTGATATCATAACCATGTTCAACTGATGATCATTATTCTCAGTTTTGTCATTGTGACTTGATGAGCTAGTTAGCTCATTTGTGTGATATTGTTTCTGTTCTTTTCTAGTTAAAAAGGAACCGGTTGATACCGAGGATCCCCAGTCCAGCGCGAGAGCTAGGGGTTCAGGTTGATTGAGCTGAGCTTGTAGGCTTCTTTTGGAATAATTTAAGTCTGTAAAAGTTTGTAATAATGTTTAATACTCGATTTTGAGTTTGGAATAGTTGGGATTTAAACGTTTGTAATATAATAGTGTGTTTGGCTTGTGTGCATACTTTAACCTGTTGCGGTCCGTGGTGGTTGGTAAGTAGGGTCACTGCATATTATCATTATCTTCATTATTGTTATTAGCAAGTTATAAATAAGGTGTGTGGATCCCAAACTTCTGACCCGGGTTTGGAGGGCGCCACAACAACTCCGCAAGCAACAGCAAGGACATTCGATTTGAAAATGAAGGATGTTGTTCAGAACTCTGAGGTGATTGCAGGTACACTTTTACTAAATAATGTCAAAGCTAAAGTATTGATTGATTCGGGAGCAACGAGATCTTTCATATCAGAAACTTTTGTTGATAAACTTCAATGTGATAAAATGATTATGAGCGAGGTAGTAAATGTGGTAATTGCGAACCAAGAGAAGATTCATGTGAACCAATTATGTCTGAAGTGTGAGATTGATATTTCGGGGAGTAAGTTTTCAGCCGACTTGATACTCTTCAAGTTGGGAGATTTCGATATAATTTAGGGAAGAATAACGCCCAGATTAATTGTAAGACCAAGAAAGTGTATTTAAAGACGAAGAGTGGAGAGAAAGTAGTATTTAAGGGACAGAGGAAAGAGCAACAATTTCTTACAATTGTTCTTAGCAACTGTTTCTTACAATTGTTCAGGCTAAGAAGTTACTTAGAAAAGGTTGTGAGTCGTTCCTAGCTTATGTAATGGATTCAGAAAAGGGCAACCGCAACATAGAAGATATTCCCGTAGTTAACGAATTCCCAGATGTGTTTCCAGATGAACTACCAGGCCTACCTCCAGATCGACAAATCGAGTTCGAGATTAACCTTGCTCCGGGCACAGAACCAGTTTCAAAGGTCCCATATAGGATGGCACCAGCAGAAATGAAAGAGTTGGCGAGCCAGCTATAAGAATTGTTGGATAAGGGAGTGATACGGCCAAGTACATCGCCATGGGGAGCACCTGTTCTGTTTGTAAAGAAGAAAGATGGAAGTATGCGGCTATGTATAGATTATCGGGAGTTGAATAAGGTGACGATTAAGAACCGCTACCCGCTACCAAGAATAGATGACCTATTTGACCAGCTGAAGGGAGCAAAGTGCTTTTCAAAGATTGACTTGAGATCAGGATACCATCAATTAAAGATCAAAGAAGAAGATATTCCCAAGACAGTATTCAGGACCAGATACAGACATTATGAATTTTTAGTAATGCCTTTTGGATTGACTAATGCCCCGGCCGCATTTATGGATCTGATGAATCGGGTATTTAAAAAGTATTTGGACAAGTTCGTAGTGATATTCATTGATGACATCCTTATTTATTCAAAGTCGGAAGAAGAATATAAGCAACATCTATGGATAGCATTGGAGATACTCCGGTAAGAGAAGTTGTATGCCAAGTTTTCCAAATGTGAGTTTTGGTTAAAGAAAGTTCAATTTTTGGGACATGTCATTAGAGATGAAGGAGTTAAAGTAGATCCGGAAAAGATTGAGGCGATTATGAGTTGGGAGAGGCTAAAGACACCTACGAAAGTGCGAAGTTTTCTAGGATTGGCAGGGTATTATAGAAGGTTTGTCAAGAATTTTTCGAAAATCGCCACGCCATTGACTAAGTTAACCAGGAAGAATCAGAAGTTCGAATGGAGTGTAGAATGTGAGGATAGCTTTCAAGAATTGAAACAGAGATTGGTAACAGCTCCAGTGTTAGTACTACCAGATGACCAAGGAAACTTTGTGATTTTCAGCGATGCTTCACATAAAAGATTGGGCTGTGTGCTAATGCAGCACAATAAGGTAATCGTGTATGTGTCAAGAAAGTTAAAACCGCATGAATTAAAGTACCCGATGCATGATTTGGAACTAGCCGCCATAGTGTTCGCACTTAAGATTTGGAGACATTACCTCTACGGGGAAAAGTGTGAAATCTATACGAATCACAAGAGTTTAAAGTACATTATTACTCAGAAGGAGCTCAATATGAGGCAAAGGAGATGATTGGAATTGATCAAGGACTACGATTGTTCGATAAATTATCATCCTGGAAAGGCGAATGTTGTAGCCGAGTCATTAAGTAGGAAGGAGAGGTTGAATATGATGGCAACACCAAAGGAACTGTCTGAAGAGATTAAGAAATTTGGATTAGAACTTTGTGATTGTGGAATAGTTGAAGAAGTTTGTCGTGTAATGACTTTTCAGCCAACACTAGTGGAAAGGATAAGGAAATGTCAGGAAGAAGTATTGGAGAAAGAAAAGAATCAGCTAACTGGAGAAGAGATTGGCACTCAAAGGGATGAGAAATGTATACTAAGGTTTTCCTCAAGAATTTGGATTCCTCATGTACCTGAATTGAAGAATGAGATCCTACAAGAAGCCCACAATTCAAGATTTTCAATCCACCCGGGGAGCACCAAGATGTATCGGGACTTAAAGCAGAACTTTTGGTGGCCAAATATGAAGCGAGACGTGGCAGAATGGGTTACAAAGTGTGATACTTGTCAGAAAGTGAAGGCAGAACATCAACGACCAAGTGGATTAATTCAGCCCCTAAAGATTCCGGAATGGAAATGGGAAAATATTGCTATGGACTTTATAGTGGGACTACCGCGAATGAAATCCGGATATGATGCTATATGGGTTATATTTGATCGCCTTACAAAGTCAGCGCATTTCCTTCCAATTAATGAGAAGTCGTCATTGGAAAAATTAGTTCATCTGTATGTGCGTGAAATCGTACTAAGACATGGAGTACCCGTATCGATAGTTTCAGACAGAGATCCCTGATTTAACTCGAGATTCTAGAAGCAATTTCAAGAAAGTCTTGGCACGAAGTTGAACATGAGTACAGCGTACCACCCGCAGACCGATGGTCAGAGCGAAATGATAATTCAAACAATCGAAGACATGTTGCGCAGTTGTGCAATCGATTTTGCAGGAAGTTGGGACGACCACTTGCCATTAGTAGAATTCTCTTATAACAACAGCTAACTCCAGTATTGGCATGCCACCATACGAAGCTTTGTACGGAAAAAAATGTAGATCACCGACAAGTTGGGATGAAGTAGGAGAAGGAAGGATTCTAGGCTCGGAATTGGTACAACAGTTGCATGAGACAGTCAAGTTAATTCAGAAAAGGTTGCTTGCTGCTCAAGATAGATAGAGGAAGTATGCGGATCCAGCGCGTAAGGATGTTAGATTCCAAGTAGGCGAAGCCGTTTTGTTAAAGGTGTCACCAAGAAAAGGTTTGTCTAGATTTGGCAAGAAAGGGAAGTTATCACCTAGATATATAGGTCCTTTTGAAATTTTGAGTCAAATGGGGAAGGTAGCCTACGAGTTAGCCTTACCACCTCAGTATCAGCATGTGCATAATGTGTTCCATGTGTCATTGCTTAAGAAGTACAATCCTGATGCCAACCACGTGATAGAATATGAACCTGTAGAAATTCAGGCAGACCTGTCATTTATGGAGCAACCTGTCAAATTACTCGACTGGCAAGTAAAGAGTCTTAGGAATAATTCGGTAAAGTTAGTGAAAGTACTTTGGAGGAACCCCAAGGTCGAAGAATCAACTTGGGAGTCTGATATGCGTTCCCGGTATCCTCATTTGTTCTCTTAGATTCTGGGGACAGAATCCCTTAAGGGGGAGAGGATGTTACGACCGGCATTTTGTGTAATATTATTTGTGGACTTAGTATAATATTAGAGCCAAATGTAAATATACTTAATGGTTGTATGTTGTGTGAATTTGCTTATTTTAAATTTGCTTTATGTAGTATATGATTTTTCAAAGCAAGAGTTTATTTATTTCCCTTATTTTTGATTTATAAGGAATATTCCAAACCTTGGAAAATTTTCTTTTAAAAGTTATTTTGTTCACAAATTTCAAAAGTGATTTTATAAAATTTCTAAAAATCCAAGTTATTTTATGGTATAAATTTTATAATTTCTGAACTTGTATTTTATTTTATAAAAAAATAAATCTTTACAAATTTTATTTGTTATAATTAGCGAATTACATAGAAGCCCTTGCATGCAAATCACCCTTCTATTCTCTCAAAGGGCAAAGAAGACCTTTCCAACCCCACTAACTCATTTGTTGATTACCAAATTACCACACTAACCTTGCATGCAAAATGGCATAACTTTAGCTAAAGGTCATTTTTGTACATTCTCACTTCCACTCATTATTTTGCCAACCCAAAAGCATAAAACCAAAAACCAAGTGGGAGAAGTCATTTTCACTCACTCCACACTCCAACACACCTCATTTTTCTCTCCTCCCCTCCCACCCTTGTTGCTCTCGGCCGAAGCCCCCCATCCCCCACTTCCTTCCATTTTTATTCCATTTCTCATCTTCCCTAGTGTAAATCTTCTACCTACATTCATTTTATATACTTCCCAAGAGTTTTGTGACTTGGGAGATGAAGTTTCATGGTTGCATGTGTAGTTCTTGTGTGATCTCCAAAGAGAAACTCTTGATTCTTGTGAATTCAAGAGCTCTCTATGAGATACATTTTATATATGTGTTAACTAAGTGTTTAAAATATGTTGCTATGTCTAAAAATCTATAAATTCGAAATATGTATGCTTAAAATAGATTGTTTCCATGATAAATTTCTTATTAATAATTAAGAGAACATATATTTCATGAATATTAAGGATGAGTAATAGGTACAAGTCGAATTTGCAATCATTTAAACTTTATGCTTTAGCCGAAATCTTGTTAAGTGTTTCCATGAGTTGCATGTTATATTTTTTGTTGCATGTTGTTGTTCTTGGGCATGGATGATCTCCCCTCCTGTTGAGGTACTATTTTAGGACATTAATGCACTAGGTTTGCTTTGGTAAGGGTTGGATGCTTGGTTATTAAGTGGGAGTTAAGGTAGAAAGGGATTAGTTACTGTTTGCATTTTTTCGGACATTGATGCACTAGTTTATGGGGAAGTTTTGAATGAGTATTTGTTGTGCACTTTGAGGCCCAAGCCACCAGAAGCTAGAACTAGGAGTATATAAAAGGTTTTAGGTATTTTTTGGAGGTTTGTAAGTCGTTTGGTTGGTTGCACAAGTGGAATCACAAAATCTGTCCAGCAGGGGACAGTTTTGTTGCAACTTAGAAATAGGAAGTTTTGACCATGCCATGGGTAGGCCCTCATTAGCCCCCTGTTGGGCCTTAGTTATAGGGAGTGTCAGAGGAGTTTTTACAGCCATAGTTCATAATATTTGAGTTAGAACCATGTGTCAAAAGTTAGTTCAAGTCAGGGCATTTTCTGCCCAGAAAAACAGGGGAATCATGGACTTTATGCTTAGGCCCAAGGAGGCCCAAGCTAGGCCCTTGAGCCACATTGAGTTTGGGAGATGACTTATGGTCCGAAGATTCTAGTGTAGAAGTTTTGGAGGTAAACTTGTAGTTTAAGAGTGTCTAATGCACTCAAGAAACCATAGATGTCATTCTGAAATTTTCCTTAGTGAGCACTTTCACTTATCACATAGTTTTAGAGCACTTATGAGTGAGACCTAGGTTTACCACTATGGTTGCAAGATAGTATAAAGCTAGTAGAGTAAAAGGCCCTAGTGAGGGTCAATAGGTTTTGGATAGTTTAGTAAAGGCACATCGAGTTAGGAGGCCAAAATTTGGAGACTTTGTCTAGTTTAGCGATCAAGTAACTTAGTTGGGGATCGAGATCATCCAAGCCTAGTGTTGCATTATGGTGTGTGTGATATTATTTGATATTAAAATATGATATGTGAGTATATGTGGCTATGTGTACTATTGTATTTATAAGGTGATTAGAAATTGCGTGCATATAGGCCTAAGTGCCATTTGTGCTTAATTTCGGGTTGTAAATAGGTTGAGTTGGTGAGAATATATTATAATGAGCTTATTATTATTTATAAAGGATCTCGAGATGAGGGTAAACTTGCCATAAAGGTTGAGTAAAGCTTCCAGTTGCTCCTACCAGCCAGACCAGACCAGCCTTTCTCAAGGCAAGTGATTCAACCTGTTTTTCATCTACACTGCAAATGTGTGATAATTAGTTCATATATATGATGCGAGTATCCTGAGTTATCTTGATATACTTGAACCGAGCGATTCTTAAATCTATCTTCATATTATATAGAAATACCATGAACCCTCAAGTACATATTGCAAGTAGATCAAAAGTCATATCACGCTAGAATATCAAAGTAATTGGAATGCCATGATAAAATAAAGATTTGATATAATACTTGATTGACCCTCTTGATTAACATGCTATTGATTCCTAAAATATTGACATCTCACCCTGATGCTTGAACCCCAATAGAAACTTTACCTGGATACCTAAAAGCCAGATATTCTTTAAAGTTGTTCTTAATTGATTTATAACCCTTTTTCTTACCCTAAAGTTCAACAATCCTGATATACCTTGAGCTAAAGATCATTTTCTTCATACCTTAACACCCCTAGTATTCATGAAGCTTATCTTCTTGATGTTCTAGTACTTGTACCTTGTCGAAAACCATTGCTTTAAGCCTAGTTTGGTATTACACTTTCATATTATCCAATAGCCTTGCTAAATCTCCTTGTCAAAGTTCTTGTATATGGAAACCTTTCAATTACCCTAATATAGTAAAGTCTAGTGGATCATGGCCCTGAAATTTGGTGACATACTTCCAGTGTTTCAAAGTTGATCTATAATCCTTTGATAAAAATGTTTACTATTTAAGAGATTTTATTATAAATCGACATCAGTTTTTGAAATGATTAAAATGTGGATTTTCAGTCCCAAAGGGGGATAAATATTTTCTTTCAATAGTGGATCTGGACTTAGACGCGAGTCCTTTCCATACTTATATTGTAGGCTTAAAAGTTGCCTAGGGATCCCATTAATGTTTTAGAACCCAGCGAGGTTCGGGATTACTTCGCGGCTGATCACCGGCTATAATCCGTAGTGTCATAAAATGATTTTGGATTAAGTTGTGATTTTGAAAATGTTTTGATTCAAGCAAATGATGCCATCACCCAAAATTTCATCTCTTGTTATTATTAGTTATATCTTCGCATTGTCATTCTTTAATATATATCTCGATTTATGTTTCGTATCGTACTATTTAGCACTTGTTGAGCATTTGGCTCACTCCTTGCTTTAACCCTGATATTACAGCTAGCAGCTATGGTTAGATTCAAGCAGACAGCACGTAAGACTTGTGACGCCGATGCGTATGTCCGAGCTCAGGTGGAATAAGGGATAGTTTTGTGTGAGGATTCGATATTAAAATCAGTTATAATAGTTAGTAGTGTTGGGCTGTTCCAAACCCTAAACTGTAAAATCTTGGATTCATATGTATTTACTTTCTTTTAAATACTGTAATAGTTATAAATTATGTTTTGTTTAGTTGGGGGTGTGACAGTCATTTTGTGTCTAGAATATATTCTTCGTATAATCTTGTGATTGCCTTGAGGATAATTGAGTTATGATAATTGATCTAGTTTTGAAGATTATCTTCTAAGCATTCGCACACACCACGTTTCTTGTTGTATGTTAGCTTGCGTGATTTGATTGATCTTTAGTCGCCTAATTGCATTTGTTAAGATGTCATGTGTTGGTTGGTTTAGTCATTGCGATAGTGATTGTTGCATTTCATGTAGTTTGCATTCATGCATGTTTTTATTTTGTTTTTGAATCTGTGACGCTTGAGGACAAGCATCAATTTAAGTTTGGGGGTGTGATAAGTGGCATTTTATACCACTTAGAACGTCTTATAATGACTTGAACTGATGTCTTGAAATCAAGTATTTTGTGTATTTGATGCGTTTTTCTAGTGTTTTGCATTTCAGGGTATAACTTGCGTAATTAGGGAGATTTCATCATAATAAGCCTAGAGAAGTACTTGGAATCAGTTGCGGGGAGTTGTGCGAAGAAATGAGCAAAATCAGGAGCAGAAAGATGATTTTTCCAGAAGCTGTACAGGCGCCCGCCTGGGATGTGCAGGCGACCACCTGGGATGTGCAGGCGACCGCCTGGAGATGCAGGCGCCCGCCTGGGAACTGAGGCGGCCGCCTGGGGTCATAATTTTAGAATCTGGATTTTCTAATTTGAGTTATACTCGGCTTCTGACGGTACTGTTTCTTGTGAACTTCTATATAAGTAATCTTGAGAGACGTTTTAAAATAACAAGCAACAAGTATCAATGAAGCAAGGAGCAAGGAGAGAAGATTAAGAATGCCGTTTTAGCACACCACAACGAAGAAGAGAAAACATACGTTATCTTATGATTCTTTTATTTATTTTAACAGTGGATGCTAGTTTTCTTTACTTTGAACCTTAATACTCTTGTGACGTACTCTGATTTTATTAAGTATTTTTATTAGTTTATATCGTTGTGTGATTATCATATTTTCATATAAACCCATGGTGACGATGAGTTCTATCATGGGCTAATTGTGATCATGGGGTCGTAGCGGATTTACTATGGATTTCTTTAGTTAATTGTTTAATACCTTGGTATGTGATTATTATATGATATCTAGCATAGGTTGTGCTTATTCGTCTTATGTGCATCGCGAACATATAAGATAGCCTGTTAATCTCTTGTGAAGTGACAATGAATCTTGAGATTTAGAACTTGCCATGCTAGCATAGGTTCATGTATTGTATGCATGAATAGTGGATAACTCTAACCATTTTACTTGCCCTGTGTAATCATATTTTGTTAGATATATTTGATAATGTCATGGCTAATATAATTTATGTTTAGATTTCAGATCTTACTTAATAGGACAAATCAGTACTTAACCGTTGATCAGTACTTATACTGGAAGTCAGGACTTAAGGATATCTGTACTTATATTATCAGGAGATAATCATCAGAAGTTAGATATCAGAACTTAAGTGCTGAAGGATGATCAGATAAGGACAGTAGCTGATTAAAGGAAAGAAGATCGAGATAAACATAAGAAGAGATATGCATGAAGAAGGAGTTCCGTGAAGAATGGAATACTTGGAAGAAAAGATATCTAATTGATATATTTTAGGAAGCAGAATTATATTCCATATCAATTAGCGATTATCTTGTAACTGTGTAGTATATAAACACAGACATAGGGTTTATACTAGAAGTGTTATCATATTCGAGAAGATTATTCATTGTAACCCTAGCAGCTCTCGTGATATTTGTTCATCACTGAGAGGTAACAGTTCCATACTGTAACAGAGTTTATTGTTTCAATAAAGTTTGTTTTCTGTTACTTAATATATTAAAGTTTGATTTGATTGTATTATACACTGTATTCACCTACCTCTACAGTGTGTGTGACTTAACAAGTGGTATCAGAGCTAATCTGTTAACACACATACAATTAAAGATCCAAACACAATCATGTCTGACACAGAAATTCCAACTAAGCCTACCAAAACTGAAGAACCTCCAAAGACACAAATTCAAAGTCGGTATGAGACTATCAGAGTTCCCATACTGAGACCATCTGAATATCCCATATGGAAGGTAAGGATGACCATGTTCCTGGAAGCAACAGATCCAGAATACCTTGATAGAATCAAGGAAGGGCCTCACAAACCAACCAAGCTCGCTGTTGCAGTTGCAGGTGAAGCAGCAAAGACCGTACCAAAGGAGAAGAGTGATTATACTGCTGAAGATATAGCATCAATTGCTAAGGATGCTAAGGTACGACACTTACTGCATAGTGCCATTGATAATATAATGTCAAACAGGGTAATCAACTGCAAGACTGCTAAGGAGATATGGGATGCTCTGGAAATAAGGTGTCAGGGAACTGACACAATTAAGAAGAACAGGAAGACAATACTCACTCAAGAGTATGAACATTTTGACTCAAAGACTAATGAGTCATTGATTGATTTATATGATAGATTCGTCAAACTTTTGAATGATTTGTCATTGGTTGATAAAGAGTATGATCTTAAAGATTCAAACCTTAAATTCCTGTTAGCTCTTCCTGAATGCTGGGATTTGAAGGCAACGACAATAAGAGACAACTACAATCTTGATGAAACAACTCTTGATGAAATCTATGGAATGATCAAGACTCATGAACTTGAGATGGAACAAAGAAGCAAGAGGAAAGGAGGAAAGTCAAGGACAGTTGCTCTTAAGGCTGAAGAAGAATCCCCCAAAGCAGCTTCCTCAAGGAAAGACAAGGGTAAAGCTCTTTTCATAAAGTCTGAAACTGAGTCATCAAGTTCTGAAAGTGATGATGACTCAGATTCTGAAAGCTTGCCTGAGACTGATGCTGATGAGGAGATAATGAAGCTGTGTGCTCTTATGGTGAAAGGAATCACAAAGATTGCATACAGGAAGTTCAGGAAGGGAAAGAAGTTTTCCAGGAAAGGCATAAGTTCTGATAAGAAGAATTTCAGAAGATCTGAAGGCAGAGGAGGAAAGTCTGACAGAGGAGATTATACCAATGTTAAATGCTATAACTGTGGTGAGAAAGGCCACATATCTCCTGATTGCAAGAAGGCAAAGGGTGACAAAGGCAAGGCTCTTGTCACAAAGCAGAAAAGCTGGACAGACACCTCAGACTCTAAAAGTGAGGAGAATTATGCATTGATGGCAAATGCTGATAAAGAAAGTGCTGAGAGCAGTTCTGAAGCTGCTGAAACAAAGGTACCTCAGACTACTTATGCTTTTCATACTGATGATATTAATGAGTTGAGAAGATATCTTAAAACCATGTTTGTTAGTTATAGAGATTAAACTTTAACATGTGAAAGATTAACTTCTGAAAATCTTGCTTTTAAGAAAAGAAATGATTTCTTAGAAAAAGAGTTAGTCATGTTTCATCAAACTCAGAAGGATAGAGATGATGCTTTTTATGTTAGGGATGAAGTGCTAAAAATGAATGAATCTCTAAAAACTGAGTTAGAAAAGGAAAGAGAGATTATCAGGACATGGACTAACTCTGGCAAAACAACTCAAAATTTGCTAAGTAGTGGAAACTGGAAAGAGGGCTTAGGTTATGGAGAAGATAAGAATGATAAAGGAACTGAAGAAATTAAGCCTGTTGTTAAACAAAAGCCAAAGTTAAAACCTGTTAAGTTTGTAACTGTAAAGTCTAAAAATGAGAAATCAGAAGTTAAAGAGGAATTAACTTCTGACAAACTAAAACAGGAAAAGACAGCTGAAGTGAACATAGGCTTAATGACAAAGAAGCAGCTTAAGCATAAGCTGAAAGATATTAAGAATGCAAACAAGGTAAAATCACCTAGGAAAAATAGGAATGGAAAGGAAGGTGTGAATAAAAGCAATGATTATAAACCTGTTCCTGATGCTCCTAGGAAAATATGTCATAACTGTGGAAGTTCTAACCATCTGGCTTCTTTTTGCAGGAAGAATAAGAATATTAACTCCTTACCTTCAAAATCAGGAGTTAAGAGTCAGTCTGTTAGATACAAACCACAAAATCCTTATTTTCATTGTGGTAGTTTATGGCATTCCATTTATACTTGTAAGGAATATCATAGTTTGTACTATGATTATTATCAAATAAAACCTTCTTTGAAGAAAGTTTCCATTGTTCCTTCTAGTGTAAATTCTGATTCAAAGTCTGAAAGTGTAAGTTCTGATAAGAAAAATGTTAACATAAACTCTGATGCTAAATCCGCTGCAAATGTTAACAAACTTAATAAGGCCAAAGTGTTAGGAATATGTGTATTAGTTTGATGATAAGTTAAGCAAAACACTTAAGTAGAAATCTAGTGTTTGTAGCCTCAACGGATAAGACCATCTTGGCTATCCGTTGAAGGAGTAGCTTTACTTAGCAATAAGTTTAGTATTATAGCACATTTCACTCTCTGGTTTCAAGCTGTAATTCTTAGATGTTGTTAGGAAATAATCAGTCATCTTGACTACTAATGGATGTACAAATAGGAGGGCTAATTGTAAATATTTCATGCCTTGTAATTTTGTATAAGTGAAGAAGTGTCAACGGATATTGAAGACCTTCAACGGATAAGAAACAAAGCTTCAACGGATGTCTCTAATGCTTCAACGGATAATATCCATCAACGGATAAGTGCTTCAACGGATAAAGACTTCAACTGATAATGCATCAACGGATAAAGCTTCAACGGATAAAGCCTCAACGGATAAGGCATCAACGGATGAAAGCTTCAACGGATGCTTAGTTCATTAGCAGTTGATAGTGACAATTCATAAGCTGACAGAGGCACATGGGTTGACAGAGACATACTGGAATGTGGAAGCCTCTAGGAGGAATCAAGAAGATGCAGCATTTCCATTCTGATGCAAACAAGGAAGTATTCAAAAATTTACAGATTATCCTAGATTGCATTGGATAGAGAAATGAAGAAGAAACATGTGAAGAATCTTCTCAATTGTATTTTACAGTTTGTCTTCACTTGTAAACTTGGTGATATATAAACCAAGTAGCAGCTAGTAATTAGATATG
Organism: Apium graveolens; assembly: GCF_009905375.1. Taxonomy (NCBI): domain Eukaryota; kingdom Viridiplantae; phylum Streptophyta; class Magnoliopsida; order Apiales; family Apiaceae; genus Apium; species Apium graveolens. The sequence goes on along the minus strand of NC_133651.1, from coordinate 140,352,769 downwards.
AATTTTCCTGAGCTGTTTAGAAATATCAAAAGAGAAAATCATCTAGTTTGTACTAGGAAGCAGCTATGATTTAATTCTTTGAATCACGGATTTTCTGAAATAACACATCTCTGGTGGAACAACAAATCCACCAGAAAAGTTTTTAAGTTCTTTGTGCTCATTACATTTGTGTTTGAATATATATCTGTCTGTATCAGCTTCAAGCAATTCACACACATTTGATCACTCAAACACTTAGCCTTAGAAACTGCTCAAAACTTGAAAAAGTTTTGAGATTTACATTCAACCCCCCTTCTGTAAATCTCATTGTTAGTCCACTGGGAATAACAATTGGTATCAGAGCAAGCTCTTAACATACAAAGAATTTAAAGATCTATTCTTCTAACATCATGAGTGCATAGAAGAATCCTCCTGCTACCATCATGAGTAGGAAGGATATTGGTGTAAAGATCCCAGTCCTGGAAAAAGATAATTATCATCACTGGAAAGTGAAGATGCATTTACATCTTCTTTCTCAAGATGAAAGCTACATCAACTGTATTGAAAATGGTCCTCACATCCCTCACAAAGTAGCCACAGCTGCTACTGCAACAGTTACTGTTGGACAGTCCATTCCCAAGCCAAAAGCAGAATGGACTATTGAAGACATGGAAGAAATCCGCAAGGATAACAGAGCCATGAACATTTTGTTTAATGGCTTAGATCAAGATATGTTTGACAATGTCATCAATAGCCAAACTGCAAAGGAAGTTTGGGATACTGTACAAATCATCTGTGAAGGTACTGAGCAGGTCAGAGAGAACAAGATGCAGCTTCTTATTCAACAGTATGAATATTTTCACTTTGAAGAAGGTGAATAATTAAATGATACCTTCAACAGGTTTCAGAAACTGTTGAATGGATTGAAGCTGTATGGTAGAGTGTACCAAGTCAAGGATTCCAACTTAAAATTTCTTAGGTCTCTGCCAAAGGAATGGAAGCCCATGACTGTCTCTTTGAGAAATTCTCAAGATTATAAGAACTTCACACTTGAAAGATTATATGGAATTTTGAAGACTTATGAACTTGAAATGGAGCAGGATGAGCTGTTGTAAAAGGGAAAGAGAAAAGGAGGAACAGTTGCTCTTGTAGCTGACAGTGAGAAGATGGAAGCCAGGAATGAGGAGAAGACAATGCCAAGTCTCAAAATTGACACAAGCAAATCAGAATCAAGCAAGGGTAAAGAGCAAGTTGTTGAGGATGAAGACAATTCCAGTCAGGATGAATCTGATGATATTGAAGAACATTTGGCCTTTCTGTCCAGGAGGTTTGCAAAAATGAAGTTCAGGAAAAACACAAAGTTCACTAAGCCAAACAAAAACATGGTGGACAAATCAAAGTTCAAATGTTACAACTGTGGCATTAGTGGACACTTTGCAAGTGAGTGTAGGAAGCCAAATTCTGAGAAAAAGAAATTTGAGCAAGTTGATTACAAAAAGAAGTATTTTGATTTGCTCAAACAAAAGGAAAGAGCTTTTCTCACTCAAGATGATTGGGCAGCAGATGGGGTAAATGAAGATGATGATGTGGAATATGTCAACCTAGCCCTGATGGCTAATTCTGATGAAAATGAAACTAGTTCATCAAGCAACTAGGTAATTACTACTGATCTCTCTCAGCTTTCTAAACATGAATGCAATGAAGCCATAAATGATATGACCAATGAATTATATCATTTGCGTGTTTCCCTTAAATCACTAGCAAAAGAAAACACTAGGATCAAGGAGAATAATATGTTTTTAAGTGATAGGAATGCTGTGTTAGAGGATCAGGTAATTGAGCTTGAAAAGATAAAACTTAAATGCTTGACTGTTGAGAGTGAACTAGCAGAAGCTGTTAAGAAAGTAGAAATTCTTTCTACACAGTTAGAAAGTGAGCAAGAGGTAATCAAGGCCTGGAAAACATCTAGGGATGTTAGTGTTCAAATTGCAAAGGTTCAGGGAATTGAATCATTCTGTGAGGATGCCTGGAAGAAAAACAAAAAGGAGTTAGAATTAATTGATGAATTGTCAACGGATGTGGAATCAACAGATGATGAAAGTTATCCGTTGAAGGAAGAAAAGGAGCATCCGTTGAAGGCTCATCAATTAAAACAGGCAAGTTCTTTTAAAAATAAAAATCTCAATAAAAAGAATGATTCAACTCTCAAGAACTTTGTCAAAGAAGGAGCTAGGACATCCAGAGATGTCAGTAAGGTGAATATAGGACACATGACTTTAGATCAGCTAAAAGATAGGCTTAAGTTGGTTGAGGATAAGAAGGAAACTAAAAGAAAATCTAAAAGAAATGGGAAGGTAGGGATTAATAAACATAACAATTACACACCTGATAGGTATGCTCCTAGAAAAAGCTGTGTGCATTATAAAAGTGTTAATCACCTATCTGATAATTGCAAATCTGTTAAAAATACTCCCATGCCTTCAAATCCCTCCATGCCTAACATGTCTATGTCACCTCTGCATGCTATGCCTGTTATGTCTCACCAGAATCCCCATGCACAATTTGCAAACATGCCATATATTAACAATCCTTATTTTACTGCATTTAGTATGCCTCAAATGCCATACAATATGCCTATGTGGAATAACATGTTTGCACAACCTATGCCTTATCAAATTCAATCAAATGTGTTAAATGATTCTGTGACTAACCCTACACTTCAACCAACCACATCTGAGACCAAGGTTGACCTAAAGTTACCTAAGTCAAAAGATGCAGGAGGAATGAAGTCTAGGAAAAAGACTAACAAGGCTGGACCCAAGGAAACTTGGGTACCAAAATCAACTTGATTGATTTTGTTGTGTGCAGGGACAAAGAAGGAATCTATGGTACTTGGACAGTGGTTGTTCAAGACACATGACAGGAGATTTCACCCTGCTCACAGAGTTTAAGGAGAGAGCTGGCCCTAGCATAACCTTTGGAGATGACAACAAAGGATTCACTATGGGATATGGCTTGATTTCAAAAGAAAATGTCATCATTGATGAAGTTGCATTGGTTGATGGTCTCAAACACAATTTATTGAGCATCAGTCAACTATGTGACAGAGGGAATACTGTTTCCTTCAATTCTGAAGCCTGTATTGTCACAAGTAAAAAGGACAATAAAGTGGTTCTAACTGGAGTTAGAAAAGGGAATGTGTACTTAGCTGATTTCAACTCTACAGATGCAGAATCCATTACTTGTCTTCTCAGCAAAGCAAGTCCAGTTGAAAGTTGGCTATGGCACAAGAAGCTATCCCATTTGAATTTCAAGACAATGAATGATCTAGTCAAAAAGGACTTAGTTAGAGGAATGCCTCTAGTGGAATTCACAAGGGATGGACTGTGTGATGCTTGTCAGAAAGGAAAGCAAAAGAAAGTATCATTCAGTAAGAAGCTTGAATCTGCAATTGATGAACCACTACAACTTCTACACATGGATCTTTTTGGACCAGTCAATGTATTGTCAATTTCAAGGAAAAGATACTGCCTAGTGATTGTAGATGATTTCTCAAAGTTTTCATGGGTTTATTTTCTTGGATCAAAGGATGAAGCTAGTGAAATCATCATCAATCATATCAAGCAAGTCAACAATCATCCTGATTTCAAAGTAAGGAATATTAGGAGTGACAATGGAACTGAGTTCAAGAATTCAACCATGAAGTTGTTCTGTGAAGAAAGTGGGATCATGCATGAGTTCTCAGCTCCAAGAACTCCATAACAAAATGGTGTGGTGGAAAGGAAGAACAGATCACTAATTGAAGCTGCAAGGACAATGCTTGAAGAGTCAAAACTCCCAACTTATTTTTGGGCTGAGGCTGTTAACTGTGCATGTTACACTCAGAATATTTCTCTAATCAATCAGGCAAAATGCATGACTCCCTATCAATTATTCAAGAGAAGAAAACCAACTTTAAACTTTCTACATGTCTTTGGTTGTAAATGCTACATCTTAAGGAATCAATCTGATCACAAAGGGAAGTTTGATGCAAAGGCTGATGAAGGAATATTTGTTGCTTATTCTGCTGGAAAATCATATAGGGTCTACAATCTAAGAACCAACATTGTCATGGAATATGTACATGTTGTGTTTGATGATAAAAAGATTGATGGACTAACAGATGAGGGACATCATGAAGGACTCAAATTTGACAACATTGAGATATACTATGATGATAGTGAAGATGAGAATGAAGAAGAAGGCATCTCAAGAAGAATTCAGAATCTGCCTTTGGATAATGCACAGAATGCTGCATCCGTTGAAAGTCATAATTCAGCTTCCGTTGAAAGAAGCAATGCAGCATCTGTTGAAAGACAAAGTGCATCATCCGTTGAAGTTCATAATGAAGCATCCGTTGATCACAGTCTGTCAACGGATAATCAATTCACTTCATCAGTTGATAGAGCCCCCAATTTCTTTCAAAGGATCAGCAACTCAGGGGGAGTTTCAATAAATCAACATTCTATCTCACATCATGACAATACTGAGGCAACCTCATCTAGGGCTAATCTACCACCTCAAAGGAAATGGACCAAGAATCACCCTTTTGAACCGATCATTGGTGATGCTACATCAAAAGTACAAACTAGAAGGGCTACTCAAGATGAATGTCTGTATAGTAGCTTTCTATCACAGGAGGAACCTAAGAGAGTGGAAGAAGCTCTATTGGATCCAGATTGGATTTTAGCAATGTAAGAGGAGCTAAACCAATTTGAGAGGAACAAAGTATGGAAGCTGGTACCCAAGTCAAAGAACAAGAGTTCTATTGACACAAAATGGGTATTCAGAAACAAGATGGATGAAAATGGCATTGTCATAAGGAATAAAGCCAGATTGGTTGCTAAAGGCTATTCTCAACAAGAAGGAATAGATTTTGATGAAACATTTGCTCCAGTTGCCAGACTTGAAGCCATCAGAATCTTTCTAGCCTATACAGCTAATGCCAATTTCAAAGTCTATCAAATGGATGTCAAGAGTGCATTTCTAAATGGGGAATTGGAGGAAGAAGTTTATGTAAGCCAACCTCCAGGTTTTGAAGATCCAAATTTTCCAGACTATGTGTATTATCTGTTGAAAGCACTCTATGGACTAAAGCAAGCACCTAGAGCCTGGTATGAGACTTTGTCAAAGTTCCTTCTAGATAATCACTTCACAAGAGGTACTGTTGACAAAACTCTCTTCTTTAGAAATGTTAATGGCTCTAAGATACTTGTACAAATTTATGTAGATGATATTATATTTGGATCTACAGATGATAAGCTTTGTAAAAAGTTTGCTAAATTAATGCAAAGTAAATATAAAATGAGCATGATGGGAGAGCTAACTTACTTTCTTGGTTTACAAGTTAAACAAGTTAGTGGTGGAATTTTCATTAGTCAAACTAAATATATTTATGATCTTTTAAAGAAGTTTGACTTAATGGATTGTTCACCTGCAAAAACTCCCATGGCCACTGCCACTAAGCTTGAATTAAACAAGGCTGAAAAGTATGTGGATATTACAAGTTATAGAGGCATGGTTGGCTCACTTTTATATTTAACTGCTAGTAGACCTGATATAATGTTTTCTACATGTCTCTGTGCTAGATTTCAAGCTGACCCTAAAGAATCTCACTTAGTGGCTATTAAAAGAATTTTCAGATATCTCAAGGGGACTCCAAATCTAGGAATTTGGTACCCTAGAGAGTCTGGTTTTGATCTAATTGGCTACTCAGATGCAGATTATGCAGGTTGCAAAATAGACAGGAAAAGCACAACAGGCACCTGTCAATTTCTAGGGAACAAGCTTGTATCATGGTTCAGCAAGAAGCAGAATTCTGTTTCTACATCAACAGCTGAAGCTGAGTACATTGCTGCTGGTAGTTGCTGTGCACAGATACTATGGATGAGGAATCAACTATTTGACTATGGTCTGACTGTTGACAAAATTCCAAATTCTGTGACAACACAAGTGCCATTGCCATTACTGAAAATCCAGTGCAGCACTCAAGAACCAAGCACATTGATATCAAGTACCACTTCATTAGGGAACATGTGATGAAAGGTACAGTGGAACTTCATTTTATTCCAAGTGAAAAGCAGATTGCAGACATATTTACCAAGCCACTTGATGAATCAACATTCACAAGATTAGTAAGTGAGTTAGGTATGCTTAATTATTCATAATCTATGTCATCTATATAATCTATCTTGAAGCCTGAAATGAATTTGCTGCAAGAACAAAGCTGGCTTTAATTAAGACTTATCCTATCAATGGATATTCTCTATCCGTTGAAAGCCAAAATTGTTCTATCAACGGATGATCATTATCCGTTGAAAGACAAATACATTTCTGGTAATTTTATCCTTCAACGGATAAAATGGTGTTGTTCATCAACAGATAACTATTTCCCTTATCCGTTGAAGTGTCACGTCAGTTACTATAAGTGAGTCACAACCGTTGATTCTTTTACTCAACCGTTGATACAGATATACAGTGTTGTATGTATTTGTATTTAAGGTAGTTTTCAGAATTTCTACAGTTTTATTTATTCCTGAACGGCTGTAACTTACTTAAAAGTATCATTTAATCATTTTATTTACGTTTTAATTCAAGAAAGTATAAAAGCCCAATTGAACTCTTATTCTCACTTTACGCTTTCTTGCAATTCTTATTCTCTTTCTCTCTAAATTCTCAAGTTTTTCTCTGCAACCTCTACTCACAACAATGGCACCAGTAGTCAAAATTATGTCTCAAACAGGATTTGTTTATGAAAAGAATAATTTTATAGCCTTGGTTGAAAAGAATGAAGCCCATTCTGATTATCACAAGATGATGGACTTCATCAAAAACTGCAAACTAAGCTATGCAATGCTGGAAGCCCCAACCATCTACTGTGAGGTGATTGAGGAGATTTGGACAACTGCAGAGTTCAACTCCACAGATATGACTATTGCCTTCTCTCTCAAAGGTAAGGACTATTGCATTAATTGTGATGATATACAATCTTGCTTTAAGTTGCCTGAGAATAATGCCATGACACCACGCACTGATAAAGATGTCTCTGCTATGCTAGATTCCATAGGCTATGCTTTTGATTCTGCTAGTTTAGGTAGTATTAGAAGGAAAGGCCTTAGGAAAGAATGGAGCTTTCTTGGAGATGCCTTTATTAAGGTTTTCTCTGGGAAGATTAGCAATTTTGATGCTATCACTTCATCTCTTGTTAATATGCTCTATATGCTAGTTTCTGATAGGTACTTTAATTTTAGCAACTGTGTTATGCTAGAATTAGGTTCCAGATTAGGTAACAAAGCTAATAGACCACATAACATCTACTATGCTAGATTCTTTATGTTATTGGTTAACCATGTTGCTAAAGGTTTGGTTATATCCAATGAGAATAATAAACTCAAATGCTGGGCACAAGAGAAAAGGGTCCTTGCAGACCTTTTGAGAATGAACCTCAACAACCAGGTGCCATTGGTATACTTGCCAATCATGAATGCACCACAGGTAAGTGAGGTAAATACTTCTATAACTCCTACTATTTCCAACCCCAATATTTCTTTGCCTTCTAGTGTGGCTATGGAACCTGTGTCTTTGTCCAAACAGGCTTCTACCAAAGCCACCAAATCTAAAGTTTCCAAAGTCAAGTCAAAGAAACCTACCTCTGTTGTTTCTCAAAAGACAACAGTTGTAACAACTACCATAAACCCTGAAGGGAGTGAACAGGGTGTGAGTGGTGAGGGGAGGGGTGAACATCAAAAAGCCCCCCAGGATAAGGTGGGAGAGGTGAGTGGTACCCAAACCAGCCAAGCCACAGTCTCTCAAAAGACTGTGGTGGTTCAAAAGGAGTCCAACACATCCCTAGTTGCATCCTCCTAAAAGGTTGTAACTATTGAAAATAGTCCCCAACCAGGGACACAGAACAAAAGAGGGAGGGACACTGAAGCCACACATTCACCATTTAAAGCCTTTTCAAGGAAGAAGAAGGCCAAGACCCTAGTTTCCACACAAGGGACATACACAGCACAAATACATCCACCTGTATCTGTGCCTTCTCAAATTCAGCTTGATGTGATTCCATCAAATGTGGAATCACAGCCCCATTCTCTCAATATAAAAACACACCATTCATCAAACTCTCCAACACCCTCTCTGGATGTGGATATGATATTTACATCAATTCCTGATTCTCCCTCATTAAAACTCAGGGAGGAGCCCCACTCAAAACCTGGTGATCATCATCTTTTAGATGATTTGTTGGATCATCAGCCAATTCTTTCAGATGTAGTTGCAGAATCTGTGTCACCATACTTAAAATCAATCCACACAGATTCAACAATTATGTCACTTTCTATATCTACATCTTTTCCTTCTTCAACGGATATCTCTCATCCGTTGACAAGTGGTTGTTCTTCAATGGATAAGCTTAACAGCAGTTATCCGTTGATACCATCAGTTTCCACTTTAATGGATATTCCCTATCCGTTGATGGTCTCTACACACTTAACAGAAACAATTCCAACTGTAGAGGACATGGCAACTGTACAATCACTTTTAGGTTTGAGGGAAGGGAGTGATCTTTTGAGTGAGAGGCTGGGTTGCTCCCAGGCAAACGGAGAGGTTGAGAGTCACCATATGCATGTTATTTCTTCCAGCATGGCAAAAGTGAGTGAGAAGAGTGCCACCTTAGAAGGTGAGGGTGAGGGTGTGAGGGTGTGTGTGAGCCAGGGGGAGCCCCTGATGCAAGAACAGAGAGAAATTGAGAGAAATGCAGGTACAGAAGCTATAAGGGTGGATCCAGCCATTGCTAGTGAGTTAATGAAAGTGGATGATGCAGAAAAGGAAAGACAATTTCAGCAATATTACAAAGCTGTCATTGATAACATTTCCTTGGATGCTGACACTTTTACTCACCCTGTTTCAGCCTATCAATTATTGGCTGCACAGGGCAATGTGGAGGCAGAACAGACACTACACATTGTACACACTTCAGAATCTCTTCTCAGAGACAAAGCTGCTGTCAACAGACTGCCTTCTCAAGCTGGTGAGCCATCCGAAGAATTTGGAGTAAATTCTAATGATGATGACTCTAATTCTCTGAATGAGAGCATGAACTTAGGGGGAGTAGCAGGCCCAAGTTCTGTTCCTGATCTTCCTGAATGGGCATGGGCAAAACCATCAACACCAGGAGAGTTTGGTGTTACTTTGGTCAGACAAGTCATGACAATTCAGAAGGCCCTTCAGGAGACTCAAGATGCTGGTACCAAGGCAATTCTTCAAGCTCATCTGGAATCTCTGCATCTCTTGCAGTTGCAGCATTACCAGCAAAATCTAAGTGTGGATGAGCTCAAGCAGAACATTGTTGATCTGAAATCCTACAATGCTGAGAAATTGGATTCAGTTATACCCTATGGTACTATGCAAGATTTGTTGGGGAGAATGAGGAAAGCATCTGATGCTGACAAGAGGCTGGCCAGATTGGAAGATAGGGTCCAAATCATTGAAGACTCTATGGTCACCATTCTTCAGAATCAACAAACTCAAACAAATCTACTCATGCAGCTGGCAAAAGCACAAAGCTTGACCCCTACCCTTGATGATAACAAAAAGGGGGAGAATAAAGGGGAAGGGGAAGGAGAGCCATCTACAACAGTTCAGATTTCTCAAGTGCTAGTTCCTGTCATCACAACTTCTCCAACTATTCAAGTCAAAGGAAAGCTAGATGGAATTGATCTAATCCAGATAGCAGCAGCTGAATTGTAAGTCAAAGAGCAAAGGAAGGAGATTGATGAAAAGATGTAACTAATATTTGGTTCTACAACTTCTCAATCACAATCTGTGAAGCATAGCACAAAAGTGGAATCAATTATTATGGAACTCAAGCCAGTAGGGAGGCATAAGGATGGAGAAACTTCTTCCAAAGATCTGCAACCTATAGTTCTCAAGCCCAACAACAGATCCAATAAGGACTCTACAAAGAATCCTCTAAAAGAGGTGGATTTTCCTCTTTCAAAAGCTGATGAGGACAAGCTTTTAGGTAGAAGTATTGCATATCTTAAAGAGACCATGGATGAGGCTGTAAGGAGAAACATGGCTATTATCTTCAGAGAGGGAAAGAGCATATGTGTGATGCAAGGACATCCCAAATTCTCAATAGCCAAGAGGGAAGAAACCAAAAGGTTGAAGGAAGAAGCCAAACAGCTAAAGGCTGACAAAAGAGCACAAGCAAAGCTTGAAAAATAGCTAAAGTCAAGTCAGGCTGAAGAACAGAAAGAAATTAAAGACAAAGGTGAAGATGAAGCTATGGGGGACATGGTTGGTACTGAGATGGAGGAAAGAAGTAAGGAAGAATGGCAGAAAGGGAAAAGAAAGAAGGTCAATGCAAAGAGAAAGAAGGTAGATAAGACTGAAGAAACCCAATCAATATCCAAACCACTACCCTCTATTCCTGAACCCATTGTACCTGACCCCTTCATGAACATTCATGGTGAAACAATCATTCCCAAGGAGGAACCAATTGATTGGGACACCATCAAATTGCCCACCTTCCTAACCTCTTCTCCACCATCAAAGAAGTAGAAAAGAAGAATCAAATCAACACCCTCTAAAGCCTCAATCAAATTCACACAGAAGCCTAAGCCTAAACCTCAAACCTCTAAAGATGATTATGTTCACATCTGTGACATAAAAGAATTTTCAGACATTGAACTCTATCTGGATGAGCTGGAGGAAGTAAGGGGAATAGCTTCCTACAGACAGCTACCAGAAAGACTAGTGTTCAAATATAAAGGAGCTGGGGAAAGAACATGGCATCTTCACAGAATTCTGAATGAAGGCTACTATACCTTGATTAGAGTCCACTCAGCCATACAAAGGGATTCTGGCTTTACCAGGACTACCAAGACTGAGATTCTCAACAAGATTGCCAACATAAGGAAAACTTGGAGGGAGGCCAATGCTTTGCCTAGAACTTTACTCATTCAAGAAAGAGGAATTACAATTCACAAATCACCTCATTGGTTGATGGAGTTCAGAGACAACAAAGGAGTCAGAAGATTTTTCAGAATTGAAGATCAGCTAAAGATTGCCAGTAATGAAACTCTCAAGGATATACAATCTAAGTTAGATATCAATGAAGAAGATGAAGCTGAATTCTACAGACAACTTCAACTTCAAATAGAGGAGAATGACAGGAGGCTAGGAAAGAAAACCAGGGATCAAAGGAAAAGAAAGTAATTTGCTCAGGCTAAAGGAGCACCCTTGGAAACAATGTAATTCTTCAATTCCATCTCAGCATATACATTTTTGTAGCACTTTTGAATTTCTGCTTTATTACAGTTTATATATTTGTCAAGTATTTTGTTATCATCAAGCTAAACCCAAATTTATGCCTACAGTTCTAGTAGACATAAATAGGGGGAGATTGTTAGGAATATGTGTATTAGTTTGATGATAAGTTAAGCAAAACACTTAAGTAGAAATCTAGTGTTTGTAGCCTCAACGGATAAGACCATCTTGGCTATCCGTTGAAGGAGTAGCTTTACTTAGCAATAAGTTTAGTATTGTAGCACATTTCACTCTCTGGTTTCAAGCTGTAATTCTTAGATGTTGTTAGGAAATAATCAATCATGTTGACTACTAATGGATGTACAAATAGGAGGGCTAATTGTAAATATTTCATGCCTTGTAATTTTGTATAAGTGAAGAAGTGTCAACGGATTTTGAAGACCTTCAACGGATAAGAAACAAAGCTTCAGCGGATGTCTCTAATTCTTCAACGGATAATATCCATCAACGGATAAGTGCTTCAACGGATAAAGACTTCAACTGATAATGCATCAACGGATAAAGCTTCAACGGATAAAGCCTCAACGGATAAGGCATCAACAGATGAAAGCTTCAACGGATGCTTAGTTCATTAGCAGTTGATAGTGACAATTCACAAGCTGACAGAGGCACATGGGTTGACAGAGACATACTGGAATGTGGAAGCCTCTAGGAGGAATCAAGAAGATGCAGCAATTCCATTCTGATGCAAATAAGGAAGTATGATTTACAGATTATCCTAGATTGCATTGGATAGAGAAATGAAGAAGAAACATGTGAAGAATCTTCTCAATTATATTTTACAGTTTGTCTTCACTTGTAAACTTGATGATATATAAACCAAGTAGCAGCTAGTAATTAGATATGAATTTTCCTGAGCTGTTTAGAAGTATCAAAAGAGAAAATCATCTAGTTTGTACTAGGAAGCAGCTGTGATTTAATTCTTTGAATCACAGATTTTCTGAAATAACACATCTCTGGTGGAACAACAAATCCACCAGAAAAGTTTTTAAGTTCTTTGTGCTCATTACATTTCTATTTGAATATATATCTGTCTGCATCAGCTTCAAGCAATTCACACACATTTGATCACTCAAAAACTTAGCCTTAGAAATTGCTCAAAACTTGAAAAAGTTTTCAGATTTACATTCAACCCCCTTCTGTAAATCTCATTGTTAGTCCACTGGGAATAACACAAAGGATCCAAGCAAGTCTGGGTCCTTAAAACTAATAATTAGTGGTCTTTGTGATTGCAGGACAACAGGAAAAATATTCTAGTTCTGTACAGTGGATGTTCAGGACATATGACTGGAAATAAGTCCCTGCTATCAGACTTTGTGGAGAAAGCTGGACCAAGTGTTTCTTATGGAGATGGCAACATTGGAAAAACATTGGGATATGGCAATATCAATCTTGGAAATGTCATAATTAAAGAAGTAGCTCTGGTCTTAGGACTTAAACACAATCTGCTGAGTATAAGTCAAATCTGTGACAGAGGCTATCATGTTGATTTCTTTGAAGAACACTGTGAAATTGTGAGTAAATCTAAAGGCAAAGTTGTTCTGAAAGGATACAGGCGTGGTAACATTTATGAAGCTAAGCTTTCAAAAAGTACTGATGGTTCTGCAATCTGTCTGATGAGTAGAGCATCAATTGAAGAAAGCTGGAATTGGCACAAGAAACTCTCTCATTTAAATTTCAACAATATAAATGAACTGGTCAAGAAAACTCTTGTGAGAGGACTGTCAAAGTCAGTATTTGCTCCTGATGGCCTTTGTGATTCCTGTAAGAAGGCCAAACAAAGAAAATCTTCATTCAAGAGCAAGACTGAATCATCAATTCTTGAGCCTTATCATCTACTACATGTTGATCTATTTGATCCAGTGAATGTCATGTCTATTGCAAAGAAGAAGTATGCGTTGGTCATAGTGGATGAGTTCACCAGATACACATGGGTGTATTTCTTGCACACAAAAAGTGAAACTGCATCTATCTTGATTGAACATGTCAAACATCTGGATAAATTGGTCAAAGATTCTGTGAAAATTTTAAGGAGTGATAATGGCACTGAGTTCAAGAATTTGATAATGGAAGAGTTCTGCAAAAACCATAGAATAAAGCAGGAATTTTCTGCTCCTGGAACTCCACAGCAAAATGGAGTTGTTGAAAGGAAGAATAGAACTCTCATTGAAGCTGCACGTACAATGCTTGAAGAAGCAAAGCTTCCAACCTATTTCTGGGCTGAAGCTGTGTAGACTGCTTGTTTTACTCAAAATGCAACACTTATTAACAAGCATGGAAAAACACCATATGAGATGGTGAAGAAAAAGAAGCCAAATCTAAAATACTTTCATGTATTTGGATGCAAGTGTTTTGTTCTCAAGACTCATCCTGAACAGCTATCCAAGTTTGATCTAAAAGCTGATGAAGGAATCTTTGTTGGATATCCACTTTCCACAAAAGCCTTCAGAGTCTATAATTTGAGAACAAAAGTGGTCATGGAATCTATCAATGTCTCTTTTAATGACAAGAAGATTACTGGTCTTGAATATTTCATTAACCATGATCAGCTGAGATTTGAAAATGAAGACTCAAATTCTGATACTGAAAATCCTGAAAGTCTAAGTCCTGATACTGTAAACTCTGATGGATTAAACTCTGATGTTATTGAAACTGTGGTGACTACGTCAAAGGAAGATGCACCTATGCATGGGGAGCATACTCAAGATCCTACCACATCTCAAGAAACATCAGAACATACATCTGGCTCTTCAAGTTTTGATTCGTCAAGTTCTAATAAGCCAAATTCTGATAGTGCTAAAAATCTAAATTCTGAAGAATCCAACTCAGAGAGCATAGTTTCAGGGGGAGCATCAAAAAATGAAAATGAAGACAACATGGATCATGGGGGAGCATCCAGTTCTAGAGAAAACCTTCCATCTGCAAGGAAGTAGACAAAGTCATATACACCTGATTTGATAATTGGAAATCCTGATGCAGGTGTCAGAACTAGAACAGGTACTTCAAATGAATGTCTTTACAATTCTTTTCTTTCTCAGACTGAGCCAAAAAAAGTGGAAGAAGCTCTTCAAGATGCTGATTGGGTGCAAGCAATGCAGGAAGAGTTAAATGAATTTGAAAGAAACAAAGTCTGGACCCTAGTGCCAAGACCAAAGAATAGATTTGTTGTTGGTACAAAGTGGGTGTTCAGAAACAAAACTGACAGTGATGGCATAATTACAAGGAATAAGGCAAGGCTGGTTGCAAAAGGATATTCTCAACAGGAGGGAATTGATTATGATGAAACATTTGCACCAGTTGCTAGGTTAGAAGCCATAAGGATATTTTTGGCTTATGCTGCTCACAAAAAGTTTACTGTCTTTCAAATGGATGTGAAAAGTGCTTTTCTGAATGAAGAATTGGAGGAGGAGGTATATGTTGAACAACCTCCAGGCTTTGTAGATTCCAAACATCCAGATTATGTCTACAGGCTTGATAAAGCACTTTATGGACTTAAGCAAGCTCCTAGGGCATGGTATGAGACTTTAGCTCAGTTTCTTCTGGAAAGTGGATTCAACGGAGGAACAATAGACAAAACACTGTTCTACCTCAACCATGGAAAGGACTTACTTCTGGTCCAGATTTATGTTGATGATATCATTTTTTGGGTCTACAAATGACAGACTTTGTAAGAAGTTTGCCAAACTAATGCAGTCAAAATATCAGATGAGTATGATGGGGGAACTTAGCTATTTTCTGGGCCTTCAAGTCAAGCAGAATGAAGAAGGAACTTTTATTTGTCAAACTAAGTACACCAGAAACTTGCTAAAGAAATTCGGAATGCAAGATTTTTCAAGTGCATCCACTCCCATGGCCACTGCAACAAAACTGGATAAGGATACTGGTAAATCAGTAGATATTACTGATTACAGAGGTATGATTGGCTCTCTACTCTATCTAACTGCTAGTAGACCTGATATCATGTATGCTACCTGTCTTTGTGCAAGATTTCAAGCAGATCCAAGAGAACCTCACTTAACAACTGTGAAAAGAATTTTTAAGTATCTTAAAGGAACAGCTGATCTGGGATTGTGGTATCCTAGAGAATCAGATTTTAAACTAATAGGTTACTCAAATGCAGATTTTGCAGGTTGCAAAATTGACAGGAAAAGCACAAGTGGAAGCTGCCAATTCCTTGGAGGCGGATTGGTTTCTTGGTTCAGCAAGAAATAAAAGTCAATTTCCACATCAACTGCAGAAGCAGAGTATATTGCTGTAGGAAGCTGGTGTGCACAGATTCTTTGGATGAAGAATCAGTTACTGGATTATGGGTTAACATATTTCAAAATCCCTATTTACTGTGATAATCAAAGTGCTATTGCTATGACAGGTAATCCAGTTCAACACTCTATGACAAAGCACATCAGCATCAGGTACCACTTCATAAGGGAACATGTGGATGAAGGTACAGTGGAATTGCACTTTGTTCTAACAGATCAACAACTAGCAGATATCTTCACAAAACCACTGTGTGAAGCCACTTTTACAAGATTGGTAAATGAACTTGGAATGATTTCAGGTTCTTTCTCTAAATCTGCTTAGTCTTGTTCTGTATTATCAGACTTTATGATCAGTATTTACAGAATTTAATCTCTTTGTGTATTCTGTGATTAATTGATAAATGTTTTTAAGTACTGACTGTTGTCTGATATATGTTTCTAAACTCTGATAAGTGATATGTCTGTCTAAGTAACCATTCAATCCTATGAGGATAATTGTGTTAGATACTGACCTAGTAGTCTTCAATAAACAAATGATCCCATGTAAGAAGTAATTATTTCTGTGGAACTTTAATGACACAAGCAAATTCTGATAATTGAGCTTAGTTGAGTTTACTTTGTTTATCTTATTACTATATCACAAATTAGAATAATGCTACTCATCTGTTAAGTTCTGATACTAGTAAAACTGCTGAATGTACTAAGTGCTGATAAACCTCACTTATAATAAGAAAAATCAAAAGGATCAAAGAATAAAATCAGGTACTCCTTTGAGATCTAGAGTAAAAATGTGGAAGGGAAGACCCAAGTGCATTGCTGGTATTAAGTAAATATGCATCAGAAAAGCAAATTATTTTCTTGGTGACTTTTCACACTCTATGATTACTGGAGAAATACTCTGATAATAGCATAAATTCTGATAAGCAGTCATGACTCACTTACACTGAGGAGCCACTGTAAAATAGAATTTAAAAAGATGCATAAAATTAGCACAAATCAGTTGAGGTGGACTCAAGCATGAACTCATTCATCAGTAGGTTTCAGGATAATGACAGCTCTTTAGCAAAATTTTAGTTATGCCTTATTTCTAAGATGTACTGAAGTGAATCAGACATTACTCTTTGTCTGCTATTTAGCTTGATGCACACACTAATCACTCCATCTGAATGATAAACAGTCATTGTATCACCTTGTACTAATTCTGAGGACAAGTTATGGTTGCATATTCTGAAGATTAAATTCTGAAGAGTATAACTCAGAACTTGTATGAGGATTTACTCAGATAAGCATTTTTTTCCGAGTTAAGAAATTATGTTCTGATGACTGTTAAGTTCTGAAATAAGTCTAAGTTCTGATATTATAGTCTAAATTCTTTACTTGGCTTATCTGTGGATAAAATTTGATAACAGTCTCGGTTCAAACTAGAATATGTTGAAGTGGAAGATTAATAGTCACTATGGTTAGGGTTAATGGTATTCGTACTTGAACAGTCTACTTTTACTTGTTACTTGTGCGCATTAAACCATGTTTTCTCCTTCCAATGAATGTTATTCTTTTTCCAAGTCTGGAGAGACGAGGTAGAATTAATTCTACCTGTCAGCATTAAAAACCTTTACGTCTCCTGGCATTCTCTTGCCTATATAAACAGCCTCTTCACATCAGCCTTCCCATCAAATTCTTTCTCACAAACTTACCTTCATACTTTTTCTTTCAAAAAACACAATGGTCAGATACAACATGTTTTTGAACTATCAAAACTTCAACATGGAGCTAAGCTGTGCCGACTGGCAGCAGGAATGGCATGTCACGGCCATTCCTGAGGAGATATGGGACTGTGTCCCACAGGAGGTACTGACCCACCTCCTGTTCTTCTATATGGACTACCATCGCCATCTGGAGCGATTGGAGGAGGAAAGGCTGGAAGCTCTCCGCCAGCAAGAGTGAATCATCCGACTCGCCATTCTGTTTGTCGAGAGTAGGAAGAAGAAATGATTTAATCTCGTCTTCTTCCTGTTTTTCTTCATCATCAGCTTTGTCAGGCTTCTTAGCTAGGACTAAAGCTGTTGATGTTAGGTTTAGTAGCTTAGGGAAATCTTGTATAAGTACTGATGTAATTTCCATTTCATGAATGTATTCTCTTAATATATTAATGAAATTTGTTTTTATTTCAAGATTTTGTCTCTAAGTTATTTTGTAATGCATTGATAAATCCTGATTGATATTCTGATGACCATATAAATTCTGTTTTAATTTAAGTTCTGACTTTCCTTTATCAGTACTTACTCATATGATTTATCTTGGTCATTTTCACTTGATTTCTTTTCAGAATATTAATGATGCAGTGAAAAATAATTAAATCAGTGGGAACGGTTTCAATTTTGAATTAAAACTGTTTCACCTTGATTAATGGAATATCTGGGTAAATGGAACGGTTTTTCCTTGAAAACAGGCAAGTGGGCAAGTAATGATTACTGTTTTCTCGCGCCCAGTAACTATCCGTTATTACTGCATGTCTGACAGGTGTCCAACGGTAACATTTTTTTTAGAGTATAAGTACGACAGAGAAAGGATTTCTTTAATCTTTTATTTCCTTCATACTTTTTCTCTCTACTTGCTTTTACTCTCTCTTTCTCTCACGTTGGTTTTTCATACAGACATTTTATCAAACACCTATCAGGCACTTTTAAATCTCAATGTTTCACATGGCACCAAAGGATTTAATCATTGATGGAGCTAAGTTTGTTCCAAACAACTATGCTGCAATTCTTGATCATGCTGAAGCTCCATCTGAATTGCATTTTGTGCAAGATCTTCTTGCACACAGTGAGATTGGGTATGCACTGACCCAGCCTTCACTCTTTTCGAGCCAACAAGTTCTGACGTTTTGGCGGAATGGGCACTTTAATGATGGTGGTAAACATGGCACTCCCAGTATTGTTTTCGAAGTGGGTGATTCATCTTATGCAGTCACTCCTGGTACAATACGCAAAGCTCTACATCTCCCAGAAGATTGTACCTTTTCAATTCCAAAAGAATCAGCTCTTCAGGAGTTAATGGCAAATTTGGGGTATGAAAAGAGTTTGGCAAAACTTGGGCAGTTGAAACGGGCTCATATCAGAAGAGAATGGAGCTTCTTCTTCGACTGCATCACCAAAGCTTTTGGGAACAAATGTTCGAATTTTGATGTTATCCCAATTCTGAGTCAGCACATCGGGTATGCTATTATCAATCAAACTCATTTTGATTTTGCAACTGGTATAATTGGTTTTATTGGGGATAGGATGACAGAGGATAGGAATGTTGTCTATTTTGCTAGATTCTGTCAACTTATTTATACTTTTTGTACTGATGAACCTCAATTAGTCAGTTCCTCAACCCCACCTTTTAAAGTTGCAAAACGCTACTTTAATGACCTGGTAAATGCTGACACTAAGAAATCAGTAGTTAGACCATTACAGATTCCTCAGTCTGTAAAACAGATCTTAGTAAATGCTGATCCTGATACTTATAGATCTGTTTACATCAAGACAAGCTAGTCACAGGACAAGTTCTGATACTGGGAAAAGAATAAGTTCTGCTACTGGTAAAAGGATAAGTTCTGATGAACTTTTAGATCTTGATGAGGAAATGTCAGGACAGTTATTTCTTCAGGAAAATCCAGGAATGGACTTGGAGAGTTTAATGGAAGAAGAAGCCAGACTTAAATCAGAGAAAGTCACATCTAAATCTGAAGCTTCTGGTAAAAGCCACTTCCAAAACTCAAAGGCATTGTGATCAAAGAAAGGACACATACTAAAGCAACATTGGCTAAATCACAACCGCAGATAGATCCAAGATCCAAGGGTAAAGAAAAGGTTGGTGAACCTATCAAGGTTTATGTGCCTCCTGAGAATGAAGAAATTACTGATGAAAAGGATAATCTTGCTCTTACTTCAAGAAAAGTTCTTAAAACAACCTCTGACATGGCTCAAGTTGTTCAGAGTCAAGAAATTGTAAGTTCTGATATTCAGAAGAAGCAAGTAACCTCTGACATAGCTCAAGTTAACTTGATATCAGAAGATAGACCAAAGACACTCCTACTAGGATTCACTAAAGCAAAATAGACTCAACCTTTGAAGACTACTGCAAGTGGTTTTGAAGCAAGAGTAGTTACTGGAAAGGAAGCAAGAGATAAAACTGGATTGGGAAGTGCTGATGAAAGGAGAATACATAACACTACCAATGATCCAACTTTCTTGAGTGAACCAGGTATTGGAGCAACTCCTGAGAGATTGAATCAACTGGAATCTGTACAGATGGTTTACCATACCTACTTGAAAGAATACATCATGTTGTATTTCATGACAGATGGTAGGGTTTATCATATAAGACAAAATGCCATTCCATTGAAGTATTTTGAAGAATTGGAGCATGTACTTTTCTTACTTCAAGTGGATGACAGAATAACAGGAACTGCTGCAAACTATTTAAAAGAACAGATTCAGAGACAGAAAAGGCTTTATTCTGTTAAGTCTGACAGCACATACGTTCCAAAGTACAGAGATCACAATGGTGATATAGTTGAAATGAAGCCCAACACTGCTAAGATTATAACTACCTTTCTGGGGTACAGGGCTGTTGAATTCAATCTTGAGTCTGATAAAGCTTATTTGATCAGACTAGATCAGGATATAAGAAAAGCAAAGATCAATGATCTCAGAGCTGCAATCTTTCAAATTGGTGAAGATACTGCAGAGCTTAAAGATGCCAAAAGGAGAATGATTGATGAACTCAGATCTGCTGAGAAATGTTTGTTGAAGAACTATCTCAGAACAACTCCTGACATCAGAGAGATCAGATGATGAAGCCAAGTCGAAGATCTACAACTGCTTAAATTCTGATATTTGTACAGACTGAAGTTGTTATCAGAAGTTGAATATTGGTAAAACTTTAAGGACTGTACGTTGTAGTTATCTAGTCTAATTCTCATGCATTTGTACTTAATGTTTTTGACATCATCAAATATTTGTTAAACTTGTATATTATGCTAATTTACAAGTTGGGGGAGATTGTTAGATATATTTGATAATGTCATGGCTAATATAATTTATGTTTAGATTTCAGATCTTACTTAACAGGACAAATCAGTACTTAACCGTTGATCAGTACTTATACTGGAAGTCAGGACTTAAGGATATCGGTACTTATATTATCAGGAGATAATCATCAGAAGTTAGATATCAGAACTTAAGTGCTGAAGGACGATCAGATAAGGACAGTAGCTGATTAAAGGAAAGAAGATCGAGATAAACATAAGAAGAGATATGCATGAAGAATGAGTTTCGTGAAGAATGGAATACTTGGAAGAAAAGATATCTGATTGATATATTTTAGGAAGCAGAATTATATTCCATATCAATTAGCGATTATCTTGTAACTGTGTAGTATATAAACACAGACATAGGGTTTACACTAGAAGTGTTATCATATTCGAGAAGATTATTCATTGTAACCCTAGCAGCTCTCGTGATATTTGTTCATCACTGAGAGGTAACAGTTCCATACTGTAACAGAGTTTATTGTTTCAATAAAGTTTGTTTTCTGTTACTTAATATATTAAAGTTTGATTTGATTGTATTATACACTGTATTCACCCCCCTCTACAGTGTGTGTGACCTAACATATTATGTTGTCAAATTCTGTAGACATATAGGGTCTCAACATAATTGATTCCTATTCAACTTCTATCTTAATTGTGGATGCTTGGTTGAATGGTACTTGTGCAACGAAAGTTGGCTTTTATCAATTTCGTGTTGTTCGATTAATATCATCATCGTAACATGTTAAGGGTAATAATAATAACTATTGAATGAAGTAGTAATGAAGTTATGATCTCATGTGTGTTTAATATTGTTAATTCAAGTGTTAATTTAAGTTTTTATTCTCGTAGTTAAAAGTAGTTAATAATTAGTTAATCAACCTTAAGTGTTATTGTCTTGACATTGAGAAGTAATCATACATTGGTGAGTAAGTTTTAATTGAACATAATTAGTCAGAGTCTCTGTGGGAACGAACTAGAAATCATTCTATATTACTTGCGAATGCGTATACTTGCGTGAATTATTAGCGCATGATTTGTGCCTAACACTCATCTACAGCCTAGAAAGGGAGTAGCATACATTTGTCCTACCACCAAACACTTCAAACACTTCCAAATTCCTAAGCAGTGTGTCATGGCCAACAGGAAGCTTATCATGACTCTGGAGACTGATCTGAAAACAAAAAGGAACAAGACTTTTGAAGATGAGGAGATGATAAAGCTGTTGGGGAGATACTTGAGTGATGTTGAAGCCAACTTGCCTAAAATTCAAATCAACAAGGATAATTTGGATGATGGTGAGCAGATAAAAGATGATCAAAATCCTTCTAGCTCAAATCCAAGCCAATCCATTAAGCCATCTAGCAGCAAGGGTGGTGAGAAGAAAAAGGAGGATGATAAGAAAAATGATGAGAATAAGAGAGCTAATGACAGAAGAAGTAAAAGGAGACATGATGGCTCAGAACCATAGCAAACCCTAAAAATCCAAACAGCTCTAGCTCAACCTCTAGCCAAAACTTCTGTATCAACAACCATAATCAACAAACCACTCTCAACCTCTATGCCAAAATTTCTGTACAAACAAACAGCTAACTCTTTCCTAAAAATTCCAATCATCACAAGCCAAACAACTCTCAAGAAAATCACAACCTTACCTTTAGCCAAGCCTTCACTAAACGTCAATCTCAAATCTATTGGGAAAAAGCCTAAGAAAGTCAAGCTTACAAAGAAAGGAGAAGTCACTGAAAGGGCCATCTAGAACTGTTTCAAGCAATCTGATTTTCTACCTTTAAATTGGTGCATCTCAGATGAAGATCATTTTCAACAACTTGTTGAGGAAATAGTCAGAGTCTGGGTTGTATCTCTTAGGGAAGTTAGAATTTTCTATGAAGTTAGGTCCTTCACCTTTCTTGGCATTGATTTAATGGATTTTCTTTCTCCCACAGAAATTAAGAGAATAATAAGTTTTCTACAGGACCAGGATACTACTACAAGGGCATGGAGATCAGTTATAGCTGAATGGTTGATTATAAGGGAGGAAACAAGAAAAAGAAATAAGGCTGAATCTGAAGAAAGAGTGAGGAAGTATGATGAGGAAATTGAGATGTTCATAAAAAAGATCAGAAGAGCTCAAGGCCAAAGGAATGAGTAGAATCTCTAAGGATGGGAAATTTCTAAACATCAAAGCTGGTGGATTCTCAAGATTTAGGATTGACTTACTAGACAGTGGTTATCCAAAGGTAGCTTGTAGAAGCTTTAAGTGGGACACCTATAATAGAAGAACTTGAGATTCTTGACCACTTAAAGGATGTTCTTAGAGAAGAAGTAGAAATAAAAGCTGTCTTTACCTGATACTTGTAACCATCCAAACACTGTAAATTTCATAATGAATAAAAAGTTGTAATTCTATCAAGCTTTATGTATTAATTTCATTTTCCATATTTTTTAACTGGGGTTAGTCTTGTTAACAGGCATGAATTTGTGTTAAGCAATCTTCTCACAAATTGGTGGAGATTGTTGTGCAAGACATGCATGTACTTTAACAAGACTAAGTCAAACTGACAACCCTAAGTAAGTTGTATTGTAATCTTAGTTTGCATTAGTACTTGTAATATTTAAAGTCTGTAAAAATGTAAAAGAGCATACTGGAGTCTTTTTGTTTAAACAGTATCAAGCCTAAGGATTCTATCTGGAAGAAGATCAAGAAGATCATGCCTCAGAAGAATTATGAAGAAGCTTGGTGTAATAACTCGAATTTTTGAGACTTTGTAAAAACGTTTAATGAATAATAACTCTGACATACGGGGAAAACTTTTTAGCCCACACTATGTTGCACATGAGAAAATGAGATTCGAAGTTGATATTATGATTATACGTACCAAATAAGTGTATGTAAACGTTATTAGTTTTCGAAGAAAACGAACTTTGAAAAATGATCATATTTACGGATCATCGAGGATTACGGGAATCACAATATAATTACGAATTTAAAACCCTACGGATTTATATCCAAGTAAGATAATTCAAAACATAAGGAATAAATATGAAAGGATTTACGTCGCGAACCGTTTACGAAAAATTATTATGAAAACGTTTAAGCGACCGAACAAACGCGTAATCGATTAAATAAACGTAACGCACTAACTAACCATGGTAGAAAAGTAACCATGGTTACTTTATCAAATAGTGAGCTAGAGATATAGGATGATCAACCAAGGGCTAGAGAATAGTAAGCTAAAGGGCTAAGCTAATTAGCTTAGCTTGTAAACTAGAAAGCCTAGCTAGATTTGTCCAAGGATTTGGTAACAAAAATCAATCCTAGGATATAAACTAGAGAATAAAAATCAATTACAAGCTATCACTTGCATTATTTCCAAGAAGCAACCAAGGAAGCAACATAAAAACTCTCTCTCTCTCCAAAGAACATCACCATTCGGCCCCTTCCCCTTAAACCAAGAATTCAAAATCAAAACACCAAGCTCTAGCCATGCATAAATCCTCCCATTAATTCTCAAGCTTCATACCACCTAAACTAAGATAAGATAAATCTTTGAGCTCTTTTTATCAAGGTTTGATGGATGAAATAAATTCAACAAAGATGATAGTGAATAGTGTGAATAGTAACTCTTCTTTGGTTTTTTGATTTTAATGGTTGTTTTAGGTTCCAAAAACCATACTAAGCACTCCCAAGACTTCACCATCATCAAGAAAACATCTCAAGCTCTCAATAAAGGTATAAATCTTTGACCCAACCTTACTTAAAATTTAAGTTCAAGATTCTTTTAGAATATAGTTGTAAACCTAATTTTGATGGAAGTATTGTTGTAATCTTGGTATTTGGCTAAGTAGATTTAAGGTTGATTGTTGTTGCCTCAAGAACATGATGTTCTTGAGAGGAGTTAGTGTGGTGATGATGATATGTTGATTGTTGGTGGTAGTATAAATATTTAAGGCATAAACGAAACTCCGATCGTAACCGTAGTCTCGCTAAAATGAACAAAACATAACTTTAAGTTTCTGCAGAAAGTCCCGAAGATGTAAACTATAGTTTCTTGAAAAGTAACCCTTGATTATCATTCATTGCTACGGCTTTTGTTGATGCATATAAAAAAATTTTATAAGGATCTTTTAGGCACTTGAATCGCTTGATTCCGATTTATGGATCAAAAGTTATGGCCGTTTTACTAAAAGTGATTTACGCGACAAAAACTGCTACGAATTACAAACTTTGAAAATAAAAAGGATTGACTTAAAATGTTCATAAATCATGAAATTTTTACATACACTATTATATTGAGTTTCCTAACTACCATAAAAATTTCAAGTGAAAATAATGATTTTTTAATTTTATAAAAATACCGGAGCCGAGCCCGCGCGATAAGAGAACCGTAGAATCCATAAGTGGAGCCGACGACGAAAATAAAAACGGATATAAGATACTTTGAAAAAGGAAGTGACCATAATGGGAATAAGGCCTTCAGGAAATAATAAGGGTAATATAAGTTGAGAGGGTGCATAATAATTAGCGCATGAGTGCGAATCACCGTAAATTAGAACAGGACCTAACAAAACAAATTTTGTTTATGATTATAGATTTCTGAGCGGAACCTAGAGCATCCTTCACCTCGAGATACCCAGGAAAGTTTACGGACCCAACTCCATTTACTGTTGTGTTGTAAAAGGATTGTTTTATTATCATTGCATAAATACCATGCTTTCCATGATACGTAATAATTGAACTTTTCGCATAATGTAACGATGTTGTATGATAAGTATATCGTAAAATGTTTAATTCCGATTTAAGTGTGACGTATAATTATAAGACCGAGAGTCGGTAGGGATTTTAAGATAAACACCCGAGAATCATTTCGGTGATATTATAGGACAATTAAAAGTCCATATTATTATGTTTTAAGGGACTCAACGTCCACTTACGAAATATTAAATACCTCAAACTTTTATTAAAACGATTTCCAAAGACCGTATTCCCTCAACTATAATTTATCGTTTGAATAATAAATATTTATTAACTATTCATTTATTACGGAGGAAGTATTCTCCAGTGAATAATTATTTCAAACTCGATTAAATATTAAAGATTATTATATTACGTAAACATAAATTAGTTGAGAAATATTATTTTAAATATTCTTTTAAAGTAAACTCATTCGAGGTTTAATTGTTTATTGATTAATATTTAATTATTTATTATTTATTAAATGATTTATTTATGATTTAAAAATTATAAAACCTGATTTAAAATACTTTCTGATTTTCGGGAAATCATTCGAATAATTTCAAAACGTCGGAGAATATTATCTCGACTTATTTTAAATATTTTGATCTTAGTTTTAAAAGAAACTCCCCCTTATTTACCTATCTGTTGACAACGGTCAACTCCCATCCTTAGTACTTCCTCCGAAAACTTTCGGAAGTACATATATATATATATATGAGGTAAAGTTGTGCCTATCAACAAGCAAAACGCTTGGGGGAACTTTGATATGGTTCGATAATTCCAAATATATGATAGGATTTCCTAAAGGACAAAGGAGGGGTAGGATCCAAGTACTTCATGTATTGGATAGACTGTCGGTACCGTAGAAGACGGTACTATATGTACCTAAGGACCTGTGAAGTGTGTGTATACCGGAAATAAGGACACATAGCCCGTATGCGGCAAGGGTGATAACCGGGAGACAAAGGTGTCATCCTTCTACTAGTAGAAAAGGTTACTATTTCCGTAGTACGACTGATCATCGTATGCGGTGGCTCCAACAAATGTCCTATTCTTCCAATTGGAATTGTGATACAATACCGTAACCCAAGCCTAGGTGTTGGGTTTACCATTAAGGTATTTGCAGGATAATAAATCCATTAACGAATTGTTTTTAAAAGAAGGTGTGTATCATCAATGAATACTATTTTTGAATAAAACATAAAAATCATATATGACGTTTTACTTGAGTTTATCATAAAGTCTTTTCATACTGTACATTGTTATGCTGGGCATTATAGCTCACTCTTGTTTTCTTAAATTGACACAACACAACAGTGAACCAAGATGCCTATCATGAAACTCACAGCCAGGAAATGGGTAGGAAACGGCCAGCTGTTCCATAAGATGTTTGGTGTTGTACCACAGGTAGACCGAATAAGCTGGATCGGTTTTCAGTTGTTTTTAGTTCGGCTTATTTATAAGTATGACTTATGTAAGGTAATGAATAAGAAACAAATATTTTGTCGACGGACTAGCCTTGCTTAAAGGTTATTCGCCGGTAAGACTTAATTACTTTTGGGTTGTAATAATTATCACTTTGTGGTTTGATTTACTCTATTAATGAATGGTTCGTTTCCAAGATAATAACCTATAAGTGTGTGTGTGTGTGATAAGTGTGGGATCGTAAAGTGTGAGTATTTATATATTATGATACGAGGGTTATGGTATATAGTGATCAAGATGGCGTGGCCTCCGAGATTCCTGACCCCCAATTTTGGGGCGTCACACTTAGAGTTGAATAAATCTGTTTGGATAAAAATATTTTAAGTCAAAGATCTCTATAAGTCACATATTTAGTGTTATAGAGAAGTCACTCGAGAACTCCAAATGACTTATCGAGAAGTCAGGATAGCTATTAGAGAACTCATAGAGATATCGACAAGCCAAATTGAAGACATGAAGATTGGAGATATCGATAAGTCATTTCTTCACTAGAGAACTCAGAGTTATCGACAAGTCAACATTCATTAGAGAACTCTGAGTTATTGATAAGTCAAATTCCACTAGAGAACTCAGAGATATCGATAAGCCAAAATTCACTAGAGAACTCTGAGTTATCAACAAGTCAAATTTGACTAGAGAACTCTGAGTTATCGAGAAGTCAATTATCCACTAGAGAACTCAGAGATATCGATAAGTCAAGTGAAGATATGAAGACTAGAGATCTCGAAAAGCCAAATTCTCTTATTGAGAACTCAGAGACCTCTACAAGTCAAATTAACTATGGAGTACTAGAGATCTCGATAAGACAATATACTAATCTAGATGTCAAGTTCTCTATAGGCCAAATGGAGATCTCGAGGTAAAATCTCAAAGTACAAAGTTGCAGACCAGTTCAATATCCAAGATTTACAATCAACAAACAATCCAAACAGCTGGATTGACAAGTCTATAAAAAACAGCTTGAAGGATGTGCAAGATCAATGGTGAAGATTAACTGACAAAGGAAGATCAAAGTAAACACAGGATGCTAAGATATGCTAAGCCAGAAATAGAAGATACACTTTTCCTAAAATAGACATGACGAGTGACAGTTTACTAAAGTTAATAGCATGTCTTATTGCACAATGTGTAAACCAGCAGTTAACTAAATTATAAAGTTAATACTGGTCCTTTAGTCAGTTGTAACAAATTAGATAGAAAATCTTGTAACACTCTCAAGAAGAAGCTAAGCTCTTTATCAACAAAGAGCCCATAAATTTTGTAGCAAAACATTCTTAATTTTATTATAAAATTAAGTGAGTTTTAAAAAGATCTGTGTTCTTTATTATTGCATGTTTAATTTCTGTAGTAACACATTTCAATACAAGATTTAATTTACTTTGTTCAACCATAAAAAGCTCAAGAAAAGCATAAAAATAGTAAAACACATTCACCCCCCCTGTGTGTTATTCATTTCCTAACAATATTTTCATTACAGGATCACCATAACACTCTAGAAGAACTGAGGTCTTGAGGATAAATACTGAAGCTCCACCTCATCTGTCTACTATTCTTGAAGATGTGAAGATAAATGCTGATGGCATGGCAGTTTCTGAAGCAGTAGGATCACATACAGGACCAATTTATGATTCTATCTTAAATTCTGAAGCTGGAGTTGAAGTTCAACAGATAGTTCAAGAACTAGTTGCTGATGAGGAATCTATTCATGAGACAAAATCTATTGATGATGAAGAGGTTGAAACTTCAAATCTTAATGTTATTCTAGATCTTGAGGAGAATCTAGATCAACTATTCTTCCCTGAAGATATGCCCACCCATGTGAGGCAACAAAAGGTTGAAGGAGATATATGCCAAAAACAAGCATGAGTTCTTTGATGAGGTCTGGAATGCAAACTGGAAGGATGCTGAATATCTTATATCCAAGCTCAATATTGTTAATCACTTGGACACAGCTGAAAAGACCATTCAAAATCCTGATGCGCTACATCATCTCAAAGTATCTACTCTTTTGGTCAAATCTTTACATACAGCTCAAGAATCTACTACTTCTAAAATCAATCAAATCAGAGATTCTTTTGATACTACAAAGCTGACTATTAATATGGAAATTTGGAAGCAGATTGCACCTATTGTTGACAGACAAACTCAAATTGAAGCCAATCAGGCAAGATTGGAGGAAAATCAGAAAAAAATGTCTGGGCAACTTACTGAGGTACAAACTTCAATGGAGCCGATTTTTTCCCTTATGCTTAGTGATGATGCCAAAAAGGGGGGAAAATTGATAAATCTAAATGCAAATAGTTAACATTGAAATATGCTGATGATGAAAATCTTGATGGAGGTAATAAGGAGGGAAGAAAGGAGCTTTTAAAAAGGAGAGGTAAAGAGCTAGTTGGGACTAGTGGATCATCAAAAACCACTTGAACTCAATCTAGACAAGGTGAAGGAAGTAGGAGGAGTGAAATGATAGTACAATCTAAAGAACTGACTGTGACTATTAAAACAACTCAACAAATATTGATGATGACCAAGGCATTTTGGAGATAGAAGTTGGTGCAGAAGCAAGTCAGTATCTATAAACTCTGAAAGTAAAAGGCAAGAAGATAACTCTTTTCTACAAGGACCCAAAGATTCAAGCATTTGATTATATGGTGAGTAAAAGAATCTTTGAGAAAGAATATCTTGGATTTGACTTAGAATAGCTTAGGAAATTGGAGTAAGAATTCAAATCCACGAGGACAACAAATACTGATGCTGCTATCTCTCAATTACCTTATGAAGATGATCCTTCAAATAGACCAACCAAAAGGGTAGTTATAAGGGAGGTGAGTCAAGCAGATGCTGAAAGACCTCTCAGGTCCCAAGCAATCTTAAATTCTGATAGAAGATATAAAGGGAAACAGAACATGGGAGAGAAGTCCAAGACAAAGCCTAAAGCTAAAGCTGTTAAGAGAAAATTAGTATCTAAAGCATCCAAACCTCAAATACTGATAGATCCAGTCTATACAGTAGCTCAAGCTTTTGATACTGAAGAAAGAGTTGAAGAAGAAGAAATCAGTCAAGCTCATCAAAGAAGAAAGATTTATGGAGATGATTGGGCTGATAAACTGAAATTAACCTCTAACAATGCTCAAGTTAATAAAGAAACAGATGTTGATGTTCAACCAGTGACAACCTCTGATAATACTCAAGTTGTTGATCCTTCAAACCCAATTCAATCTAAGACAACAAATCCTGATTCTGATAACATAAATTCTTATATTCCAGAGCTTACTTTTGAAGAGAAGAGGAAGTTGTTATGGGGAAGCAAGAAGCCTGCACCCAGAAGAGATTCCTCTAAAACATTAAAGAAGATATATAGTGGGAGTTCTCATGCTAGAAGACCTGGAATCACAAGTGTTCTGGGAAGGTTAGATGTTGATTCATTGTGGCTGATGCTTTAATTCTAAGGAAGCATGGAAATCTAACAGAAATTGGAGATAATGTGATGCTTGAAGATTTGCCGAAGATTTTATCAGTACAAATTATCATTGATCTACTTGGAGAAAAGATGATATATTTTTTGGAATCTGGGAGGAGGTTGAGGTTGAAACAAGAACAGATGAAAGATAAACCATGGCAGGATTTGGAATTTGTTGGTACAATTCTTAAGGTAACCGACTCTGTAACTGCCAAATGGTCTGTATTTTTGAAGAACTTAATATAGTTGAAGTAGAGATAAATGAGTTACAAGTCAAACTACATTCCAAAGTACATTGATCAAACTGAATATACTGTTGATATACCTATTGGAGGAGCTAAAGTATAAATGAGTCTAGGACAAAAAGTCTTTACATTTAATCCTGATGGAAAAAAGATTGGATTTCTGAAACTGGATGATCTATCTCTTGGGAATTCAAAGCTACATGACCTCGGGGAAGCCATCTACCAAAATGATGAGTCAACAGATGAGCTAAAAGATATCAAATAGAGGATGGAATGGTAATTGGATGTTATGACAGAAAATCTATTGAGGAAGTTCCTTGAAGAAGCTGAAGACTGTGTTAGATAAAGTCTGATGATCACTAATTGTAAGAATGTATATATTTATTTGACATCATCAATTAGAACTTGTATATAATTATAGAATACACAAGTTGAGGGAGATTGTTAGAAGAAATTGATGATATTAGTTGATAAACTATCATAGTTTGTTATCAATATTTGATATTAGGATTTACTGAAGGTGACATCATCAGTATCTGTCTATCAGTACTTGATGATCAGCATTTGATGATCAATACTTAGTCACATAAGTAGATATTAAAGAAGGAAAGGGATTGCAGGATTCAAGGTGGTGAAGGACTTTACTTACAGAAGCAATCATATATGGATATGTATTAGGATTCCTTATTGTAATAGAATAGGATTCCTTATTGATTGTGTAACTGTGCACTATATAAGCACATATTAGGTTTACACTATAGGTGTAACAAATTGTTATATCTTTCAGATAACCTAGCAGCTCTCAAGAATAATTGTTCATCCTTTTGAGAGAGTACTTTTGTTATAGTTTTTATCTAATTAATATAAAAATTATTGATTCTGTTAGCTTTATCGAATTGTTTGCATAAACTGTATTCACCCCCCTCTACAGTTGTATTATGAACCTAACCGGGCTTGATACATTTATTATTCGCTTATATATTCTCTTGGTCGCTTATTCGTTATTGTGATTAATCCTCGTAAGTGATTCACAAGGTAATCCTTTTTTTATAATTCATTTATGCTTTGTACCCTTGTACTTGGGTTTTATTCATAGAATTTTAAATTCGTGATCGTGACATGATTCTCGTATTTCTTGGTAGTTCGTAAGATAAGCTCATTTTATAAAGTTAATTTTCTTCGAAAACTAATGTCTTTTACATACACTCATTTCGTACGTATAATCACAATACCGACTTGGAAACTAAATTTTTCATGGATAACATAGTGTGGGCTAAAATGTTTTCCCCGATCATCAAGGTTACTATTCATCGAGTGTTTTGCAAAGTCAAACAAATTTGGGTTATTGCAGTCTTCCCCTCTTAAAAGGATTCCATCCCGGAATCAAATAGAAAACAGGTGGGGTATTTTTCTTTCATCGTGTCCTCTAGTTCCCAAGCTGATTCTTTGACATTACGATTTCTCCACAAGATTCTGACCAACTTGACAGTCTTGTTCCTCAGCACTTGTTCCTTCTAGTCCATTACTCTAACTAGTTGCTCAATATAGGTTAGGTCCAGTTGCAAGTCTACATGTTCATATTCTATCACGTGTCGCATATCAGCATGGTATTTCTTTAGCATTGACACATGGAATACATTGTGCACTTGTTGCAAGTTAGGAGGCAAGGCGAGCTTGTAAGCTAGAGGTCCTATCCTCCTCAGGATTTTAAAGGGTCCAATGAATCTGGGACTCAATTTCCCTTTCTTTCCGAATCTCATCACTCTTTTCCACGAAGATACCTTCAATAACACTGAACCTCCCACTTCATACTCTTTATCTTTCCTGGTCTGGTCGGTGTACTTCTTCTGTCTGTCTTGAGCCACTACCAGCCTCTTCTTGATGAGTCCCACCATTTTTCGGGTCTACAGGACCAACTCGGCCTCTAGAATATTATGTTCCCCAACTTCATCCCAACATAAAGGTGAGCGGCATCTTATTCTATAAAGATCTTCATACGGGGGCATTCTTATGCTAGTGTGGTAGCTATTATTGTAGGCAAACTCAATCAAAGGTAAGTATGTTAGTGTTTGTACCCTAGAGACAACACTATGATGTTTTAGTTAAAGACATTTGGATTATTAATGTTTATGTTCTATCGATTATTCCCTTTATAATTTACTAATTCTTAATTTAATGTGATATAAATGTTAGATTAATAAATGTCCTTGGAATATGATATGCAATTCTATATCTCTAAGTACGTGACTTAGAAATGAGATTATGAGAATAGTATCAATATTCCTAAAGGTCCCTAGTCGAGTATTATTATTAAGGGACAATAATAATGCATTAAGACTGGTGTGTTTGTTGACTGATGATCACATCTCATTGATCATAGGTATGATGATATTAATGTCAAAAATACAGGCAGATGTATATATACATGGTGTTGGATAGACCCAATGTGAGATTCTACGTGTCTGTTGTGTCATAAGTAATTCTCACAGTGATAATGATGTAATGGTACTTAGACCTGAAGTCATTATATTTTCGTACGAGAATTAATATATATTGATTCCATTAAAAGTTATCCTTGACCGGATTATGATAAAAGTGGACATTTGGTATATTATAAATCGTATGAGAAATATGAATGATGTAGATGGGATTTAACCCTCCTATTTTAGGAGTGATATTATTGGCCTCTTATGAGATTCTCGTGTTTATGAAACACGGAATAAAATACAAATTTTCTTTGTTCCTGATATGGGGCGATTTTGTCAAAAGCGAGTTCATTGAACTTGTAAGGTTGTGGGTTTTAAGTGAGACCGTTGTGACGCCCTCACTACCTGGAAATTAAACCATTGACGAATATTGATTTGAAGTATTTTATTCAAGGAAAAATTGGGAATCTCTTTATGATGGGATAATGATCATTTTAAAATTAACAAAACCCTAAAGTTAATATTAAGTTGATCAGATGCCTTCCAATGAGTCCAATGCGTTAACCCCTAGATCGAGCAAGAGTGGGTTCGCCAAAGTGAAGTACTCCTATCTATCATGGGAGATGTGTATATTGATACTTTTTGACTATTTGGTTTGACTTAACTAAGTTATCACAATAGGATTGTGAACTTAGAGGCATAGAGTTTGGCGAGATTTATTAGATAAATATGAACAAATGTTGTTCCACCAAGCTATCCAAAAGTTATCTAGTTGATATAATTGACAACTGTTGTCTACCTAAATAATCATGTTTTAGGAGAAAAGCCAAAGTTGACCTAACGCATGGTGAAATATGGATCTTGGCTCACTAGAAAGGATATAGAAGATATTTTTTCCGGATTAATAGTTAGGGCAAGATTTGATAAAAATAGTGGGAGATATATATTGTGAATATATATATATATATGAATAATCACTTGAACATAATTTAATTATCATCTATAGACTAAATCATTTTATACACTTTAATATTGTAGATATCAAATGACAAATAACACAAATAACTTATCTATGTAATAGTCCTTGAGAAGGACAAGCTGACATGAAATAATATCCTCGATTGACATGGGAACTTGAGGATTGTCCTCGGGTTCAAGGATGTCACTCAAACCCCTTCCTTATTTCTTCTAGTTGAGAATGAAACATGTGCAAAACAAAATGCTTACCAGAAGTAAATTAATTATGCAATTGATGTTTCATGCTCATGCTTGTAATTATGAGTATTGAGCTTTAGAAGCAACAAGAGCATAATGATGCTTATGAAATAATTGAGCACCTTCAAAAGATGTTTTAAGGATAGGCTCGTCAGAAAGATTTGATAATAATAGGGCACCATATTTTTGCATTAATGAGAGAATCATATCTGATTGGACCACATGTTCTAAAGGTGATAAGCATATGTACCTTAATATTTTGGGTTTCAAGAATGGTCTAGAGACTCGGCTTGATTTGATCAAATGATCTTTGAACAACTTTTATTCTCAGTTTGTTAAGAATAAAAGGAATGAGATAGACAGAACACTCACTGAGTTGTTAAGCATGTTTAGAACTGCTGAAAATAACACGGTAAAGGCATGAATGACGTCCATATTGATGATGTATATATGGAATGCAAATGGGAAAGGAAAGTGGAGAGGCAATGTGAAGATTTGATCTTATTCGGTGCCAAACCAAAGTCCAATCCCAAAGGGCTTTTGAAGCCTAATAGTGGTGTTGCTAAAGGAGATGATTGTCATTTATGTGGAAATAACTGGATGAATGGAAGTTAAATTATCGAGCTTATTTGGAAGATCTAAAGAAGAAGACTATAAATGGTCAAGCTTCAGGTATAGGGTTAGAATTGGAGCAAAAGTTGTTGTTCTAATTGAAGGAACTCGATACCTAATGTTGCCCATAAGGCGAGATTGGGAACTTGATAAATTGTTATTATGTGCCTGCCTTTAGCGGATACATTAAGTCATTTTTTGTCAGGACAAGAAAGGTTTTCATTTTAGTTAAATAAACAATAGTTGTTTATTCTATTTCAACGATAAGACTTATAATGTTGCACAATTAGTTAACAATTTATATGTTCTAAGTTGACTCAAATCAAACATTACCTCTAGCATTGTCGTTAAGCCATATTAATGAGAAACGCATTTCTGAGTTACATATAGATGAATACTTGGATAAGTTTAATTTTGAATCATACAGAAGATGCGAACTTTGTCTCATTGGCAAAATTACTAAAGCTTCTTTTACCTGATCAGGTGAAAGGGCCACCGAACAATTATGACTTATACATAATGATGTATGTGGTCGAATGCGTATGATGGCAAGGGGGCTTATACTACTTCATAACATTTACTGATGATTTCAGTAGATATGAATATGTGGTTCTTATGAAGAACAAATCCGATTCTTTAGAAATGTTCAAATAATATAAGGCTGAAGTAGAAAGGAAAACAAGGGAAAAGTATAAAAGTTTTACGATTAGATCGTGGAGGAGAATACTTAAACCTCAATTTCAAGAGTTTCTTGAAGGAGTGTGATAGTGTATCATAACTTACTCATTCTAGAACACCTCAATGGAATAGAGATTCTGAGAGGAGAAATCGTACCTTGTAGGATATAATACGATCGATGATGAGTCAAGCGGATCTTCCATTCAGTTTCTAGGGTTATTCTTTAGAAAAGGCTACATATACACTTAACCAAGTTTCGACTAAAGTGGTTCAAAATACTCCATATGAGATATAGAGTGATGAATGTCATAGCATGTCATTTATGAAAATTTGGGGACGTGAAGCGTTTGTAAAACGTTTAGCCTCTGACAAGCTTGGACCAAAATTAGATAGATGCTATTTTATGGGATATCCAAGTGAGACTAGGGTATAGTTTTATAATCTTTTCGAGAACAAAGTGTTTGTTGCTCGGGCCGCTGTATTTCTTGAGGGAGAACTACTTTCTAAGAAAATCAGTGGGAGGATAATACATCTCAATGAAGATCGAGAACCACATGATAACATTGAACCAGAGTTGGAATAAGATCAGGATGTATATCAAAATGTTGAAAGTAATCATGTTTAGGAAACACAGGTTATTCGTAGATCTAGTAGGATTCACCATGAGTCCCGAAAAAATTATGGATTTCTTTTAACTTAAGATGGTGATGTGATGCTTACGGATAAAGATAAGCCTCACACTTACCAAGATGCTATGAACAGTCCAGACTCCGAGAGATGGCTGGAGGCCAAGAAATCTGCGATGGAATCCATGTATCAAAATAAAGTATTGACTTTAGTTGATCCACTCGAAGGGGTAAAACCTATAGGGTGCAAGTGGGTTTTCAAGAAGAAAACTGACATGGATGGTAAAGTACAGACCTATAAGGTGCGACCAGTAGCAAAAGGTTTCAAAAAAAATTCATGGTATAGAATATGATGAGACTTTTTCACTAGTTTCTATGGTCAAGTCCATCAGGATTTTGTTGGAAATGGTTGCTTACTTTGACTATGAGATTTGGCAAAAGGATGTGTTTGCAAGAAGGTAAGTGGGAGCCATGTGACATTCCTAGTATTATATGTAGATGATATATAACAGATATGCAATGTCATACCTTCTCTACAGGCTGTTAATACTTGGTTGAGAAATAGTTTCTCAATGAAAGACTTAGGCGATGCTACCTAGATATTAGGGATTAAGATCTATAAAGATAGATTGGGGAGATTAATCGATCTAGTCGCAGTACATACATTGATAAATTATTGCATCATTTTAGGATGCAGGAGGCAAAGAGTGGATATGTCCCGATGTCTCTTGGGATAGTGATCTAATTGTATAACTGCCCTAAATCATTAGATGACAAGGGCCATCTTAGAAAAGCTCTATATGCTTCGGAAATTGGATCTATAATGTATGCAATGATATGTACTTGTCCTGATATTTCGTATGCTTTGAGCATGATGAGCAGATACCAGTCTAATCCAGGTGAAGGTCACTGAATAATTTTCAAGAATATTCTTAAGTACTTAAAGAGGACTAAAGATTTATTTTTGGTGTATGGAGAAGATAGGGAACTGGTTGTAAAGGGTTACACTGATACTAGTTTTTGAACCTAATTTTTTGGACAGACAAGGATGATTACGTATTTATGTCTGTTTTGTGTTTTATCTAAATATAAGTGATGTTAGCTGGAATAGTTCACAGCAAGAACATGCATGATTCTATAATGGAAGCCGAATATATTGATATTTTAAAACAGCCAAGGAGACTATTTAGGCATGTCCTTAGGAGATATCACCTTATTAATGAGATTAATGAAAATGTTGCAGACCCACTGACTAAGGCTTTGTCGCAGCAGAAGCACGATAGTCATACCAGTTCCATGAGTATTAGATACATGGGTGATTGGCTTTAATACAAGTGGGAGATTGTTAGTGTTTGTGCCCTAGAGACAACACTATGCTTTTTTAGTTAAAGACATTTGGATTATTAATATTTATGTTCTATCGATTATTCCCTTTATAATTTATTAATTCTTAATTTACTGTGATATAAATGTTAGATTAATAAATATCTGTGAAATATGATATGCAATTCTATATCTCTAAGTACGTAACTTAAAAATGAGATTATGAGAATAGTATCAATATTCCTAAAGGTCCCTAGTCGAGTATTATTATTAAGGGACAATAATAATGTATTAAGACTGGTGTATTTGTTGACTGATGATCACATCTCATTGATCATAGATATGATGATATTAAAGTCAAAAACACATGCAGATGTATATGTACATGGTGCTGGATAGACCCAATGTGAGATTCAACGTGTCTGTTATGTTATAAGTAATTCTCACAGTGATAATAATGTAATGGTCCTTAGACCTAAAGTCATTATATTTCTATATGAGAATTAATATACATTGATTCCATTAAAAGTTATCCTTGACCGGGTAATGATAAAAGTGGAACTTGGGTATATTATGAATCGTATGAAAAATATGAATGATCTAGAAGGGATTTAACCCTCCTATTTTAGGAGTGATATTATTGGCCTCTTGTGTGAGCTAGACTACGAAATATGTAGCCACGCTCAAATGTTGATTTGATATGATAGTCTACTCATTGATCCAGGAAACCTGGATTAAACATTGATGAGGATGACACATTACATGCCTCTAGTTTAATTTATAATATATGGTTAAAGGGATTATATTACATTATACATTATTCACAAAAGGTTTAATCGATCACCGATTCAATTATTATTACTTGGGTAGCAATGATGTATTACTAGATACCGCTCATTGTTTACGATTTTAAATTAGATTTAAAATTTGTTGCCAATGTAATAATAACCTATAGGGTCACACACTAAGAATGCTTGAAGGATTATTTAATTTAAATTGGATTAAAATTATTTTATGGCCTGTTTGGATAGCCTCATTTCATTTTAAATTCTGAGTTTGACTCAAATTTGCTGTTTGGATAATTAAGAGATTTAAATTTATATTTGACCCAAATTTTATCTATTTAAAACTAAAGCCCATAACTGTGAATTTGGAATACTAATTTTAAACCCGTCATTTGAAATGAAGCTTAGCCCAATTACTCAAACAGACGCTCGACATCACTCTCTCTCGAGTCTCTCCCAATCGTCTTTCTCTCAATCTATTCTCTCTCTCTCCTCTCTCTCCTCTCTCCCTCTCCTCTCTCTCTGGTCTCTCTCCCCCCCCTCTCCCTCTCTCCCTCCCTCTTCACTCTTTATTTTTGCTCACTTCATCAATCAACATGAGGTATATTATGCGTGTTTGTGTATATACATATAATAACTAATTGATTCAATATATGTGTATACAAATACCTAATAAATTCAATCTTGTCACACACGCAAGACATTGGTCTGCTCTATATGTTTGATATTTGAAAATATTGATTTGATTTACTCTCTTTTTTTGCAGTTCAAAAGAGAAATTAGCTCAAAGGTTAGTATATTATAAATTTTCTCTTTAAATTCTCATTGATTTGTGTCATTTTGTGCTTTATTTCTATAACTGTTGGTTTTAGTTAAGTACCTCTTTGATTTTATGTTTGAACTTGTATATATTTTGGGCTTGTTAACTTAGATAAAATTACGTTAGTAACTTTATTTTTTTAACTGAAAACACAGAAATTCTTATGTCTCGAACATTTGACGAAAGTGTCCAAGGGATAATGATGATGATATGAAATTTATGTTAGTAATTGAAATTGACATATTTAGGAATATTAAGTCATACGTCTTAATTAGATATTGGCACGCCTAGTAGTCTGTTTAATTGTGTATGATATGTATATTAGGTTTCTTTTATTAATTGATGTTAAATGGCTAGGTAGATTAGATTAGATTATTTTTTGGTTAGTTTGGATAGATTTCTATTAGTTTGTTAAATGTGATTGCTAGTCATAAACTTTAAACATCATGATTCAAGTGGTAATGTAAACATTTCCAGGAAAGTAGAAGTGTATGTCTTTAATCCAGTGCATTGTAGAATAATGGTCATTATAATGTTAATACATATGCATGATTCCAGTGAAGTGAGGAATTATTATAACTTGTCACCGAGCCTTGTTTAGTTTTAATAATAGACATAATAATATAGTCTAAAGTCAGCTAATGTTGCTGAAGGGAATCAGAAATTTGAAAGTCATTTTTAATTGTATAATTGTTTTTTTTGGTTTTTAGACAATCTCTACTTAGATTGCGATTCGGTTTAGTTTTTTTAAAAGGATTTTTTTGTAAAGTTTAGTTTTTTCTGGGGATGGAATTTGTATTAATTGCTATTTTGTAGGATTGTTGTGTTGGGATTTTAATTTGTGTTAATTTCTGGATTGTGCTAATTGTAGTTCTATTTTAAATTGATTTTGGTTTGTTTTGTTTTTTGGAGCACAAGGTGGTGAAGAGAAGTAAGATTATCAGGGATCGGGATGGTGATGTTAGTAAGATGTGTTAGGTCCCAATTTGTTTGTAGAACGGGGGGTTGAATGCAAACAATACCGTTTAATCGAATAAAATGCGGAATAAAATTGTGAAACAAAATTCAAGTTAAATAAAACTTTTATTAAACTTGAAAGGTGTTACAACTACGGTATCGGTTACAAGGGATTAATCTCAAATCAATTATTACAAATCTAGAATAAATTCGACATGAACTTTTTCTATTTTTGTAATTAAAAGATCAAATGCTAAATGCGATTTGAGATTAAGTTCTAGGGATTTTAATCCGCTAGATTGATACACAAGAACAAGATAAGTATTTCTAGTTGATTGGATTTAACTTTATAATCTAGAAATTGATCTTGAAGTTGCAGATGAGATGAAATATTTTTCTGCTCCTTTTTCTTTTGTTCTTGAGTTTGTGTTCTGTTTGATTGATTATGAAATAACAGACTTCTGCTCCTTTTTATCAAACAGCCGAATGTAAAAATGTACTGGCATGACAATCTTCTTTGGCCAGCAAGACTTTCGGTATGACAAAATTTACAACTAGCAAGACAATTAAAATGAGCTAGCAAGACTTTCGGTATGACTATTGATTGTCATACCGATTGTCATATTAGTTCAAATAAATTGTCTTGCTGAATTAATAACAGATTTTAATCTAAACAGAAATTCTAATAAGACAATTAAATGTATTGGCATGACTTTTGGTATGACTATCAATTGTCACACCGATTGTCATACTAGTTCAAATGAATTGTCTTGCTGAATTTAAGTAGATTTTAAACCAATTAAAATCTTGTATATCCTTAATATTAATTCTAAATTAATTAATCAATTTAATTCAATTAATCAATAAATTAATCTTTGCAGATATAATTTATTTTCTTAATTAAATTATATGACTTAATTAATTAATAGAGAATTAATACTAACCCTGAGCAGCATCCATTCTTCTGACAATCTTCTGAAAGTCACTGAGACTTATGAATCAATTCCGCCACTTCAATGCTGACACTCGATGTACTGTCTGGTTCATGAGTGACTAACTTCCGTGACGTTTCTTCATGTCTTGACTTTGATATTCTGATTGAATCCTTGTAATAAATGATACCCTGACGAGATCTCTGTCACTTGATTAAATCCACGATCTTGATTTATATCACTGAGGCATGATCAAATTCTTGAACTTCTTCCAGTGAATCTTCAAGTCTGCAGATGAACAATGTTTCTTTATTCTTTGACAGATGTTACATTGTGAGATCTCTCTGACGATTGATCCACTATTTACTTATTACATTCTTATTTGAGTTGAGTTAAATACTCGAATAAACGAGTAGGCTATGACATATGCCTTTCAATCTCCCCCTATTTGCTTGTTAGACAATAACAACAAATACCTAGAGGATAACTCAACTAACAAATAAGAAAAAGATATAAACAGTAATGTAAAGTAAATAGCAGAAAAGTTCTGGATTATATTTAACATTTTCCAGATTCCAAATGAAATTTACAAGTGAATACAAGATAGATGTTCCTCTAGCCTGAACATATAACTACATTAGACTATCTTGATTCATAAAGCTCTAATCATATTACATTGAGTTTTGAGCTAATTGACTTCAGTTGTCTTCTCTTCTGACTTCACCTTCTTCTAAATCTTGAAGCAATTCCTTGTCAAAGACACAATCCTTTTCTGAAGTGAAGCTTGCTGGTCTGACTGGTTGAACTCCAACTGACTTCAGCTTATTCTTGAGTTGATTGTATCTTTTAACATTCTTTTCACAATAAGCTTGAATCAAGTCAGCAGCTTGAGTCTTCAACATGGATGAATATCCAGCAGTTCTCAAATGATGTTCCATCCAGACCAGATGCTTAGCTGAGTAGTCTTTAAGAGATTGTACATCTAGCTGACAGATTTGAAGACAATCAGACTTAAAGAATCTCACCTGATGAGGATTGTTGACCACTTGAGGACTAGCCCTGCTGGCAAACTCTTTAAGCCTTTCTCGAAGAACTTCATTCAATTCTGAGCTTCTTTTGACTTTGTTTAAAAGAACCCAAATCTCTGACAAAGAACGATTCTCAAATAGATGAAGTGACACCTTGAATGATCCTTCACTCTGACAATATACAAAAATGCTCATCTCATTTAGGGATCTATCAAAAGCAGCTGTGATCCTTGAGACTTCAGTCTTGATAGCATTCATGTACATGTCATTGTTAGGATTTGAGATTTCTAGCTTGTCAAGAAGATGTAAGAACTGCCTATCATTGTTAGTGCTCAGCTGAGGCATATCAAGTACTCTCCTAGCTTCATCCCATTTTTCACCAATCTTTAGTCTGACATCTCTTCTCCTTTCTTGAGCCTTAATGTCATCAAGACGTTGCTTTTGAAGAGTTTCTGTTCTTTGAATGTCTTTTCTCATGTCAATGATCTGAGAGACCTTCTTGAGTTCAGCTTCTTTTCTTTTCATCTCTGACTGCTCCTTCTGAAATTCTTTCTCAAACATAGGATCCACTTGAGCTTCTTCTTCCCATTCTCCAAAATCACTTTCCTCTTCAGCTTCAAATAACCCATCTTTATCTTCCTGAACTGGTTCAGTGGGAATGTCAAAAATATCAAAGTCATCCTGTTCTCCATTGTAGTAGATATCATCAGCCTTTCCTTTGTTTCCAGCAGAGGTATCTTTTT
This sequence comes from Apium graveolens, assembly GCF_009905375.1. Classification (NCBI taxonomy): domain Eukaryota; kingdom Viridiplantae; phylum Streptophyta; class Magnoliopsida; order Apiales; family Apiaceae; genus Apium; species Apium graveolens. The sequence goes on along the minus strand of NC_133651.1, from coordinate 140,310,008 downwards.
CTTTCCCTTTGGCACTACTTCCTTTCTTCTCCCCCTTAGTTGGGGATCCTCTACTGACTTTCCTTTGGAACCTCCATCACCTCCAGAGCCTGATCCTCCACCAGACGGTCCTTCAAAATAAGTTCTTTGTTCTTCATTAGGGCAATGAGAATTCTTGATCATGAAATATAGGTGCTTCATCCCTTCATTGAGATGTTCCATGCCCGTCTCTATCTTTAGAAATCTTGAGGAGTCCAGTGAATGATTCATCTCAACGAGGTCTTCAAGAGAAGTCATTCTTGTGTGTAGAGAGCAGAAGTTGGATATGTCATCAGCTGATAAAGTTGGAGTGTCCTGAATAGAATTGAGCTTTGGTATTACAGTGGTCTTTAGATCTGAGATGTCATTCCTTATGATTGCAAGCTGATTGTTGACAGAGGTGGAAGAAGAAGACCGTTCAACCACTTGTGCTTTGAATGCTTGAGCTTCAGCTTGGCTTTTAGCAAGTTCTTCTTTTAGGGCAGTAATCTGAGCTAACAGGTTTACAGTATCAGTGTCTGTGTGTGCTCTCACCTGAATTTCACTCGTGTTTGGTTCACTCACCTCACGTGCATGTGTTTCTCTCAATATAATTGCTCGTGAGGAGTCTTCCTGTTGCTGTTCTTCTGTACCTGCATTAAAAATCACCCTAGCCTCTTCAAGAGAGGTCAGTGGTGGTGCAATGGGAATTCGCGAGTCCCGATCCTCAGTCAATACTATCAAATCTTTTGGAATAGATGTCTGAATTGCTTCAGGGATAGATTGACCGAGTTGCCCTCCACTTTCTCCAGATAAATCTGCGAGTGGAGAATCCCATAAGGGAGCCAGAGGTGTTGGATCTGGGAGGGGAGAAAATGACTCTATTAAAGATGGCGAAGAGTCAGATTTTCCCTCTGAAGCATGTGACTGCTCTTCTGCCGTAACTATGGCAGGCACTGTAACCGACTCTACGTGCACTCCTCGCTGTGTATCCTGAGTATGATCTGGGGAAGTGTATGGTTCCATTGTGAGTAATGGAATTGTGCTTGACTCAGTACAAGATGCCATGGCCCTATGGCGAATTTCAATAGATGCATGCTGTTGAGAGAATGCCTCTAGTAACTGTTCATTGGCCATTTCAAAGTCCATGTCCTGTTGGGAGGACAAGGATGGGCTTTCAGATGCCTCAGAATATGTTCTTCTTTTCTTAGGAGGAGGCAGAGCTGAGGGTTCACTCATATTTAACAATGTACTACTTCCTAGTAATATTCTGGGTAACATTTTAGACAGTGGGGGAGAGGTTGAGATAGAATGTGACTCTGTGTTTGGCTCTATGACCTGGGATTGAAGTTGTGGTTCTACAACTTCATGGTCAGCCCTATCAACCACTGGGGGTCTTTCAACAGAAGTAGGAAGGGAGTGAGAGTGAGGAATTACTACCTGTAATGGAAGAGCATCTGATGTTGGAGGAGCCTGGGTGGCTTGAACCACTGGAGGTTGAGGTTGATGTTCATGGCCGGGAAGATTGAAAATAGGTAAAGGAATATAAGTGGCCATGAAAGCAGATACAAGTACTGGAACTTGCATGAATTTGAAGGTTGTGTCTTGGCGAGTGTAAATCTTTTTGCTAACTGGAGGGGGTTCGGTTACTGCAGAGTTAGCAAAAAGGGCTTTGTGTTCAGGTGTGAGAAGATGATCTGCTATAAGCATGAGAAAATGAGCATAGTAACATGATACCCTACGATTTGTAGAATGATCACGTAAAGCAGAAGTTAGACGTCTCAAGAGAATGGGAAAAAGTAGTTTGCCAAAATTGATCCTTTGATTGAAAACAACCGCAAGACCAATATACTGCAGAGTGGAAGTGATGTTATAAAAATTGGATTTTGTGCAGTTGGCAAACACTTTGGAAAGTGTATCGAAGAAAATATCCCATTCAGACACCAAATTTGATTTAGAAAGTTTGGTTAAATTGATCACCCCCTGATAGTGAATAGCATTGAAAAAATTTGTGATATCATTTTCAGAGGGTAAATTACAGAAATTGTCTAGTGGAAAATTTAACGCACGATTGACGACTGTTTCATCAACTACATACTGTATGTTTGCGACGGTGAATGAAAAAGATTTTGAATCATCGGCCACAGTAGAGGTTGTGCAAATCAGTCTAAGTAGATCGACGTTTAAAATCACATTTGATTTAATAGCAGAGCTAACAATCGAATGGTCATTTAAAAATCTAATCCATGGCTTAAATTTTTCAACATCACATTTTTCCGGATTAAAATAACCAACCTGATTATGCGCGACAATTTGGAAATTGAGAGCCATTTACAATAATAATAAAACACACGGTTTTCAGAATTTTAAGAATAATATTAAGAAAATTCGAATTAATTAAATTAATTTAATAATTCGAATTAAATTAATTATAATCGAAAAATTTAGACAGAAATGTATCTCGTTAAAATTCTTAACTCACAAACGCAGTTTTGACAAACCAAAAGACACAAATCAGAAATTGAAATAAAAATAAAAAGTTCAAAATCAACAAACACAAATTGAAATTGAAGGGGCAAACTGATATATATAAAAAAAATTTGAAAATTTTGACAGCACTCCTGTATGTATATATATGTAAGTATATATCACAGGAGTGAAGATTCAGTTTGCTGAGTAAAAACTCGAGCAAGGAAGGGAGCAATTCGATGGTTTTAGTTCGAAGAGAGAGAAGAGAGAAAACTGTTCGACTTAAACAAAATGAACTGTTGAAATGGTTTAAAAAAACAAACACACGCCTTTATATAACAGCTGGTATGACAATCCGGGATTGTCATACCGATTGTCATACCAGGCAAAAGAAGGAAAAGAAAAAATAGAATAAATACTAAAATTATAACTGGTATGACAATCTGATAGTCATACCGATTGTCATACCAGTAATAATAAAAGGAAAATAATTATATATATGGTTTATAACTGGCAAGACAATTTATAGTCATACCGATTGTCTTGCCAGTATAAAACTGTACTGAATAATATAATAAACAAAATTTAAACTGAAATGACTTTCAACAAGACAATTTCAATTGTCTTGCCGATTGTCATATCAGCTTTAAACACAGAAACACACACATATATAAATTTATAAAGACTTATATAACTTAGTAAAAATATCAGAAAATATTTACAAAATAGTAAAACTGAAATACAGACTTTTAATATTTACAGAAACAAAGACAATATATCAGAATTTATTATTTTTATTCTAAAAATAGATTTCTATTGAATTTTAGCAAATAAAATTCATAGTAAAATATTTTTAGAGGAAATAAAATATTCTGAGATATTTTAAATTAACAAGTAGGGAAAATAAAAATAGGTAAGATAATATATATATTACATAGAAATAAGCAAGAAATATGATAAAATGATAAAATAAATTTGCAAATGAATTTTTCATTTATGAAAAATTCATTTGTAAATTCATTCAAGAACAGATCCCAGATATTAACTAAATTAATCACTAAAACTATTCAACATGCCCAATTTACCAACTAATCTGCTAAATGTGGATTCGTCAAGTGGTTTAGTGAAAATATCTGCCATTTGTTCTTCTGTTGGAACAAAAAATAGTTCAACAGTACCATTCATGACGTGCTCTCTAATAAAATGATACCTGATGTCAATGTGCTTTGTCCTCGAGTGCTGCACAGGGTTGTTGGTGATGGCTATTGCACTTGTATTGTCACATAAAATAGGAATCTTGTTCAATACAGAGCCATAGTCTCGGAGTTGGTTCCTAATCCACAAGATCTGAGCACAGCAGCTTCCAGCAGCAATATATTCAGCCTCGGCCGTTGAGTTGGAAACTGTTTGCTATTTCTTGCTGTACCATGAGACTAGCCTGCTTCCTAGGAATTGACAACTTCCTGAGGTGCTTTTCCTATCAACAACACTTCCTGCGTAATCTGAATCTGTATATCCAACAAGGTTAAAACCAGATTCTTTAGGGTACCAAATACCTAGATTTGGTGTTCCCTTAAGATATCTTAAGATTCGTTTAACAGCAACGAGATGAATATCTCTAGGATCCGCTTGGAACCTTGCACATAAACATGTAGCATACATAATATCTGGTCTACTTGCAGTAAGATAGAGTAACGAGCCAATCATACCTCTGTAGCTTGTGACATCTACCTTAATGGAGTTTTCACATGGTCCAAGCTTGACAGCTGTAGTTGATGGAGTCCTTGCTGATGCAGAATCCTCTAGATTGTACTTTTTGAGGAGTTCCTTGAGATACTTGGATTGACAAATAAATGTTCCATCTAACCTTTGATTTACTTGTAATCCAAGAAAGAACTTCAGCTCTCCCATCATGCTCATTTCAAACTTGCTGTGCATTAACTTAGCAAATCTCTTACAGAGATTATCATTAGTAGACCCAAATATTATATCATCCACATAGACTTGGACTAATATAGTACCCTTCTTATGTGTTTTAGAAAAGAGAGTTTTGTCTATGACACCTCTAATAAAGCTATTTTCAATAAGAAATTCAGAGAGAGTGTCATACCATTTTCTTGGAGACTGTTTTAGCCCATAGATAGCCTTGAAAAGAAAGAAGACAAAATCCAAATGATCTGGATCTTCAGAACCAGGAGGTTGCTCTACATATACCTCTTCATCCAGCTTTCCATTCAGAAAGGCGCTCTTGACATCCATTTGATAAACTTTAAAGTTTGAAAATGCTGCGAATGCCAGAAATATCCTGATGGCCTCAAGTCTAGCCACTGGAGCATAGGTTTCATCATAATCAATGCCTTCAGCTTGAGAATACCCTTTAGCTACCAGTCTTGCCTTGTTTCTTGTAACCACACCATCTTCATCTAGTTTATTCCTGAATACCCACCTAGTACCAACAGCTTTCTTGTGTACAGGCCTAGCTACCAGTTTCCAGACTTGTTGACTTTCAAACTGATTGAGTTCATCTTGCATAGCAATCACCCAATCTGGATCAGTCAGTGCTTCTTCAATTTTCTTAGGTTCCATCTCAGAAAGAAATCATGAGAACAGACACTCATTTTGAGTAGCACGTCTAGTTCTGACTCCAACATCTGAATCACCAATAATCAACTCAAAAGGGTGAGCTTTATTCCAGATAGTCTGTCTTGGAAGATTTGATCTTGATGATTTGCCTTGAAATTCATTGTGATGTTGTGTCCTACTAGATGATCCTTCAGCATCTCCCCCTGAGTTGTTGCCATGTTGACTTGAAGATTCTCCGTCAGTAGCAGTGGTATCTCCATTGTTGCCAAAGTTTCCATCACTATTACCTTGAGTATCATCAGGATTAACAGGTTCTTCACCAGCAACAACCTCAGGTTCTTGACCATGTTCTGATTCTGAATCTGACGTATCATCAAACTTCAGTTTCTCAGAAGGATCTTCAGTTTGGATACTAGGGAGTTTAGTGTCATCAAATGTAACATTGACACTTTCAGTTACTTTGTGTTGATCAATGATATACACTCTATATGATCTTCTTCCATATCCAACAAAAATACCCTCATATGCCTTTGCCTCGAACTTACCACGACGATCATCTCCATCCTTGAGCACGAAGCATCTGGCACCAAATACATGAAAGTATTTGATAGAAGGTTTCTGTTCATTCAAAATCTCATAAGGAGTTTTCATGAAGTCTTTGTTGATTAGAGTTCGATTCTGAGTATAACATGCAGTATTGACAGCTTCAGCCCAAAAGTACATTGGAAGACCTGATTCACTTAACATCGTTCTTGCAGCTTCAATCAATGTACGATTCTTCCTTTCTACCACTCCATTTTGCTGAGGGGTTCTAGGAGCTGAAAATTGTCTGGTAATCCCTTTGTCTGTACAGAATCCATTGAGAAGTGCATTCTTGAATTCTGTCCCATTATCTGACCTTATTGCTCTAACAGGGACGTTAGAATTTAACTCAATCATCTTGATATGATCAATCACAACTCGTGGTGTTTCATCCTTAGAGTGAAGAAATAAAACCCACGTATACTTGGAATAGTCATCAACTATCACAAGACAGTAACACTTCTTTGACATAGAAAGGATATTAACTGGACCAAATAAATCCATGTGCAATAATTGCAGAACACCAGTTATGGAAGATGTGTCAGTGCCTTTGTGACTTGCTTTCTTTGACTTTCCTTTCTGGCAAGCCTCACATAGTCCTTCTGGAGAGAATTCCAGCTGAGGCAGACCTCTTACCAATTCTCTTTTGACAAGAGAATTCATTGTTTTGAAATTGAGATGAGAAAGTCTCTTGTACCATAGCCAACTCTCATCTGACGATGCCTTTGCATAGAAACAATTGACTTCAAGATTGCTTCCAGAGTTCATGTCAGCTACGAACAGATTTCCTTTCCGGATTCCTATTAAGGAGGGTTTTTCACTTTTCTTGTGCAGAATCTGACACTTCAGCTTGTCGAATAAAACATTGTAGCCGTTGTCACAGAACTGACTAATGCTAAGCAGATTGTGTTCAAGTCCTTGCACAACATATACATTTTCAATGATAACATTTCCAGCTAGCAAACAGCCATATCCCTCCGTTAAACCTTTGCTGTTATCTCCAAAGGTAACCACTGGGCCAGCTTTCTCAACCACATTTGATAGCAGGGCTTTATCTCCGGTCATATGTCTTGACGATCCGCTGTCAAGAATCCACACTACCGGTTGTACCTGTTTAATGCCCTGCAATACAAATGGATTAGACCTTCTTCGGAACCCAAGCTTGGCTGGGTCCGGCATACTTGTAAAATTGGCCTTTATCAGGCAAAACAACATTCTTAATTTCAATATTCTCAACGTTCTCAATGACTGAACATTTGACCTTGTGAACAGCCTTGACAAATTTCTGTTTAGGCTTAGGCACAAATGTCTCCTTTCTAGCTTTAGGAGGACTAGCAGTCTTAGACCTATCATGCTTTCTATTATTCACATGCTGACGAGGAGTAGTCTTATCATTAGAAACATGCTTACCATTAAAATAAGCAAACAACAGATTAAAAGCACAAGACATACAATCAGGAACACCACATGCTTTATGAGAAGGATTAACAATAGGCAACTTATGTATGGTAGACATGGCATTTGTGTTATCCAACTCATGTGTGTCTGAGTTAGTCTCAGTTGCTTTCACAACCTTGACTGGAACTTTTGACACACTTGACTTGGAGACAGCTTTCCCATTAGCATTATCTTCAGCACGGATTTCTTCTTGAATAATAAAAGAGGTCTCATCAAATGGTTCAGCAATTGATTCTTTATAGAGGGGTTCATCAACACCCTTAAGCACATGTGGTACTTCCCTGCCTTTAGCACATACATGAGGAGGGGAGTTTATGCCTAATTTTCCAATAGCAGCATTGTAATCATAACCTATTCCATGTGTTTGATTGACAGCTTGCTTATTGTAAAACTCTTTGGACTTCGAACAAGAATTAAAGTAAGCTTTAACCTTAGCCTCAAGATCGGTGATCTTGTCTTTGAGAATAGTTTCGAGTTGTCTATAACAGTCAACTCTATTCTCTAGAAAAGATACTTGTTCTTTTAGTTTATCTTGATTAATGTGCACAAGTCTTAATTCATTGACCTCTTTCTCAAGGTCTTTGATTTGTTGATTTAACAATTCATTATCACGACGAGCACAATCTAAGGAACCTCCTAGATGATAAACTAATTCAGCATCAGTAAATTTTACCTCTTTTCTTGACGATGAGGTGCTTGCATTACTAGCCATGAGAGCAAGATTCCCAACTTCTTCATCTTCACTGTCAGTATCATCCCAGCTTCTTCCCTTTGCCAGGTACGCCCTTTCAGATTTACTCTTTTGATTAGAATCGTAAGAGTTCTTCCTAGCTTGTTTTGGCTTCCTGCATTCTGTGGCAAAGTGTCCCAACTCATTACAGTTGAAGCATCGAATGGTGCTTCGATCAACCATCCCTGTTTTATACCCACCACTGCTGGTGTTAGAGGATGAAGATCCACCTTTCTGGAATCTGTTGTAGTTGGACTTGTACTTGAACTTGGGATTCCTTTTGAATCTGATATTTGAGAATCTCTTGACAATCAGGGCCATTGACTCATCCTCCAATTGCTCCAGTTCTTCCAAGGAATAATAATCATCTCCTGATTGATTTGTAGTAGGAGAATCAAATTCTGCTACTATCACATTATCTTCAACCTTGGAAGACTGTACCATTCTTTCTGACTGTTGAGATTGTTGTTGATATTGTGGTTGTTGTTGTTGTTCATCAGCTACTAGAGCAGTAGACGTGCTGACCACTCTTCCTTTCCCGTAAACTTCCTTCTGCTGAATCTGCTCCAACTCATAAGTCTTTAACACACCATAGAGCCTTTCCAAAGAAATCTCACTCAGATCTCTTGCTTCTCTTATGGAAGTGATTCTATGTTCGAGATGAGTTGGCAGTGTTAAAAGGAACTTTTTGTTGACCTCCCTGATGGAATAGTATTTACCATTAATGTTCAGGTTGTTGATCAATGCATTGTACCTCTCAAACACTTCAGTGATTCCTTCTCCTGGATTGGATTTAAAGTATTCATACTCAGAGGTTAGGATTTCTAGTTTGTTCTCCCTAACTTCCTCTGTTCCTTCATTAATAATCTCAATAGTTTCCCAGATATGTTTGGAATCTTTACAATTCATCACATGTCTATTCATCAGGGGATTAAGGGAATCTACTAAGATTAAGTGAAGGCTAGCATCCAGGGAAGCTTCTTCTATTTCAGCAGGAGAGAAGTCCTCAGGATCCTTCACATAAGTTCTCGCTTTGGTGATCACCACATCATTTTATATTACCTCTGGTTCCATAACCATAGGAATTTTTGGACCCTTCTTCAACACTTGCAAATATTTGGGATTAGCAACCTGTAAAAACAGTAGCATCTTCTTCTTCCACATAACATAATTTTCTTTATCGAAAAGTGGAATTTTAACGGTTCCAGCTTTTTGTGTAGTCATTATGAATTTTTTGAGTGAATAAAAAATTCAAGAAGTGAAAGAAACACAAAAGTCTAGGATCTAGATTTGTACGTTAATCAGAAGGCTCTGATACCAATTGTTAGGTCCCAATTTGTTTGTAGAAGGGGGGGTTGAATGCAAACAATACCGTTTAATCGAATAAAATGCGGAATAAAATTGTGAAACAAAATTCAAGTTAAATAAAACTTTTATTAAACTTGAAAGGTGTTACAACTACGGTATCGGTTACAAGGGATTAATCTCAAATCAATTATTACAAATCTAGAATAAATTCGACATGAACTTTTTCTATTTTTGTAATTAAAAGATCAAATGCTAAATGTGATTTGAGATTAAGTTCTAGGGATTTTAATCCGCTAGATTGATACACAAGAACAAGATAAGTATTTCTAGTTGATTGGATTTAACTTTACAATCTAGAAATTGATCTTGAAGTTGCAGATGAGATGAAATATTTTTCTGCTCCTTTTTCTTTTGTTCTTGAGTTTGTGTTCTGTTTGATTGATTATGAAATAACAGACTTCTGCTCCTTTTTATCAAATAGCCGAATGTAAAAATGTACTAGCATGACAATCTTCTTTGGCCAGCAAGACTTTCGGTATGACAAAATTTACAACTAGCAAGACAATTAAAATGAGCTAGCAAGACTTTCGGTATGACTATTGATTGTCATACCGATTGTCATATTAGTTCAAATAAATTGTCTTGCTGAATTAATAACAGATTTTAATCTAAACAGAAATTCTAATAAGACAATTAAATGTATTGGCATGACTTTCGGTATGACTATCAATTGTCATACCGATTGTCATACTAGTTCAAATGAATTGTCTTGCTGAATTTAAGCAGATTTTAAACCAATTAAAATCTTGTATATCCTTAATATTAATTCTAAATTAAATAATCAATTTAATTCAATTAATCAATAAATTAATCTTTGCAGATATAATTTATTTTCTTAATTAAATTATATGACTTAATTAATTAATAGAGAATTAATACTAACCCTGAGCATCATCCATTCTTCTGACAATCTTCTGAAAGTCACTGAGACTTATGAATCAATTCCGCCACTTCAATGCTGACACTCGATGTACTGTCTGGTTCATGAGTGACTAACTTCCGTGACGTTTCTTCATGTCTTGACTTTGATATTCTGATTGAATCCTTGTAATAAATGATACCCTGACGAGATCTCTGTCACTTGATTAAATCCACGATCTTGATTTATATCACTGAGGCATGATCAAATTCTTGAACTTCTTCCAGTGAATCTTCAAGTCTGCAGATGAACAATGTTTCTTTATTCTTTGACAGATGTTACATTGTGAGATCTCTCTGACGATTGATCCACTATTTACTTATTACATTCTTATTTGAGTTGAGTTAAATACTCGAATAAACGAGTAGGCTATGACATATGCCTTTCAAGATGGTTTTAAAAATCAGAAGGACAAGGTTGGCAGCAGCGGTAGAGTGAAAGCTAGTGTTGGCTCTTCTATCCGAGATGGCAATGATGGTGGTTGTGGTTGTAGTAGAATTGTATTAGAACTAGCTTTAAAAACGGTCGATAGATAATATTGTATCTGGATGATTAGTTTATAAAGATCATGCATGTCCAAAAATGATGTATTTGAAATGTATTTCTAATAATTTTGATGTATTGTTAAATTGAAATTTCAAATAAAATTCTAATCATTGCCAAACACTGTTGGAATTTGAAATCCAAAATTTGAAATTATTATACTTACCAAACATGATATTTGAATTTTAAATGCCTGAATTCAATTCCTAAAATTGAATTCCGCTATTTGAAATGAAATTCGTGTTTCCAAACGCAATCTTAAAGTAATTCAAATTATTTAAAATATTAATTAAGTATGACTTAATTAATTTGATAAATATTGATATTCGAATTTACTAATATTAATTATGAAATTTATTTGTTAAAATAATTAAGTGAGACTTAATTATAATACAAATAGGAATTTCGAATTAATAATAACTCCTAATTAGTTAGGAGTTATAATTCATTTTTCTACTCTCTATATAATATCTCTTGTGTGGCTGATTTTGTGTGCAAGACTTTTACTAAAACCCTAGCCACCAAGAGAGAAGATGGAGAGAGAAAGAACAAATGAGTTTGTGCTAGTACACATCTAATCCTCGAGTTCAAGTATTCGTGTGGATACCGATAAAGCGTAGATCACGAGAGCGGGATACGTAATCATTGAACAAGCTTTAGATCTCCATTAGTCAACCAATTGGTAAAGCTTCTTAAGGTAAACAATCTGATCTACGAATTAAATATATGTTTTTTGCATGGATCCTGCGGAGGGTTTTGAAAATTCTGATTTTTTACATTTTTAATTACTGTTTCCGTTGTGTTTATGTGCTCGAAACCCAACAAAGTGGTCATTCCAACTTGCTTTGAAGTCAATGGCATAGACCTTTAGCATATGCTATATGGTCTGAATGGTCCTTTCACTCTGCCCATATGTTTGGGGGTGGTAAGTTGTACTCATGTTTAGTCTGGTGCCTACGCATTCTTGAAAGGTTCTCCAAAATTGGAAGTTAAACCTTGGATCTGTATCTGACACTATGGCAACGAGAACCCCGTGCCTTACTACAATCTCGTTCAGGTAAATGTCCACTTGCTTGTCTACTGTGTACCTTTCATTGATTGGCAGGGAGTGCGCGGACTTGGTCAATCTATCTATAATGACCCATATGGCATCATGATTTATTTTAGTCCTTGGTTGGCCTGTCACAAAATCCAAGGTTATATACCCCATTTCCATTTTGGAATTTCCAGGGGCCGTAATAGTCCACTTGGTCGCTGATGTTCAGCCATTACTCTCTGAACTCAAGCTACGTCTCTCTTCATGTTAGGCCACCACTATTATTCCTTTAGGTCACGGTACATCTTTGTACTTCCTGGGTGGATTGAATACCTGGAGTTGTGTCCTTCTTGCAATATCTCGTGTTTCAGTTCTTGAATATTCAGAATCCAAATTCAGGATGCATACCTCATGATCCCTCTCATATCTTTCTCACACCCGGCCTCTTCACCAGTCAATGACTATCTTTCTCCACTCATTTTCTTTTCCTAGCACACTCGTATCTTTTCAACTAGTTCCGGTAATGGTCTGATTTCAAATAATCCTTCGGATCCCTTATTGGTTATCCTCACTTCGATCTTCAACTTTTGAAATTCCTTAACTAATTCCTCCAACGTTATTATCGCTTTAAGTCTCTCTTTCCATCTGAGGGCATCAGCCACCATATTGGCTTTACCCGGGTGGTACAGGATTTCACAATCGTAATCCTTAATCAGCTCTAGCCATCTCCTTTGTCTCATGTTAATTTCTTTCTCGGTGAAAACGTACTTGAGGCTCTTATGGTTAGTGTAGATCTCGCATTTTTCCCAATACAGGTAATGTCTCCAGATCTTCAAGGAAAACACTATGGCTACTAACTCTAAGTCATCGGCAGGGTACCTTATCTCGTATTCCTTCAACTTCCGAGAGGCATACACAATCACTTTTCCGTCCTGCATGAGCATACATCCTAACCCTTTGTGTGAGGCATCGTTGTATATTAAAAACTCTCCCTTTCCATCGGGAATAGAGAGTACTGGTGCTGACACCAGTCTCTTTTTCAACTCTTAAAAGCTCTTTTTACATTTCTCTGTCCATATAAACTTCTCTATCTTGTAGGTAAGCCTAGTCAGTGGGCCGGCTATCTTGGCAAAGCCTTGCACGAATCTCCGGTAATATCCTGCTAAGCCCACAAAACTCCTAACCTCGGTTGGGGTAGTTGGTCTTTACCAATTGGATTCCGCTTCTATTTTGGCAAGGTCGACTAACACTCATTCACTACTTACCACATGTCCTTATAACTGAACCTCCTTAAACCAAAACTCACATTTTGCGAACTTGGCATACAACTTCTCATTCCGCAAAATTTCTAAGATTATCCTCAAATGTTCCGCGTGTTCTTGCTCTATCTTTGAGTAGATTAGAATATCATCTATGAATACTATGACACATATGTCTAGGTACTTTTTGAACACTCCGTTCATCAAATCCATAAAGGTTGCGGGTGTATTGGTTAACCCCAATAACATGACTAAGAACTCATAGTATCCATACCTAGTGCGAAAGACAGTCTTTGGTATATCTTCAATCTTCATTTTCAACTGGTGATATCATGTTCTCAAGTCTATCTTGGAAAAGTGCACATCACCTTTAAGTTGGTTGAATAGGTTGTCAATCCTTGGGAGAGGTTACCTATTCTTGATGGTCATTTTGTTCAATTCTCGATAGTCTATGCATAGCCTCATGCTACCATGCTTTTTCTTCACAAACAACACTGGTGTACCCCATGGTAACAAACTTGGTCTTATCATCCCCTTGTCTAGTAATTCTTGTAGGTTAGAAGCTAGTTCTATCATCTCAACTGGGGCTAGCCTATATGGGGCCTTAGATACTGGTGTCATTCCTGGTGCTAATTTTATAGAAAAATTTATCTCTCTGTCGGGTGGCAACCCAGATAAGTCCTTCGGAAAAAATCCTCAAATTCATTCACTGCGGGTATGTCATGTATGTCAGAGACTCCTTTCTTATTATCCATCACATAGGCCATATAGGCCTCATTACCTTTCTTTAACAACCTCTTGGTCTGGACCATGGTTAGAAACTTCTGGGTCTGTCATTGTCCTTTAAACACTATATCTTTTCCATCTTGCACTCTTATTTTTATTATCTTTTTCTCACAATCTATCTACGCTCCATTACTGGATAAAAAATCCATTCATAGGATCATATCAAATTCTCCTAACACAAATGGGATTAAGTCAACCTCAAAGACTTTCTCTTCTAGTTTTAACTCACAATTGATATCTATTTGATTAACAGGAATGATCTTTCGATTCGCTATTTGTACTAGTAATATCTCACGTAAAGGTTAAGTGTTAAGATTTATATTCTTAGAAAAATTTTGAGATATAAATGATTTGGTTGCTCCAGAATAAGAAAAGACATTTGCACGTTCGGAATTTAATAGAAGGGTACATGCTATCACATCTATGTTTTGGACAACGTCCTAAATGGTCATGTTAAAAGTCCTCGCAGCTGGAGGCCGGTTGGAAGCATCTCTGCTCATCCCTGAGGTCTTAATGCAGGGCAATCCTTCTTTATGTGCCCTATCTTTCTGCACTAAAAACAAGTCATTCCCGGTTACGGGAAACTTAGGGTAAGGTGTACGGGTTGGTTGCACTTGAAGCGTTTCAGAGGGGCTCTTGCCTGGGCACACTCTGAGGTGTCTCTTTCCACATGTCCGGTAATCTGGTATAGGGGCGCGGCATTGACTATGAAATATCACCCTAGATTGTCCGCCACCCTGACTGATACTTTCACCCGGGACACCTTCCTAAACCCGGGGACTCTCACAGGTTAGGACACTGCTCCCCTGACGAACCTGCTCAGAAAGATCCTATTCCCAGTTCCTCCTCCTCCTTGACTTCTTATCTTCCTCTTACTACTTTCTTTCTCTTTCAAACTCTGCTCACTGCCTATTTCCATGATCGAGGCCTTCTGCACTAGGGTGGCATAATCTGTCAGTTCTAACATTACCACTTGGTTCTGAATCCATTGTTTTAGACCAAGCTGAAACCTTCGCACCTTCTTCTTTTTTGTATTAACGAATTCCGGTACAAATCGTGACAACTCAGTAAACTTGGCCTCGTACTCCGCCGTTGTCATTCTATCTTATTTCAACTCTATGAACTATATTTCCATCCGAGTCTCCATAAACCGAGGGAAGTACTTCTCTAAAAACACCGGCGTAAATCTATCCCATGGGATCACAGCGTCAGTCTCGAGGTTATGCTTAGACTCTCACCAATAGTTAGCTTCTCCCTTCAACATGTAGGAGGCGAAGATGGTCATATATCACTCTTCGACACCTAGTATCTCAAAAGACTTCTATATCTCCTTTATCCAAGCCTGTGCCTCAACGGGGTTAGCAGATCCTAGAAACTCTGGGGGTTTGAAGGACTTAAACGCCTCAAAGGCGGTAGCAGCAGTTTGCAGAGCAGCATGAGGCGATGGTGGAAGGGGTTGTCGGTTCAAATTTTCTGCTAATACAGTTGCACATATATATTTTTATTAATTCATTTGTACGTACGTATGTATTTAAATATTTGGCATGCTTTCATCGAGGGTGCAATAAAAAGTAAAACAATTTCTTCACAACCGACATATAATATATAACAAGGTCTCCCAGACTATGTCTTGGGGTGAAATACATACGTCCTAAATAAAAATTACCAAATACATAATTTTTGAATATTAAACATCACATACATAAATTGGGCACCCTGGAGGGCTAAGAATGCTATCTACTACCAGCTATCCTAACAAAATTGGTGATAAGTCAGCCAGCCCTCACAAGATCCATATTATTAATTCATTTGTACGTACGTATGTATTTAAATATTTGGCATGCTTTCATCGAGGGTGCAATAAAAAGTAAAACAATTTCTTCACAACCGACATATAATATATAACAAGGTCTCCCAGACTATGTCTTGGGGTGAAATACATACGTCCTAAATAAAAATTACCAAATACATAATTTTTGAATATTAAACATCACATACATAAATTGGGCACCCTGGAGGGCTAAGAATGCTATCTACTACCAGCTATCCTAACAAAATTGGTGATAAGTCAGCCAGCCCTCACAAGATCCATATATAGCTACTTCTCTCCTTAGTCTATGTCACGGCGTGTGAGATCTCTGACCCTCCTCATCGCTCCAACCAGAATCAACTCTGCATCGTCCTAGAACGTAGCCTCCTAATACAATAGTCCTCATCTACACCCGAGCGTGGAGCTCAATCCTATCAATCTCTCGGCGAGCTAAGGACGGGGAAGCAGTCCTAAAGTCCCCGGGGTATCCAAGTTTAGCAAGCTCTCTCGGCGAGTAATGCCTGACATAACTCAGCAATGCATGCAAATGCCGTACTGATTTCGACATTTAGCTGAGCCACAATCTAGTCACAAACCGTTACATACACGGTCGATGGGGGTGGCAGGGGTGAGTCAGGGTCACTGGAGGATATGTCATGGATCTCGTAAGTCTGTGCCTCCATCTCATCATCCTCATTCTTATTAGTGGAGGTTAAGGGGCTTAGTATCCCTGGGTGAGGGGTAGGAGGGTGAACAGTCAGGAGAGGGTACATCTCTATGTCTGTCCAGTCTACACCATCATCCTGGTGTAGACTGGAACTCCTCGACATCATCTGCTATAGGGGCAGGAAGGCCAGTCTAACCCTCTGGGGGATCCACGGTAGGGTCATCCTCTGAGTCATCAATAGGTGGGTCCTCCAGCTCGGGATTAGGGTCGCGCTCAAATGACATAACATCCTTAACAAGGTCGACCTCCTCTATAGGCTCCTTTGGTATCTAACACAATAGGCAAGGTATTACTAACTTAGATTTGAGATTCCCTTGAGGGTTAAATTGTCAAGACTACACTAAGCAGTCTGACGATGAACTTGATTTAAGTTTTCTTATGTCTACGTATTTTATCTCCTATCAATTTCAAGATTTGATAATATAAGGCTCTGATACCATTTCTGTGACGCCCCCAAATCCGGGGTCAGGGATTTAGGAGGTCACACCATCTTGAATCATGTTTAAACACTTATATTTGCACAACATTATAAATGCTCACACATCTACAACCCTACACTTATTAACACAAACACACTTATAGGTTATTGACTTGGAAATGAACAAAACATTACTAGAGTTATTAAATCCGTAAGGTGATAGTTATTACAGACCAAAAGTAATTATGTCTTACCATGGGTGTAACGTTTACTTAAGGTTAGACCAGTGGCCAAATATATGTTTTTCATTACTACCTTACATAAGTCATAACTGTATATAAGTCGGACTAAAAATAACTGAAAACTAACCCAACTCATGCGGTATACCTGTGGCACTGCACCAACCAACCTAAGGAAAAGCTGACTATTTCCGACTCACTTCCGGGTTGTGAGCTTTCTGACCGGCATCTTGGTTCACTGTTGTGTTGTGTCATTTTAAGAAAACAAGTGTGAGCTATATTGCCCAGCATAATAATTCACAGTATGAAAATATTGTACAAGAATTTATATCTAAATCCATATATAGATATAAGTTTAATTAAAATATTTTTTTCTTGGTGATAGACACCTCTTTTTAGAATAATTCTTTGATTGACTTATTAGTCTGCAGATACCTTAATGGTAAGCCCAGCACCTAGGCTTGGGTTACGGTTTCGCATCTCAATTTTAGTTGGAAGAATAGGACATTTACCGGGCTACTATATGATGATCAGTCGTATACAAGAATGTTATTATTGTTCCCTACATTTAGAAGGACGACTTTCTTACTTTCGGTCGTCACTCTATCCGCATTCGAGCTTTATATGCTTCCCCTTTCTCCTGGGTATTTTTTGCATATTTCGCATGTCCCTCGATATACATGGTACCTTCTCATACGAAAATTAATTTAGTAGTCTCCCTTGTACACGAAGTACTGGATCTCTGCCCCTCCCTTGTCCTTTTAAGAATCTCATCATATACTTGGAACATCGAACTATATCAAAGTTCCCCAAGCATTTTTCTTATTGACAGGCACAACTCATCTCGTATATGTATATATATGTACTTCCGAGAATTTTTGAAGGAAGTACTAAGATAATGTGAGTTGACCGTTGTCAACAGATAAATAAATAAGGGGGAGTTTCCTTTGACACTATTGTCAAAATATTTAAAATATATCAAAATAATATTTTCAACATCCAAAAGTATTATAATGATTTTCTGAAACTCAAAAAAATTTTTAAATAGGTTTTATGTTTTTTAAATCATATTAAATCATTTATTAAACATTTAATAATTTATAATTATTAAATAATTAAATTTCGAGTAATTATATTTTAAAAGAATATTTAAATTAATATTCCTCAATTAATTTATCTTTTAGGTAATTAGATTAATCTTTAGTAAATATTAAATAACTGAATTTAAAATAAAAATAGACGTCGGAGAATACTTCTCCCTTTCTAAATGAATAAATGAAATAATATTCATTGGTCAAGTAATTAAATATAGTTGAGGGAATACGATATTTGGAAACTGTTTTAAATAAATTTGAGGTATTTTCATACTTCGCAAGAGTACATCGAGTCACATGGAATAAATAATTACGGACCTTTAATTGTACAAAACATCTCCGGGATGATTCCCAGTTTTTTAATTAATACAAGTGGACCGACTTTCGGTCTATAAATTATCATCACGCTACTCACTAGGTTATCATAGTTTATGATATATGCATTTTAATTTCAATCAATATCGATACGTAAAAGCTCATAATTTGTTATCATAACAAAATGATATTTGTACGAAATGCAGTAAAACAAATCTTCACAAGACAATAGTATATAGAGTAGGGTTCATAAACTTGCCTGGGTGTTTTGAGGTGGAGGGCGCTCTCGAGTTAGTTCGGTAATCTATAATTAAGAACATTATCGTTCCGTTAGCTTCTAATCGTATTTATCGTTACTTGGTAAATACACAATGCTTATAATCAATTTACACGACTTGCTTTACTCTCATTATTTTAAAAAAGTGCGAGTAGTCATTAACTTTATTTTCATTCCACAACCCTTTATGTCCATTATCCTTATTTGCTTTTACCATTCGGCTCCTCTCGCGATTCTTAAGGATTTCTACTCGCGTGATCTCGGCTCCGACATTTTTATAAAATTGAGAAATATATGTTATTCCCAATCAATGCAACAAGAATTACAAAATGAATGTAATTATGGCTTCTTTTTCTGATTATAAGAATGTTCTTACTCAATATATAACTGTGTTTGATTTTGCAAGAAGTGCGGAATGAAAGTAAAATGGAAATTAAAACACAAAGTAATAAAACACAAGGCTTTAAAACTTTCTGGTGGATTTGAACTTATCCACCAGAGATATATATATATATATAAAGATGAGAACTCTGTGATGCTTGAATGGCACACAACTGCTTAAAAGTGAACTTACAGAATTACAAAGAGATGCTTAACAAATATAGCTTTATCTATCTCTCTGAAAATAATGCTTACTTGGTTATTTTGTTCTACTTGCTACACTTGGTTTATATACTACCAAGTTACATGATAAAAAGATAAACAAGTAAAACAAAAGTTGTTTCTAGTCTAATTTCATGCTACTTCATTACTCCATCCAGCATCTTTGAATATCTTCATAATTACATGGAAGTGGTAATGCTTCTTTGTTTTCTAAATCCTGTAATTAGGCTGCCATATTCCATTTTCAAACACCTGACGCATGTGACTTTATTGTCACTGTCAACTGCTCTTTTGAATTATGATCATCAGTCGGGACTATGTTAGTCATCCGTCGGGAGCCTTGTTGATGATCTTTCGGGGGCCTTTGTAGATCGTCCGTCGGGAGCCTTTCTGCCACTTGACTCTATTTCACTTATATAGAATTACAAGACATCTTATATTTACAATTAGCCAACCTATTCTCCATATCAATCTAGTAGTCAACATGACTTAAAGAATCCTACAACATCTACTAATACAATGTTATTTACAGGCATGTGCTACAAGACTCATTTTTACATAAGCTACACTCTTGATGGATGTTCAGTTGTCATCCGTCGGGACTATGAAGTTCATCTGTCACTATTGTAGAACATCTGTCGAGAGCTACAAAAACACTAAGTTAAATCTACTAAGGTATTTTGTTCAACTTATCATCAAGTTCACAACATATTCCTAACAATCTCCCCCAATTTATGTCTACTGGAATTGTAGCCATAAATTAAGAGAAACTTGATGATAACAAAATACCCTAAATGTACAGATTAAATTATGGTAGATATAACTAGTAAGTGCTACAGTTTATTTGAAAATTGAACAAAGTAAAGTGTACAAAGAGTTCTCACAATCATTTTCAAGGTGCTCCTCTAGTCTGAGTCAATGTGATCTATTTCCTTGATTGTCTTGATTTTTTCCCAAGCTTCCTGTTGTTTTCTTCTATTTGATTTTGGAGTTGTCTGTGAAATTCAATTTCTTCAGCATTTGATAGATCTAGCTATTCTTACATTTCCAATAGAGTCTCATTGCTTGAGATGCTCAATTGGTCATCCAGTCTGAAGAATCTCCTAACACCCTTTTTATCCATGAATTCCATCATCCAATAAGGCCTCAAGTGCACTATATTTCCTGTGAAGGGAATTGATAGAGTCCTTGGGAGTGCATTTGAGGCTTTTCTGCTCCTTAGTTCTTCTATCTTCCTGTAAAGGGGCCATATGATCTCTTTCCCACCCTTGTATTTGAACACCAGTCTTTCAGGGAGATTTCTATGAGCATCAATTGCTCTTACTTCTTCTAGCTCATCCATGTAGAGGTTTATATCTGAAAATTCCTTGATGTCACAGATATATAGAAGATCTCCCTTGTTGACAGTTGGTTGAGCTTTAGTTAAGGTTTTGGTTTTGATACTCACAGGCTTGACCTTCTTGATTGCTCTTGTCTTTGTCTTCTTTAACTTTTTGAAGATTGGTAAATTAAGCTCAGGAAGAGGCAAACTATCCCAGTCTACTGGCTCATCCTTGGGAACTATTGGCTCACCATGAAAATTCCATGTAGGATCCACTTTAAATTCCTCTGGCACCACTGAGGGCTTGGATGTTTGAGTTGTAGATGTAGACTGGTTGGGAATGTAATCTTCCATCTTATCATCATTGAAGTCCAATCTCCTTTTGGGAAGGATTTTGTATCTGAACTTCCTTTTCTGTTGAAGTTTTTTGTGCATTTTCTGATCTTGAGTTTCAGCTATCACAGGTTACTTCTCAGAAATCTCAGTTGCAGTTTTCACAGCTTGGAGTTTGGCTACTATAGCAGCTTACTTTTTCTTTTGTTTAAGCTTCTTAGCATCTAAAGCAACTTGCTTCTTTTCTTGTTTAATCCTCTCTTTTTCTTCCTTCTTAGCTTCTGCAAACTGAGGGTGTCATCCAAGGGGTTCTTTTCAGATGACTTTGGATCATTTCTCTTGGGCTTAAAAACCAAGTTAGCTTTTGGAAACTTTATAAATGAAGGTTGACCCTTTTCCAAATTTCCCAGATTCATTTCATTTACAGAAATTTGTCTCAATTGAGAGAAGTGAGAAAAGACCTTGTCTTTCTTCTCAATTGGACCAAACTTCTTTACTATCTCTTCATCAATTTTCTTCCATTTGTCATCTAGTTCCTTCTCAATTGCTGCAACATCAAGCTTCTTTAATTTTTCATTTGATTCCAACGTAGCAGCTGCTATCTGGATCAGATCAATGCTGTCCAAGACTGGTGGCTTAGGAAAAGTAACTGCTAGAACAATTACTTTGTTGACTTGAATTTTGAGCACTTTCTCCCCTTCACTTGTTGACCCCCCTTGACTAACTGGAATGATATCTTTCTCCCCCTTTTTGTTAGCATCAAGTTGAGTGGAGGTCGAGGTCTGTGCAGCCACCAATTTTTGAAGAAGCTGAGTTTGTTGGGCTTGATGTAGATGAATTTGAGTAACTAAAGTTTTAAGAGTTTTGAGTCTTGTGTCCAGAGAGTCCACCTTGCTGGCTAGATTAGAATTTTTCCTGAGTTGTATGTTAATGTCCAGCATGGTTGTGTTGGGAAACTTAGCATCCAGTCTCTCAGTTACATCCCTCTTGACTTGATCAATTTATGTCTTCAACTCAGTGACATCCAGATTTTGCTTGAGAGATTGAATATGATGTAGTTGGAGAGAGTTTAGATGTGCTTGCAGAAGTTTCTTGGTGTTGGCATCGGTAAAAGTTTGGAGAGCTGTCTGAGTTTGTTGAATAATATGAGAAAGGGTGGCCTTGTAATGATGCTCATCACATGTCTTGGAAAATACCCAAGATGGCATGTTAGATCTTGAGCTAGGGCCTGCTTCTCCCCCTATGTCCATCGATTCTCCTTCATCATCATCTTCATCCCCAAATAGATCCTCAGAACCACTAGTTCTATAGTCAATATCATCACCAGTTGTGGGTGGCATGGCTGAGATGGCATCTTTGGCTCTTTGCATGGAGGCAGTTGTATGCACCAAATTTAGCATTCTTTCAGCAGCCACATTATCCTGTTCAGCTACAACTTGATAGGCTGAAACAGTGTGAGTAAATGCCTCAGCTTCATAAGAAATAGAATTTAAGACAGCTTGATATTCTTGCTGAATTAGTTATTTCTTTTCATCCTCATTGACATCCAATAACTCACTTACAATGGGCTCTTTCCATACATCAGTACATGTTTTTCTCTCATTATCTCTCTTTTCTTGCATCAAGGGCTCCCCTTGGCTCACCACCCTCACACCCTCACCTTCACCTACTAAGGTGGAACTCCCCTCACTCACTTTTGCCAGGATGGAAGAAATAGCCTGCATATTTTCTCTCTTTTCCTCTCCTTTTTCCTAAGAGCAACTCAGCCTCTCACTCTGTTTACTCCCTTCCCTCAATTCTAGGAGTGATTGTACAACTACTAGCCCATCTACACTTGTAACAATTATTGAAAATTCAGCTTGTGTAGTGAGTACCGATGGATGAGGAACATCCATCGGGGTAGTAGTTAGGATAGCCGACGGATGACTGCTGTTAGGCACATCCGTCGGGATACAATCACTAGCCGACGGATGAACAATATCCGTCGAGATAGAAGAAATGATAGAGTTTGGAGTAGATACTACTGTTGAATCTTTGGTGATTGATTTGAGATTTTGCACAGATGTTTCAGTAGACTCAGAAAGAAATGGCAAGTTAGACAACAAATCATCTAAAAGATGATGCTCACTTTCTTGGATTTTTGGCTCCTCCATGAGAGTTAAAGATGAAGAATCAGGAATTGATGTATGAATCATATCTATATCCAGTGAATGTGTGGGTGAGTTTGGTGTGTTTGGTGCTTCTATAGTTAAATATTTTGGCTGTGACTCCACATTTATTGGAGCCACATCAAACGGAGTTTGAGAAGGTGCAGTGACTGAGTCTTTAGCTGCAGTTTGCACTGTGTGTGATCCCTATGCATCCCCAAGTTTTCTAGATTTCTTCTTTCTTGTATAAGTTTAGGGTGAGTCTGTGTCCCTAACCCTTTTGGCCTGTGCTCCTGGTTGTGAGCTTGTTTCAATAGTAGCATCCTTTTGGGAGGATGAAACTAGAGATGTGCTAATTTTCTTATTAAGCACCACAGTTTGTTGGGAAACTGTGGTGTGGCTAGGTTTGGGTACACTCACCTCACCATCCTTATTCCTAGGGCTTCTTTGATGTTCACCCTGTCCCTCACCAATCTTACCCACCTTCACACTCCCCTATTTGTGTTTGGTAGATTTTGAAACTGACTTCTTTTGAGAGACACCAGAGTGTGGTTTCTTTGATTTGGATTTTGAAGGTTTGGATTTTGTGGCTTGGGTAGACATCTGTTGGGTCAATGACACAGATGTCATAGCCACAGTCAATGGCAAAGATACTTGAGAGGTAGAAGTAGTAGGGATAATAGTATTTACCTCACTTACCTAGGGCTATCCATGATAGGCAAATAAACAAGGGGCACCTCCTTGTGGTGATCAACTCTGTTTAAATCTGTAATTATTCTTCTTTCTTAAACCCAACAATCCAGTTTGTTGGTTGGATTCTCAATCACAAGATCCTCATAAATATGGTTAGCAATAATCATAAAGAATCTAGCATAATAAACATGCCTAGATCTCTTTTTAATCTCCCCTAACTTATATCCTAACTCAAACATTATAGCGTCACTAAAATTATAGTAGTTATCAGTAAGAAGCATGTAGAGCATGTTACGCATAGTAGTATTGATAGAGTCAAAGTTGCTTATTTTACCAGAAAACACCTTGGTAACTACATCACACAAAAAGTTCCACTCTTTCCTAAGACCTAGCCTCATAACTTCACTTAACTTAGAGGTAGGAAGTGCATAGCCAATAGAATTAAGCAAGTTAACTAAATCTGCATCTGTGTATGGTTTAGTAGAGGTGTTTTCAGGAATTTTAAAGCATGCTTGGATAGTATCACTGTTAATGTAAAATTCCTTACCTTTAATGGAGAGAGTTATAGTTTTGTCACCTGATACACATCAGTGGTCCACATCTCCTCCACAACTTCATAGTAGATTTTGGGTGATTCCAGCATGGCATAGATAAGCTTGCAACCCTTCACAAAATACATCATTTTATGATAATCTTCAGAGGCTAGAATCTCTTTGTTCACAAGACTTACAAAATTGTTCTTCTCATAAATGATTCCTGACTGAGACATGATCTTGACTATTGGTGCCATTGTTAAAGTAAGGAAATTTACAGAAAAAAAGAGGGTTTTGCTTTGAGGAAGAAGAGAGCAGTTAATTGCAGTAGAGAAAGATAAAAGCTAAAATAAACTAGAAGTTAGGCTCTTATGAATTCTCAGATAAAATGGGATAAAAATTAAAAGTAAAAATTAAAGACCCATTGAAAATTGCAAAAAATAGCCGTTTAAAAGTAAAATAAACTATCAAGATTCTATCAATAATTCGTCATGATATACTTACAGACTGTAAGTAAATTCGATGGATAATGTTCAGAATTTTAACGACTAAGATGTAGACAATTCGACGGATGGGAATAAAGCAATTATCCGTCGGGTATAAAATAATCCATAAAAGTAATTGATTTTTACCAGGCTATTCTATTTTGACGGATGATCAAACTCGATGGATAATAAACATCCGTCGAGATGTAGATTTTGACTTAGCCAAATTTTCATTCAAAACAGAAAAATCAATTAAGTTTCTGGCTGCATTTTAACTTGCAAGATAATCAAAAATGATTTAAGAGTAATTAAGCATATGTAACTCACTTACCAACATAGTGAAGGTGGATTCATCAAGTGGCTTGGTAAAAATATCTGCAAGTTGCTTCTCACTTGGAACAAAATGAAGTTCCACAGTACCATTCATTACATGTTCCCTAATGAAGTGGTACTTGATGTCTATGTGCTTTGTTCTTGAATGTTGTACTGGATTTTCAGTAATAGCAATTGCACTTGTGTTGTCACAGAAAATAGGAATTTTATCCACTTGCAGACCATAGTCCAGCAATTGGTTTTTCATCCATAGAATATGTGCACATCAACTACTATAAGCAATATATTCAGCTTCAGCTGTAGAAGTAGAAACTGAATTTTGCTTTTTACTGAACCAGGATACCAGCTTGTTTCCTAGAAATTGACAGGTTCACGTGGTACTTTTTCTATCAATTTTACAACCTGCATAATCTGCATCTGAATAACCAGTTAGATCAAAACTAGAATCTCTAGGGTACCAAATGCCAAGTTTTGGTGTACCCTTGAGATATCTGAACATTCTCTTAATAGCTATTAAATGAGATTCTCTAAGATCAGCCTGAAATCTAGCACAAAGACAAGTAGCAAACATTATATCTGGCCTACTAGTTGTTAAGTACAAGAGTGAGCCAACCACGCCTCTATAGCTTGAAATATCCACAGACTTTTCAATAGTGTTTAATTTAAATTTAGTTGTAGTGGCCATGGGAGTTTTTGCAAATGTGCAATCAATTAGATCAAACTTCTTTAAGAGAACATAAATATATTTGGTTTGACTAATGAATATTCCATCACTAACTTGCTTAACTTGTAAACCAAGAAAGTAAGTTAGTTCTCCCAGCATGCTCATTTCATACTTACTTTCCATCAATTTGGCAAACTTTTTTTAAAGTTTTTCATCTGTAGAGCCAATTATAATATCAGCTACATAAATTTGAACAAGTATGCTAGAACCATTAACATTTCTAAATAATAAAGTTTTTTCAACAGTACCTCTTGTGAAGTGATTTTCTAAGAGAAATTTTGACAAAGTATCAT
Organism: Apium graveolens; assembly: GCF_009905375.1. NCBI lineage: Eukaryota > Viridiplantae > Streptophyta > Magnoliopsida > Apiales > Apiaceae > Apium > Apium graveolens. The sequence continues at coordinate 140,283,933 of NC_133651.1, read as the reverse complement.
ACCAGGCTCTAGGTGCTTGCTTCAATCCATAAAGTGCTTTCAAAAGATAGTAGACATATTCTGGAAGGTTTGGATCTTCAAAACCAGAAGGCTGATTGACATAAAATTCCTCCTCTAAATCTCCATTCAGAAAGGCACTTTTAACATCCATTTGATAGACTTTGAAATTGGCATGGGTTGCATAGGCTAAGAAAATTCTGATGGTTTCAAGTCTTGCAACAGGAGCAAAGGTTTCATCAAAATCTATTCCTTCTTATTGACAGTAGCCCTTAGCAACCAATCTAGCTTTGTTCCTGACAACTATGCTATTTTCATCCATCTTGTTTCTGAATACCCACTTAGTATCAATTGGATTCTTTCCTTTAGGCTTTGGTACCAGCTTCCATACTTTGTTCCTCTCAAATTGGTTTAGCTCCTCTTGCATAGCTAAAACCCAATTAGGATCTTTGCTGTGTGACTCAGTTTTGATTAGAAGAAACTCCCCCTGAGTTTGTGGATCTTTGATTTGAAAAAGGAGTTCTTTCTGTAAGTGATCTATTTTGACTCTCAGCTTCTCTTATTGTTCCGAAGGATGATGCACTTTGTATCCCGACAGATGAAGCTGATTGTCTTCCGACGGATGATGTATTTTATACCTCGACTGATGCTAAATTTTGTGCATCATTGGAGATAAACTTTTCTGCATTATCCTTAGCCACTATTTCTTGATCACTATCATCATCACTGTCATCACAGATTATCTCAACATTGTCAAATTTGAGGCTATCATGGAAACCTTCATCTTTTAGTCCTTTAATCTTATTATCATCAAATACAACATGTACAGATTCCATAATAATATTGGTTCTAAGATTGTAGACTCTGTATGCTTTTCCAACATCATATCCAAAAAAATTCCTTCATCTGCTTTAGCATCAAACTTTCCATGTTGTTCAGTTTGATTCCTTGGAATGTAAGATTTGCATCCAAAGACATGAAGAAAATTTAGAGTTGGCTTCCTATTCTTGAACAATTGGTAGGGTGTCATGCATTTTGCTTGATTGACCAAAGAAATATTCTGAGTGTAGCATGCAGTATTCACAGCTTCAGCCCAAAAATATGTTGGTAACTTTGATTCTTCTAGAATTGTCCTTCCAGCTTCAATAAGAGATCTGTTTTTCCTTTCCACCACTCCATTTTGTTGTGGAGTTCAAACTGCAGAAAACTCATGCATAATCCCATTATCTTCACAAAATAATCTCATCACAGAATTCTTGAACTCAGTACCATTGTCACTCCTGATTCTTCTTACTTTGAATTCAGGATGATTGTTGACTTGCCTTATGTGATGATGATGATTTCACTAGCTTCATCTTTGGATTTTAGAAAATATGTCCAAGAAAACTTTGAGAAATCATCTACAATTACTAGGCAAAATATTTTGCTTGAGATGGACAACACATTGACTGGTCCAAACAAATCCATGTGCAATAGTTGTAAAGGTTCTTCAATTGTTGAATCAATCTTCTTTTTGAATGATGCTTTCATTTGCTTTCCTTTCTGGCAGGCATCACACAATCCATCCTTTGAGAACTCCACTTGAGGAATACCTCTAACCAATTCTTCCTTGACTAGCTCATTCATGGTCTTGAAGTTTAGATGGGACAGCTTCGTGTGCCTAGCCAACTTCTATCTTGACTTGCTTTACTGAGAAGGCAAGTTACAGATTTTGCATCTGTTGAGTTGAAGTCAGCTAGATACACATTGCCTTCCTCACTCCAGTGAGAACCACTTTGTTTCTTTTCTTGTCAGTCACAACACATGCTTCTATAATAAAAGTAACGGAGTTGCCCCTATCACAAAGTTGGATGATACTAAACAGATTATGCTTGAGACCATCCACTAGGGCAACTTCTTCAATGATGATATTATCCTATAAAATCAAGCCATATACCACAGTATAACCCTTGATGTCATCTCCAAAAGTAATACTTGGGCCAGCTCTTTCTCTAAAATCGGTGAACAGGGCAGAATCTCCAGTCATGTGCCTTGAACAACCACTATCCAGATACCAAAGATTCTTTCTGTTCCCCTGCACACATCAAAATCAAATCAAGTTGATTTTGGTACCCAAGTTTCCTTGGGTCTTGCCTTGTTAGCTTTTTTCCTTGGTTTCCTAGGTTTAACCTCATTTGACTTGGGTATTTCAGATTTATCCTTTGTCATTTGAGTTGGACCTTTGAAACCATTCATCATTGTAGAATTATCATGCACGGGTTGGTTAACATGAAAAGGCATACTTTGTGCAAACATGTTATTCCAGTAAGTCATGCTAAATGGCATTTGTGGCATAATAAATGCAACATAATATGGATTTTATGCAAATGGCATGTTAGCATATTGTGCATTCAAATTTTGTGCGGGCATAACATTGACAGGCATTGTAGGCATGCTGGAAATTGAAAGTGGTGCAGACATAGGAGTAGGCATAGCAAGTTTGCAATTAACAGACAAATGATTAACACTACCACACTTAACACAGATCTTTCTTGGTGCATATTTATCAGGTGTATAGTTGTTATGTTTGTTAATTCCTACTTTCCCATTTCTATTATTTTTCCTTTTTGACTCTACTTTTACCTCAATTTTCTCTAATATGTTATTCAATTGCTTAATAGACAGATGACCTACATTGACTCTTTTGTCCTTTTTTAACTTGACTTATTTCTCCTGGAATAAAGTTCTTAGAAACTGATCTATATTTTTCATTTAACTTGGCTAGCTTAGCTTTGCTAACTGGTTTACTTGCACTCAACGGATGTGGCTCATTCTCTTTCAACGGATAATCTTTTTGATTATTCGATGGATAATTTTCATCATCCTTCGAATTCACATCTGTTGAAAGTCCTTCAACCAGATTGGAATCAAGCTTCTCCTTGTTCTTTTTCCAGGCTGCATCACAGAAAGATTCTATACCTTGAACTTTAGTAATTTGAGCATGAACATCTCTTGATGATTTCCATGCCTTAATTACTTCATGTTCTAGTTCAAGTTGCTTTCTTAAAATCTCCTCTTTCTTTATGGATTCAGTTAGTTCATCCTTAGCAATCTTGCATTCTATTTTCAATTTTTCAAACTCAACGAATTGAGTCTCTAACATATTATTTCTTTCACTTCAAAATACATTGTTCTCTTTAATTTAATTATTTTCTTTAGTGAGAGACTTGAGTGTAACACGCAGGTGATATAATTCAATAGACATGTCATTTATGGCATCATTACACTCAGCTTTAGATAAATGAGCTAGATTGGTAGTGATTACCTGATTGCTTGATGAACTTGTCTCTGTTTTATCTGATTTGGCCATAAGTGCTAGATTGACATAGCTTGTATCTTCATCCTATTCCAATCCATCTGTAGCCCAGTTATTTTCTTCTATAATGAAAGCCCTTTCCTTTTACTTGAGCAACTCAAAGTATTTATGCTTATAGTCAATAGCCTCAAACTTCTTTTTACCAGAATATGGCTTTCTACATTCACTAGCAAAATGACCTGCTAAGCCACATTTGAAACACTTGAATTTAGACTTATCAACCATGTTTCTGTTTGGCTTAGCTGCTCCAAAATTCTTCTTGAATTTGAGCTTGGAAAATCTCCTGGATAGAAAAGCAAGATGCTCATCTATGTCATCCATGTCATCTTGACTAAGCTGGTCTTCATGCTCAGCTACTAGACCCTTTCCTTTGCCTTCACAAACTTTTAAGTTTGGTGCAGAATCAACGGTTTCAAACTTTATCTCTTTCTCCTTTTCTTGCTCAGCAACTAGTGCAATGGATCCTCCCTTCTTTCTTCCTTTCTCCATCTTCTCATCTTGCTCTATTTCAAGCTCATAGGTTTTTAGGATACCATACAGTCTATCCAAGGTGAACTCCTTGTAATCTTGAGAATTTCTCAATGAGACTGTCATAGGCTTCCATTCCTTTGGTAGAGATCTAAGGAAATTGAGGTTTGAGTCTTTTGTTTGATAGACCCTTCCATGCAATTTTAGAGCATTCAGTAGTTTTTGGAATCTACTGAAAATGTCAGTGAGTAACTCACCTTCTTCACTATGGAAATGCTCATATTTTTGAATCAAGAGTTGCATCTTGTTCTCCCTTACTTGCTCAGTTCCATCACATATAACTTAAATTGTATCCCAGACATCCTTAGCAGTCTTGTAGTTTATGATGTTGTCAAACATGTCACTGTTAACACCATTAAACAAAATGTTCATGGACTTTTTATCTTTTTGAACTTGTTCTTTATCTGGATCTGACCATTCTGCTTGTGGCTTTGGGACTGATGCTTCATTTTCTGTAGCAGCTCTCATAGGGACATGTGGACCTTTTTCAATGCAGTCCACGTATGCTTCATCTTGAGATAGGAGATGCAGGTGCATCTTCACCTTCCAATGGTGATAGTTGTGTTTTTACAGAAATGGAATTTTTACACCAACATCTTTTCTGTTCATCTTGTTGATTGTGGTGATCTTTACACTCTGTGTACTTCAAGAGCTTGCTCTGATACCAATTGTTATTCCCAATCAATGCACAAGAATTATAGAAGGGGGTTGAATGTAATTCTGACTTCTTTTTCTGATTATAAGAATGTTCTTACTTAATATATAACTATGTTTTATTTTGCAAGAAGTGCAGAATGAAAGTAAAATGGAAATCAAAACACAAATCAATAAAACACAAGGCTTTAAAACTTTCTGGTGGATTTGAACTTATCCACCAGATATATATATATATATATATAAAGATGAGAACTCTATGATGCTTGAATGGCACACAGCTGCTTACAAGTGAACTTACAGAATTACAAAGAGATGCTTAACAAATACAGCTTTATCTATCTCTATGAAAATAATGTTTACTTGGTTATTTTGTTCTATTTGCTACATTTGGTTTATATACTACCAAGTTACATGATAAAAGGACAAACAAGTAAAACAAAAATTATTTTTAGTCTAATTTCATGCTACTTCATTACTCTATCCAGCATCTTTGGATATCTTCATAATTGCATGGAAATGGTAATGTTTATTTGTTCTCTAAATCCTGTAATTAGGTTGTCACATTCCATTTGCAAACACCCGACGCATGTGATTGTGTTTTCACGGTCAACTGCTCTTTTGAATTATGATCATCCGTCGGGACTATGTTGGTCATCCATCGGGAGCCTTGTTGATTTTCTCACAGGAGCCTTTGTAGATCATCCGTTGGGAGCCTTTCTGCCACTTGACTCTATTTCACTTATACAGAATTACAAGCCATCTTATATTTACAATTAGCCAACCTATTCAGCATATCAATCTAGTAGTCAACATGACTTAAAGAATCCTACAACATCTACTAAAATAATGTTGTTTGCAGGCATGTGCTACAAGACTCATTTTTACATAAGCTACACTCTCGATGGATGTTCAGTTGTCATCCGTCGGGACTATGAAGTTCATCCGTCGGGACTATTGTAGAACATCCGTCGAGAGCTATAAAAACACAAAGTTAAATCTACTAAGGTATTTTGTTCAACTTATTATCAAGTTCACAACATATTCCTAACAATATATATTTTTACTTGAAATTTTTATGAAAGTTTGTATACTCCATTTCCTACTCTCTGTAAAATTTTCATGATTTTTGAATAATTTTAAATGGATCATTTATACTTCCAAAATTCATAATTCGTAGCAGTTTTTGTCGCGTAAATCATTTTCACTAAAACGGACCTAACTTTTGAACCGTAAATTGAAATCAAGAAATTCAAGTGCCTAAACGATCCTAAAACTATCTATATAATTATAAAGTCTTCTTTTTTAAGAAAACACATTTTATACTTTCTGTATCTTTGTAGAAAACTTAATGTCATCATTTTATCGCTGTTACGTTTACGATCCATATTTTTTTTTTACTCTAAACTACTAATTACCAACCAACAATCATCATTCCAACATCTAACTACTTAATCATCTTAAGAACATCAAGTTTTTGCGACCACAACATCAACTTTAGCATTTAACTAACTAATATTCAAGAAATCAACAAAACAATTACCAAAACTATGCTTACATCAAAAATTCTTACTTTTCTTGAAACTTAAAGCTTAAAAAAATTTGGATGAAGGTTTATACCTTTCTTGGTAGCTTGGGAGGTTCTCTTATTGATGGATGATGCTTGGTAAGTCCTTGGTATTCTTAAGGAACCTAGATCTTTCCAAGAAATTCAAGAAAACACTAAAAGTCATTATTTGACACTTTTCATCATCACTCTCATCATTTTATTTAACCATAAAAACCTCAAAGAAATGCTATGAAATATTTATATTACCTTAGTTTGATGATGAAGAAGCTTGGGAATTAATTGTAGCATTTATCCATGGTTAGAAGTTGGGATTTGAATTTTGATTTCTTGGTCACTATTCAAGGCCGAATAAAGCTTCTCTTTGAAGGGGGAGAGTATTTTTGTGTTGCTTGCTTGCTTGTGATGAAGTGTGGTTGATTTTGTGTATATATTTAGATATGTATACCTGTTAGGAATATTTTGTGAACTTGATGATAAATTAAACAAAACACCTAAGTAGATTTAACTTAGTGAATTTTGTAGTACTTGACGGATGATCAAATATAGTCCCTGTAATATCTAGGATATGACGTGTAATTATTTTTGTTAATAAATAAATATTATGTGATTATTAAATAAATTTTTGGTGAATTATCTGTGAAGTGGTGTTTGTGTTTGGATATGTAAATATGATATAATTTGAGTATTTTAATTTTTATAAGTCCAAAATAAAGTATAGATAATTATGATATTTTTCTATCAATTTTTATGTTGTTATATGATTTTATAAATGATTTATGGATTTAATAAATTATTTTTCCGAATATTTATAAACTATTTTGTATAATGGGGAATCAACCGACTTTAACCGTTTTTATGTTTTTACAACCCGAAACTCTTCTAAAAACTCCTTCCTAACCTAATTGTAATATTCCGAGCATTTTCCATGTTTTGACTTTTTCGATCCGGCGTACGGTTTTCCCCGTGCGGGTCCCGACGCAATATTTTCGATATAAAATTTGTTTCGGTAAAGCGATAAAACCCGTATTTTTGATAAACGAGATCTTTTTATTAAACTATTATAATTATCACCTCGTAATATGTGTAACCAAAGTGCTGAGACCAAGACCGCAGTACAAAATGTGCAGATTTGGATAATTCTCCCAAAGACGGTACCGTTTTGGATCTGTTTTCTCAAATAAACGTAATATTTTATATCCGGTATGATCCAACGGGGTACTAATAATCTGTAAATATAAATAGCTAATGCAGTATTGTATTCGGTACAGATCATCAGAGTTATACCATAAAGCTTCATAATTATCCGAAAATATTAATAATAATAATAATAATAATAATAAAATCCTTGAATATTTGTTCTTGGTGTTCTTGAAGATTAATTGACTGTTTGGAGATGATTCTGGTGTCCAAATTGCAAGTATGAGTAACCGAATTGAAGGATTCGATATGTTCAATCTTTATCCACCATCAAATCATCCCGAGGAGGGGTAAATTTCATTTCAAAATTTTAGGGTTCTTTTTTGGATTTAGGGGTTTTTAATTTGCTGATTGTTTACTTGTTTTAATGTTGTGTGTGTCTTTATCCCTCGACTTGGAATCGATTTGTGTATAAACTTGTATTGTTTGTGTTTAATTCGTGCTAAGTCGAGTTTGGTTTTACATCATTTTTATTTTTGATTTATCTGAATCAATCCTGTCATAGTTATCGATTTTGACTGTGTGGTTAAGTTTGTATAAATCCCAACTTTAATTTCGTATATTAAGCACCGAATTTCATCAAGTATTCTGTGAAATCGAAGTTTTTGAATTATTCATCGGAAAATTCATGAGTTGTGATCAGAGATTACGTTTTGAAATGGTGTTGGTGATGTTATGGCCTGAATCGTGTTTCCGGATTATTTGGATATCAAAAACGCAGCAAAAATCATGCTAATCAATGTTCGTAGGGGCTGCTAGGGTCACGCCCGACTTTCCCAGGTAGCCGGAATTGCTCGCCGGTTTCTGGGTTTTCCAGAAATCCGGCGGGTCGTTCTTGGTGACCCGGGATTATTTGGCAACCCGGAACCCGACCCGTTTTACCAATTACATAACCCGGTTTTGATCTATTCAACTCTCATTTCCTTTTTATAAACCCGTTTCTATGATTTTCTTTTTAAAATCAATTCAAAAAGTCATTATTATATTTCCAAAATTCATTTTTAATTCTAAAAATCATTATTTTAATTCTGAAAATCATTTTAATTCAAAAATAAATCTAAATTATTGAAATAATTAATTTTAGTTGTTAATCAATTAATTTAAATATTAATTGATTAATTAATTTATTTAGTTATAAATTAATTTTAATTGATTTAATAATTAGATTTAATTATTTACTTTTGATTTAAATATTCCGAAAGATAGTTTCGAGCTTTAAAACATTATTTTGAATTGTTTTCAAGGCTCGATAATTACTATAAAATTATTTTAAAGCTAGATTCGGCCAATCGAACCCTTTTTATTGATTTAAAATGATTTGACGGCCCATTTAAATTCCGAAAAGTGTTTAAAAATTTATATTAAATATTTGAAAAATCATTTTAACATCAAATCATCTTTGAAAAGCATTTTCATCGAACATCTTACGTGTTATGTGTTATATGTGAACTGATTGATGTGTTAAATGTATATATGTATATTATATGACTGTTTTAATCGTATCTTTCAATCCGTAAATCGGATTTGGGTGAAACGAAGGGTAGATGAAACCTTATGACATCCATGTGACGATTAGAATAATGTGAGATAAATATTAATAGATACTTATGATGCCTAGCAGAGTAAGCAAAGCGTGGGAAAGGGAAGCAGGTGATCAGAAAATGGAATCGACGCGTAGAGAATACAGCAAGTGATCAGTGAGTAGAAGCGAGGCATAGGAAAGGTAGACAAGTGATTGTTGAGTAGAATCATTAGACGAGTCCAAGTGAAGTTGGGATCAATTGAGATATGGAAAGTATTTCTAAACCTTTCTCGAGACATATTGTAAATATTTTTAAATTCTCTCGTGGAATATTGTTATTATCCAAAATAGCTCTGTTTTATATTGTAAGTACTTTTAACCATTCAGCCTGGAACCCGGATCATATCAGTTGATCTTTGATCCGTAAGCCTTATTCTTTGTAAACCATACCTTGTTGATTTCCAGATACTAAACCACACAAATATGATACTATTCTTCAAATATATAACCAACAACACCAAATTCTGGAACAGAATTGTTTGAACATACAAAAACTTTTATACTTTAACCATTCTTTGTAACATCAAAGGACTAAACCTTGAAAAAAAATTATCGTTCATCTAATACCTGATTCTCTTATTGGCTAGATGCCATTTCTTATACATACCTTGATATACCCTCGTGATACTCATGAATTGCATCATGTTTTTATACAAATGTTTATCACTGTTGATTATGATCTTGTTTTATTGAGTTATATTGCTTATCATACTGAACTGCTTTAGAATTGGATAGTTTTCTTTATGTGGACCAAATTCGTGGTCAGACCATATTTGTGGTTGAATTAGGCCAATGTGTGCCTTGGATCCAGTTTATAGAGCAGAGCCGTGTGCCTTGCTCGGGGTTAGTGCGTGACTGATCAGCAGCCTAACCTTGATTTTAAAATTTAAAAATGAATATCCAATTCTCATTATTGTTTAATAAGAAACTTGATTCTTCTGAATCATCCCATTTGAACATTGTTTAACCTCAGTTATCATTATTATAACTTGCTGAGCTAGTTAGCTCACTCTTGCGAATCTTTTTATGTATTCTACAGTTAAAAAGGATATGGTTGATAGCGAAGTTTCCCATTCCAGTGTACAATCTAGGATTCCAGATTGAGTTGGATCAAGCTAGCAGGAGCTTTATATGGTAGTAAGTTAGCAAGGTTGTAAGGATAATTTCATTTTCAGTTGTAAGTTAAATTAGTTAGGATTTGGTACGTTGTAATAAAAGTTAAGTTTATGGCTTGGTTTCATACTTTAACCTGTTGCGATCCATGGTTGTGTAAAGCAGGGTCATTGCAAATAATATTTCTTATACAGGTTTATATATTGTGTATGTGTTATGGACCCCAAACTTCTGACCCGGGTTTGGAGGGCGCCACAGGTTGGTATCAGAGCTGCAGGTTATAAGTCACTGAAACAAGCCTAGATTGTCGGGATTGGGTAGAGGGTTAGGATTAGGAATAGGAAATAGAAAGATAAGATGTTTTGAGGTTGAGTGCGACTATATAATAGGTTTTCGGTACGATTCGTGTTGCGATTCGAGATTCTTAGCCCACGATGTGATTTCCAGATAACGGCAATGGAAGATCCTGTTTTCCCTTTATCATCTGATCATTTGGAGCCTTCCGTTCGAGGATCGTCATCTTATCCCATATTTGACTCGCATATTGTTCTTCCACCAGTATTAACCATATTACCTCCTTTTATAACGGCTGCACCCCTTCAAGCTATTCTACTCTATTTTACCACCTTTTGATATGAGACTAACTATTTAAGAACCTCTATCTGTGTATTCTTGTTTTACCGGACATTCAGCTGCGAGTGTATCTTTTCAGTTTACTCTACACTCTATTCTATACCCCCAATTTAAAACTTGTCCTATGAAGCAACAGTACCTACGAGGATGGATTCGAGAGCTATAGTAAATGGTGAGTGCATGAGCTATTAATAAAGGCGAGAAGGAGATTAGAAATAGAATTCATGTATTTTGGACTGTAGCTGCTACCAGCTTAAAAGAAGCCAATAGTGACTAGGCCACCCATGATTAGCTTGTGGAATGGATTAGATGAGTTTTGAAAGAGAGTTAGAGAAGAGTATGAATCTGGAACTTTCTTGAAGTTAGATAGTGGTGCTATGGCGATGTGATATATTTATAGTAACAATATGATATGACATCAGCCGATTTGTTGACTATTGGATAGTCTGTTCTACTTAATGACTGCAAAGATGATGACGAAAGTATTACCAGTATGGAAGCTTTGATGTGAAGCTACGAATAAGATAACATGTAACGACAACCAAAGTTTTCATTGATTAAAGAAGGCAAATGGACCCAATAAAGGAGAGAAGGTAGATTGACGTGAATGGACCTTTATCTGATTGTTTCCTTAAATTGGTACTTTGTTATGGGTAAGGAGGACAATAACCAACTCATATAGTAATGACGACCAGATATGCGATTTTCAAAATTTTTAAACAAGTTTTCGAAAAAGATTTTTTCCCTTACAAAAATTTCTAAAAGCCTTTTTGAATAAAATAAGTTTTAAAAAAAATTGGTTGTCAAGTTACTACTTGAGTTTCTTGTTTGCTATAAGACCGGATTACTTAGAAAATATGTGTTCCAGGAATTAATATGTTTGATTTCGACTTGGCCCGCTATTACGAAGAAGTTTCGATTAGTCATAACAGAAGAGTGTGAATCTTGTTTGATGAACAACAGAACCAGTGTACAGAGAAACTATTTGTCCAATTTCCAAGACCATTAAAGATTAAAGGATTCATTGACTTAACAGAAGCCTGAGCATGATCGAAGGAGGATGAGCAAATTTCCAGACTTTTCTAAAATAGGAACATTATTAACAAAAGAATCGTCATTCTAAGTATCATAGATAAAACTTAAAGTTATCCGATAGGAGCGTAATTATGATATAATTATTAAAGTATTATACGTGCAGGTATGAAGCTAAAGACACAAATAAGTAAGAATCTATCCTAGTGTTTAAATTACGATGACATTTCAGCGGACTTTCTGAAGTTATTAAATGAATCGGATGAGATTTATTGATTGAACAAGCTCAAAAGAGGTATAGGAGTGAAATGTGGATGGTGGCCAATAATATCATTCATTTCTGCAATATTACAACATATATTCTTTTTTATTCCTAAATATGTATGAACTTCTTTCCTTGATAATTCTTTACGGTGAGAAAAAAAGGAGGATGTTGCATTCCTTTTAAATTTAATTTTTTCCCCTCAAGTTTTCTCTCTGATTGGGACAAACAGTATTATGGTGAGACGGTTTGTCGGGATGACGAAGAGTCAGGTGGGACGCCACCTAATCATATGATGTATGCCATATGGTACGAAAGACTGGCCATCTTAAATACCAATGTGGTTGTCTTATTCATATTCAAATCATTACTTCTTTTTTCTTTTCAACTCTAAATTTATTAAATTGTGAATCCTTCTGGTTGTTTCGTTGTACTGCCGTTCTTTGCAAAAGTTTTTCAAACAAAAATCAATATATTATGAACCAAGCGGGCAAGGTTCCATCTACCTCTTATGTATGGAAAGAAAATAAGGGCATATGGATAGGATTTCAAATCACTAGCCCCAGTCAGGGATGCACTAAGAGTCAAGGAAATCTACTCCAATAAGGAATACATATCCAAGAATGAGAGTTTATGATTTATCTGTAAAGTATGTTATTCAGAATACGGGTGTGATGACGTGAATAATTATTATGGATACCTTATGCTTTAAAGAACTGAAAGATGTGGGAGCAACTTGATTATTTATCTCTCAAGGTTTTGTTGATGAGATTAATTACCCTGTGGAATTGATAAGATTATGACTAGAGGACTAGCAAATCAAGAACGTGTAATTGTTAAATAAGTGAGTGCCAATAGTGGAATTGAGATTTCTGGCAATAAGTTTGTAAGGATTTGATATTATTTAAGGTAGGAGAATTTGACATTATACTAAGAAATGGACTAACTATTTAAGCGTGATGCCAGATAGACCATTGTGATGAAAAGATAGTTCTGAAGACGCCAAATGAGAATATGATGAGGTTTAGAGAACGAAGGAAGGTAAAGAATTTGTTCACGATGATTTAAGCTAAAAGGTTACGGTGACCAAGATGTAAGCACTATGGTGATAATAAATAGAAGTTGGGAGGAAGCAGAATTTGAAGATTTTATAGTAATTAACGAGTTTCAAGATATGTTTCCAGATGAATTACCAAAATTTCCTCCAGATAGAGAAATTAAGTTCGCGATTGACTTAGCACTTGAAATGAAGTCAGTGTCCAAGGCCCTGCACAGAATAGCGCCAGTTAAAATGAAGGAGTTAGCAAAGCAAATGCATTAGATGTTAGAAGAAGGAGCGATTAGACTTAGTGTACCCTATAAGGTGCACCGGTATTATTTGTTAATAAGAAATATGGAAGTATGAGATTATGTGTCAACTAGCGAAAGCTCAATAATTTTACTATCAAGAGTAAGTGTCTGTTACCTCGAACTAATGATCTGTTTGATCAGATGGAAGAAGCAAAGTAGTTTCCAAGATTGATTTAAGATTTGGGTATGACTAATTGGATATTGAATCTATGGACATATCAAAGATAATTTTTAGAACTAAGTACTGTTGTTATAAAATTCTAGTAATGTCATTTGGATCAACCAATATACCAGTAATATTTAAACATGATGGACAGAATCTTTAAGGAATATCTAGATAAGCTGTATTTGTGTTACCTAAAGAGGACCATGCAAAGCATTTAATGATAACTGGGGAGTCGGAGAAGAAAGAAGTTGTATGTAAAGTTTACAAGGTGAGAGCTTTGATGACATGAAGTATAATTCTCAGCATAGATAGTCAGTGAGGAGAAGACCAAAGGGGATCCAACAGGGATTAAAGTTACCATGAATAAAGAAAGACCAAAAGCACCAACAAAAGTAAGAAGTTTTATTATTGGCCGGTTATTATCAGAAATTTGTTCAAGAATTCTTGAAGATTACAACACCTTGGATGAAGCTTACTAGGAATAGCGAGAAGTTTATATGAAATGGGAAAGTGTGAAGAAAGTTATGCGGAGTTAAAAGAGAGAATGGTCACATCACCTGTTTTATCACTTGAAAGGATCAAGGAGATTTTGTAATCTATAGTGATACTTCTCATAAGGGAATAGGATGTGTGTTAATTAAACAATAAAGTTATTGCCTATGCATCAAGACAGCCAAAACCTTATGAGCAGAAGTATCCTACCCATAACTTGGAACTAGCAGTAATAACATTCGCTTTGAGAATTTGGAAAACATTACATGTATGGAGAAAGGTGTAAGATCTACATGGACCATAAGAGTTTGAAGTATGTATTCACAAGGAAAAGCAAATGTGGTGGCAAGCGATAAGCAAAAAGGAGAAAGTAAACATAGAGACTTCACCGAAAGAATTACCTATGGAATTTCAGAAGTTGGAGTTGGAAGTTAGATATATGATCCAAAGGAAGAAAGGATGGATAGTATGACCTTTCAATCAGAATTGTTAAGAGAAGATAAAGAGATGTCAAGAGGAGATAATGGACCAGGAAGTTAACAGTTTAATGGGAGAAAGTTTATGCACTTAAAAGAATGATCACGGTATTCTCAGATTTTCTTTCAGAACTTGGATGCTACGAGTGGCGGAATTAAGGCATGAGATCCTAAAGGGAATTCACAATCCTAAGTATTTAATTCGTTCAAGAAATGCCAAAATATATAGAAGTTTAAAGAAGAATATTGATAGTCGGATACGAAAAGGAAATTTTAAAACGGATAAGGAGGTGTAAGGCATATCAAAAAAAAAAGTAAGGCAAGTGTTAGAGGCCTAATGGATTATTGCAACCATTAGAAATACCGAATGGAAATAGGAGTATATTACTCTGGATTTTATAGTCGAATTATCAAGAACGAAAGCAAACTACGATGCTAATTGAGTTATGGTGAACAAGTTGGTTAAAGCAGCTCATTTCTTGCCTATTAATTAAAGATATTCACTGGATAATTTGGTTCACATGTATTTGAAAAAAAATGGTAGTTTATCATGAGGTCCATGTGTTTATTGTATCAAATCAAGATCCACGATTCAATTCAAGATTTTGTAAAAGTTTTTAAGAATATTAGGCACCATGTCAAATATGAGTACAACTTATCATCTGCAGACCGACGACCAAGAGCGAAAAAAATGATCCAAACAATTGAAGACATGTTACGTGTTTGTGCCATTGATTTTAAAAGCAATTGAGACGAGCATTTTCTCTTAGTGGGATTTACTTACAATAACTGTTGTCATGACGGTATCGGAATGCCTCCTTGAGAATCTTTTTATGAATGCAAATGTCGATCACCAGTATATTGAGATGAAGTCAGCAAACGTGAAATACTTGGACTAAAGTTGCTACAACAGATAAAGGAAGTTGTCGAGATTATTGAGAAAAGTTTAAGTGCCACGCAGGATTGATAAAGGAAATGTGTAGATCAAGCTAGAAAGAGTACGAAATTTGAAGAAGGAGATTTAATATTGTTAAGAGTGTTACCGTGAAAAGAGATCATCCAAGATCGGAAAAGAAAAGAAAATTAAGTCTGAGATACGTTGGACCTTTTGAAAATTTTGAAATGTGTCGGTAAAATAGCATATGAATTAGTGTTACCCCGCATGGGTAGCATATTCATAAGGTTTCTATGTGGCAAGGTTAGAAACATTTAATGCAGAATTCTAGGCATGCGATAGAATATGAGCTGATAGAATTTCAGGCAGAACTGTCTTATGTTGAGAATCCAGTAGGGATTATAGAAAAGAAAGAGAAAGTGTTAAGAAAGAAAGTTATAAGGTTAGTAAGATTATTTTGGAACCCAAGGGTTGAAAGGATAACCTAAGGTTCAGAAAGTGATATATGTGAAATAGTGCCTTGAGTTATTGCTTAAGTGATTCTGAGGACAGAATCCTTTTAAGGGGGAAGGATGTAATATCCGGGATATGATGTGTAATTATTTTTGTAAATAAATAAATATTATTTGATTATTAAATGAATTTTTGGTGAATTATCAGTGAAGTGGTATATGTGTTTGGATATGTAAATATGATATAATTTGAGTATTTTAATTTTTATAAGTCCAAAATAAAGTATAGATAATTGTGATATTTTTTTATCAATTTTTATGTTGTAATATGATTTTATAAATGATTTATGGATTTAATAAATTATTTTTCCGACTGTTTATAAACTATTTTGTATAATCGGGAATCAACCGACTTCAACCGTTTTTATGTTTTTACAACCTGAACTCTTCTGAAAACTCCTTCCTAACCTAATTGTAATATTTCGAGCATTTTCCATATTTTGACTTTTTCGATCCGGCGTACGTTTTTCCCCGTGCGGGTTCCGGCGCAATATTTTCGATACAAAATTTGTTTCGGTAAATCGATAAAACCCGTATTTTTGATAAACGGGATCTTTTTATTAAACTATTATAATTATCACCTCGTAATATGTGTAACCAAAGCGCTGAGACCAAGACCGCAGTACAAAATATGCAGATTTGGATAATTATCCCAAAAACGGTACCGTTTTGGATCTGTTTTCTCAAATAAACGTA
Source organism: Apium graveolens (assembly GCF_009905375.1). Lineage (NCBI taxonomy): Eukaryota > Viridiplantae > Streptophyta > Magnoliopsida > Apiales > Apiaceae > Apium > Apium graveolens. The sequence continues at coordinate 140,267,423 of NC_133651.1, read as the reverse complement.
ATATTTTATATCCGGTATGATCCAATGGGATACTAATAATCCGTAAATATAAATAGCTAATGCAGTATTGTATTCGGTACAGATTATCAGAGTTATACCATAAAGCTTCATAATTATCTGGAAAAATAATAATAATAATAATAATAATAATAATAATAATAATAATAATAATAATAATAATAATAATAATAAAAACCTTGAATATTTGTTCTTGGTGTTCTTGAAAATTAATTGACTGTTTGGAGATATTCTAGTGTCCAAATCGCAAGTATGAATAACCGAATTGAAGGATTCGATCTGTTCTATCTTTATCCACCATCAAATCATCCTAAGGATGGGTAAATTTTATTTCAAAATTTTAGGGTTCCTCTTTGGATTTAGGGGTTTTTAATTTACTGATTGTTTACTTGTTTTGATGTTGTGTGTTTCTTTATCTCTCGATTTGGAATCGATTTGTGTATAAACTTGTATTGTTTGTGTTTAATTCGTGCTAAGTCGAGTTTGGTTTTACTACATTTTTATTTTTGATTTCTCTGAATCAATCCAGTCATAGTTATCGATTTTGACTATGTGGTTGAGTTTGTATGAATTCCAGCTTTAATTTCGTATATTAAGCACCGAATTTCATCAAGTATTCTGTGAAATTGTAGTTTTTGAATTATTAATCGGAAAATTCATGAGTTGTGATCGGAGATTACGTTTTGAAATGGTGTTGGTGATGTTATGGCCTGAATCGTGTTTCTGGATTGTTTGGATATAAAAAATGCAGCAGAAATCATGCTAATCGACGTTCGTTGGGGCTGCTAGGGTCTTGCCGGACTTTCCCAGGTGGCCGGAATTGCTCGCCGGTTTCTGGATTTTCCAGAAATCCGACGGGTCGTTCTTGGTGACCCAGAATTTTTTGGCAACCCGGAACCCGACCCGTTTTACCAATTACATGACCCGGTTTTGATCTATTCAACTCTCATTTCCTTTTTATAAACCTGTTTTTGTGATTTTCTTTTTAAAAATAATTCAAAATTTCATTATTCTATTTCCAAAAATTCATCTTTTAATTCTAAAAATCATTATTTTAATTCTGAAAATCATTTTTAATTCAAAAATAAATCTAAATTATTGAAATAATTAATTTTAGTTGATAATTAATTATTTAATTGATCAATTAATTTAAATATTAATTGATTAATTAATTTAATTAGTTATAAATTAGTTTTAATTGATTTAATAATTAGATTTAATTATTTAGTTTTGATTTAAATATTCCGAAAGATAGTTTCGAGCTTTAAAACATTATTTTGAATTATTTTCAAGACTCGATAATTACTATAAAATTATTTTAAAGCTAGATTCGGCAAATCGAACCCTGTTTATTGTTTTAAAATGATTTGACGGCCCGTTTAAATTCTGAAAAATGTTTAAAAATTCATATTAAATATCCAAAAAATCATTTTAACATCAAATCATCTTTGAAAAGCATTTTCATCGAATCTCTTACGTGTTATGTGTTATATGTGAACTGATGTATGTGTTAAATGTGTATATATATATATTATGACTGTTTTAATCGTATCTTTCAATCCCTAAACCGGATTTGGGTGAAACGACGGGTAGATGAAATCTTATGACGTCCATATAACGATTAGAATAATGTGAGATAAATATTAATAGATACTTATGATGCCTAGCAGAGTAAGCAAAGCGTGGGAAAGGGAAGCAGGTGATCAGAAAATGGAATCGACGCGTAGTGAATACAGCAAGTGATCAGTGAGTAGAAGCGAGGCATAAAAAAAGTAGACAAGTGGTTGTTGAGTAGAATCATTAGACGAGTCCAAGTGAAGTTGGGATCAATTGAGATAAGGTAAGTATTTATGAACCTTTCTCGAGACATATTGTAAATATTTATAAATTCTCTCATGGCATATTGTTATTATCCAAAATAGCTATGTTTTATATTGTAAGTATTTTTAACCATTCTGCCTCGAACCCGGATCATATCAGTTGATCTTTGATCCGTAAGCCTTATTCTTTGTAAACCATACCTTGTTGATTTCCAGATACTAAACCACATAAATATGATACTACTATTTAAATATATAACCACCAAACACCAAACCCTGGAACAGAATTGTTTGAACATATAAAAACTTTTATACTCCAACCATTCTTTGTAACATCAAAGGACTAAACCTTGAAAAAAAATCATCGTTCATCTAATACTTGATTCTCCTACAGGCTAGAGGCCATTTCTTATACATACCTTGATATACCCTCGTGATACTCATGAATTGCATCATGTTTTTATTCAAATATTTATCACTGTTGATTATGATCTTATTTTATTGAGTTATATTGCTTATCATACTGAACTGCTTTAGAATTGGATAGTTTTCTTTATGTGGACCATATTCATGGTGAGACCAGATTCGTGGTTGAATTAGGCCAATGTGTACCTTGGATCCAGTTTATAGAGTAGAGTCGTGTGCCTTGCTCGGGGTTAGTGCGTGACTGATCAGCAGCCTAACCTTTGTTTTAAAATTTAAAAATGAATATCCAATTCTCATTTTTATTTTATAAGAAACTTGATTCTTCTGAATCATCCCATTTGAACATTGTTTAACCTCAGTTATCATTATTATAACTTGCTGAGCTAGTTAGCTCACTCTTGCGAATCTTTTTATTTATTCTACAGTTAAAAAGGATATGGTTGATAGTGAGGTTTTCCATTCCAGTGTACGAGCTAGGATTCCAGATTGAGTTAGATCAAGCTAGCAGGAGCATTATATGGTAGTAAGTTAGCAAGGTTATAAGGATAATTTCATTGTCAGTTGTAAGTTAAATTAGTTGAGATTTGGTACATTGTAATAAAAGTTAAGGTTGTGACTTGTTTCATACTTTAACCTGTTACGATCCGTGGTTGTGTAAAGCAGGGTCATTGCAAATAATATTTCTAATACAGGTTTATATATTGTGTATGTGTTGTGGACCCCAAACTTCTGAACCGGGTTTGGAGAGCGGCACAGTCCCGACGGATGATTCAATATAGTCCCGACAGATGATGTTTTGACATTCATCGAGTGAGTAGCTTATGTAATAATAAGTATTGTAGCACATTTCTGCAAACAACTTTATGTAGATTCCGTAGGAGCATATGAGTCAAGTTGACTACTAGTAGATATGCAGAATAGGTTGATTAATTGTATTTATGAGATTTCTTGTAATTCTGTATAAGTGAAATGGAGTCAAGTGACAAATAGCTACCCGGCGGATGATCAACAAAGCTACCCGACGAATGACAAGCATGTACCTGACGGATGATCAAATTAAAATATATGTTGACAGTGACAACACAGTCACATGCGTCGAGTGTTTGCAAAAGGTATGTGGCAGCCTGTTTAGCAGGGATTTGAGAACAATGAAGCATTACAATTTCCATGCTATTATGAAGATATTCAAAGATGCTGGAATAGAGTAGTGAAGTAGCATGGAGTTAGACTCGATATATTTTGTTTTATTATCTTGTCTTATTGTCATGTAAACTTAGTGATATATAAAAACCAAGTGTAGCTTGTAGAGCAATAAGCAAGAAACTAACTAAGCACACACATTTTCAGAGAAACATTTTCAAGCTGTATTCTATAACATTTCTCTGTAAGTTTAGTTGTTCTACTTGTAAGCAGCTGTGAGCTATTCAAGCTTCACAGGGTTCTCATTCGATATATGTATATATATATCTCTGGTGGATACTTTCAAATCCACCAGAAAGTTTTAAAAGCTTGTGTTTTTATTACTTTGTGTTTTGATTCATATAAATCACTTAGCATGGAAGACAGTGAATGGATCTGGATAGTAATATGGATAGTACCATCACAAATAATCTGGCTCAAATAAACAGCCAAAGACATTTGGGACACTATCTAGATTACTTGAGCCAAGATGATATAGATGATATTAATGAACATTTAGCATTCCTTTCCAGAAGATTTTCCAAACTCAAGTTTAAAAAGAACTTTGGATCAGCCAAGCCAAGTAGAAACATGGTGGATAAATCCAAATTCAAATGTTTCAAATGTGGCTTGGCTGGGCATTTTTCCGGTGAGTGTAGAAAGTCAGATTCTAGCAAGAAAAAATTTGAGCCTGTTGATTATAAACAGAAATACTTTGAGTTGCTCAAGCAAAAGGAAATTCATTACACAAGAAAATGACTGGGCAGCTGATGGATTGGATGAAGATGAAGAAACAAGCTATGTCAACCTAGCCCTGATGGCAAAATCTGATGAAATGGAAACAAGTTCTTCAAGTAATCAGGTAATCACCACTAACCTAGCACATTTATCTAAAGCTGAGTGTAATGATGCAATCAATGACATGTCCACAGAATTATGTCACTTGCGTGTTACACTTAAGTCCCTCACTAAGGAAAATGCTAAAATTAAAGAAAACAATTTGTTTTTAAATGAGAGGAACAATGTGCTAGAGTCTCAGTTTATTGAATTTGAAAAATTGAGAATTAAGTGTAAGATTGCTACGGATGAATTAACCGAGTCCTTGAAGAAAGAAGAGATTCTAAAGAAGCATCTTGAACGAGAACAGGAAGTGATTAAAGCATGGAAATCATCCAGAGATGTCCATGCTCAAATCACTTAAGTTCAAGGTATTGAATCCTTTTGTGATGCAACCTGAAAAAGAGTAAGGAGAAATTGGAATCCAACTTGGTTGAAGGATTGTTGACAGATGTGGACTCGACGGATGATGAGAATCATCCGTCGGATAATCAAAAGGATTATCCGTCGAGTGACAAAGAGCCACATCTGTCGGCTGTGAGTAAACCTGTGAGCAAAGCTAAGCTTGCTAAGCTAAATGAGAAATATGGATTAGTTTCCAAAAACTTTGTTCCAGGAGAATCAAGTCAACTGAAAAAGGAGAAGAAAGTTAATGTTGGACATCTGTCCATCAAGCAATTGAATGACATATTGGAAAATATTGAGGTTAAAGCAGAAGCTAAAAAGAAAAACAATAGAAATGGGAAAGTAGGAATTAACAAGCACAACAACTACACACCTGATAAATATGCACCAAGAAAAATCTGTGTTAAGTGTGGTAGTGTTAATCACCTGTCTGTTAATTACAAACTTGCCATACCTACTCATGTGGCTGTGCCTCCTTCTTTTCCTAACATGACTGCTATGCCTACTATGCCTATGAATGTTATGTCTACTCAGAATATGAATGCACAATTTTCTAATATGCTATTTGAACCTAATCCTTATTATGCTGCATTTAGTATGCCACAAATGCCATTTAGCATACCTTACTGGAATAACATGTTTGCAAACAACATGCATTTTCCTGTTAATCAAAATATGCATGATAATTCTGTTTTAATGACTGGTTTCAAAGGTACAACTCAAATAACTAAGGATGAATCAGAAATTCCCAAGTCAAATGAAATTAAACCTAAGAAACCAAAGAAGAAAGTTAACAAGGCAGGACCCAAGGAAACTTGGGTACCAAAATCAACTTGATTTGGTTTTGATGTGTGCAGGGAAACGGAAAGAATCTTTGGTACCTGGATAGTGGTTGTTCAAGGCACATGACTGGAGTTTCTACCCTGCTTACAGAGTTCAAGGAAAGAGTTGGCCCAAGTATTACTTTTGGAGATGACAGCAAGGGTTATACTTTGGGATATGGCTTGATTTCAAAAGACAATATCATCATTGAAGAAGTTGCCCTAGTGGATGGTCTCAAGCATAATTTGTTGAGTATCAGCCAGCTGTGTGATAAGGATAATTCAGTAACCTTCAAGTCAGAAGCCTATGTTGTGACAAACAAAAGGAGCAACAAAATGGTTCTCACTGGAGGGAGAAAAGTAAATGTGTATCTAGCTGACTTCAACTCATCAAATGCAGAATCTGTCACTTACCTTCTCAATAAAGGAAGTCAAGATGAAAGTTGGCTATGGCCCAAGAAGCTGTCCCGTCTTAACTTCAAGACCATGAATGATCTTGTCAAGAAAGAACTAGTTAAAGGTATTCCTCAAGTGGAGTTTACTAAAGATGGATTGTGTGATGCCTGCCATAAAGGAAAGCTAATCAAAGCATCATTCAGAAAGAAGCTTGATTCAATAATTGAACAACCTTTGCAATTGCTACACATGGATTTATTTGGACCAGTCAATGTGTTGTCCATTTCAAGGAAAAGATTTTTCCTAGTAATTGTGGATGATTTCTCAAAGTTCTCTTGGACATATTTCCTAAAGTCTAAAGATGAAGCTAGTGAAATCATTATCAATCATATAAGGCAAGTCAACAATCATCCTGATTTTAAAGCAAGAAGAATCAGGAGTGACAATGGAACTGAGTTCAAGAATTCTATGATGAGATCATTTTATGAAGAGAATGGGATTATGCATGAGTTTTCTGCAGCAAGAACTCCACAAAAAAATGGAGTATTGGAAAGGAAGAACATATCTCTTATTGAAACTGCAAGGACAATGCTTGAAGAATCAAAGTTACCAACATATTTTTGGGTTAAAGCTGTGAATACTGCCTGCTACACTCAGAATATTTCTTTGATTAATCAAGCAAAGTGTATGACACCCTACCAATTGTTCAAGAACAGGAAGCCAACTCTAAATTTTCTTCATGTCTTTAGTTGTAAATGTTTTATCTTGAGGAATCAAACTGATCAACATGGGAAGTTTGATGCTAAAGCAGATGAAGGAATTTTTGTTGGATATGTTGTGGGAAAGGCATATAGGGTCTACAATCTAAGAACCAACATTGTTATGGAATCAATACATGTTGTGTTTGATGACAAAAAGATTGAAGGACTACAAGATGGAGATTTTCATGAAAGACTCAAGTTTGATAATGTGGAGATGGTTAGTGATGATAGTGATGATGAAAGTGATCAAGAAACAGTGAATAAGGATAATGCAGAAAAATCTACAACTAATGAAGCACATAATTCAACATCTGCCGAGTTGCAAAATGCTTCATCCGTCGGGAGACAATCTGCCTTATCAGTCGGGAGACAATCAGCTTCATTCGTCGGGACACAAAGTGCATCATCCGTCGGAACATTAAGAGAAGCTGAAAATCAGAATAGATCACCTACAGAAAGTTCCCCTTTCTCAAATTAAAGATTCACAAACTCAATCAAAACTCAATCACACATCAAGACAACAATGAGGCCTCTTCATCTAGAGCTAATCTACCTTAACAAAGAAAATGGACTAAAGATTACCCTTTTGAGCTCATTATTGGTGATTCATCTTCTAGAGTTCAAAAAAGGAGGGCAACTCAAGAAGAATGTCTACACAGTAGCTTCCTATCTAAGGAAGAACCAAAGAAGGTAGAAGAAACTTTGTTGGATCCTAATTGGATTTTAGCTATGTAGGAGGAGCTAAACCAATTTGAGAGGAATAAGGTATGGAAGCTGGTACCCAAACCAAAAGGAAAGAATCCAATTGACACCAAGTGGGTATTCAGAAATAAGATGGATGAAAATGGCATAGTAATCAGGAACAAAACTAGATTGGTTGCTAAGGGCTACTGTCAACAAGAAGGAATAGATTTTGATGAAACCTTTGCTCCTGTTGCAAGACTTGAAGCCATCAGAATCTTCTTAGCCTATGCAGCTCATGCCAATTTCAAGGTCTATCAGATGGATGTCAAAAGTGCCTTTCTGAATGGAGATTTGGAGGAGGAAGTCTATGTTAGTCAGCCTCCTGGTTTTGAAGATCCAAATTTTTTTAGAATATGTCTATTATCTTATGAAAGCACTTTATGGACTGAAGCAAGCACCTAGAGCCTGTTATGACACGTTATCAAAGTTTCTTTTGGAAAATCACTTCACAAGAAGTACCGTTGATAAAAAAATTTCTTTAGAAATGTTAATGGCTCTAGTATACTTGTTCAAATCTGTAGATGATATTAGATTTGGCTCTACAGATGAAACATTTTGCAAAATGCTTGCCAAAATGATGCAAAGTAAGTATGAAATGAGCATGATGGGAGAACTAACTTACTTTCTTGATTTACAAGTTAAGCAAGTTAGTGATGGAATATTCATTAGTCAAACTAAATACATTCATGATCTTTTAAAGAAGTTTGATCTAATGGATTGCACATCTACAAAAACTCCCATGGCCACTACAACTAAACTTGAATTAAACACTACTGAAAAGTCTGTGGGTATTTCAAGCTATAGGGGCATGGTTGGCTCACTGCTGTACTTAACAGCTAGTAGGCCAGAATATTTTCTACTTGTCTTTGTGCTAGATTTCAGGCTGATCCTAGAGAATCTAACTTAGTAGTTATTAAGAGAATTTTCAGATATGTCAAGGGAACACCAAAATTTGGCATTTGGTACCCTAAAGATTCTGGTTTTTATCTAACTGGTTATTCAAATGCGGATTATGCAGGTTGTAAAATAGACAGAAAAATCATAATAGGAACCGGTCAATTTCTAGAGAACAAGCTTGTGTCCTGGTTCAGTAAAAAGCAAAATTCAGTTTCTACTTCTACAGCTGAAGCTGAATATATTGCTGCTGGTAGTTGCTGTGCACAGATTTTATGGATGAAAAACCAATTGTTGGACTATGGTCTACAAGTGGATAGAATTCCCATTTTCTGTGATAACACAAGTGCAATTGCCATCACTGAAAATCCAGTGCAGCATTCAAGAACAAAGCACATAGACATCAAGTACCACTTCATAAGGGAACATGTGATGAATGGTACTGTGGAACTTCAATTTGTTCCAAGTGAAAAGCATCTTGCAGATATATTTACCAAGCCACTTGATGAATCAACCTTTTCAAGGTTGGTAAGTGAGTTAGGTAGGATCAATTATTCTTGAATCATTTCAGTTATTTTTTGCAAGTTGTTGTGCAACTAGAAACTTAATTGATTTTTCTGCTTTGGATGAAATTTTGGCTAAGTCAAAATTTACATCCCGACGGATGCTCATTATCCATCGAGTTTGATCATTCGTCGGAATACTATATGTTAATAAAAATCAATTATTTTTCTGGAGTATTTTGTAACTCAACGGATAACTGATTTATCCTCATTCGTCGAATTTTCTCAATCTTAGTCGTTAAAACTCTGAACATTATCCATCGAGTATACTTACAGTTTTTAAGCATGACACGACGGATAAGTGACAGAATTTTTACAGTTTATTTATTTTTTAAACGGCTATTTTGGGCTATTTTGATTGGTCACTTTATTTTACTTTATTATTTTTGACAGTTTAATTCTGAGATAGTATAAAAGCTGTTAGATATGAATACAACACAGAGGGGGTGAATGTGTTTTGGCTTAACTGTTTGATTTTCGATCGACTTAGGCTTTAGCAGTTGGTTGTTGTTTATGATTTAGTAGAATAGATGTTAAACATAAATAGCTATGCAAATATGTAAAACAAAGATCTTCAAAACTCACTTAATTTATATTAAAAATCAAGCAGTGTTTTGCTACAAAATCTCTAAGTTCTTGTTTTAGAACTTAGCTTCTTTCTTGAAAGAGAACACACACGCTTCTATTCTGATTGTTCTTCTTAACTAGAGGACCAGTGTTAACTTTATAACTCAGTTAACTGCTGGTTTACACGGTGGATAATAAACATGCTATTAGCTTTTCTAAATTGTCATTTGTCATTTCTATTTATAGAAAAGCAAATCTTCCATTTCCGGCTTAGCATATCTTTAGCTTCCCGTGATTACTTTAATCTCCTCTGTCAGTTAATCTTTGCCATTGATCTTGCACATCTCTCAAGCTGCTTTTTGTAGACTTGTCAATCCAGCTGTGTGAATTGTTTGTTGATTTGCAACCTTGGATATTAAACTTTTCTACAATTCTGTACTTAAAGAAATTTCTTCACTTCGAGATCTCCAATTAAGCTGTAGAGAACTCGACATCTCGATAGGCATATTGGCTTGTCGATATCTCTGAAACTTCATTGTTAACTTGACTTATCGACAACTCTGAGTTCTCTAGTGAATTTTGGTTTATCGATAACTCAGAATTCTCTAATGGACTTTGGTTTATCGATAACTCAGAGTTCTCTAATGAATGTATACTTATCGATATCTCTGAGTTCTCGAATGGGCAATTCTTGAGTTCTCTATACCCGGTGGATATTGCTTATCCGTCGAGTAGTGATGGCTTATCCGTCGAGTAGACATTGCTCATCCGTCGAGTAGTGAAGGCTTATCCGTCGAGTAGACATTGCTCATCCGTCGAGTAGATATTGCTCATCCGTCGGGTAGATGTTATTCATCCGTCGGTACTCTCTGGAGTTTAAATGACTTCTCGATAAGTCATTCTGGAGTTCTCGAATGATTTCTCTTTAACACTAATTCTGTGACTTGTAGAGATCTTGACTTAGAATGTCTTACACCAAACAGATTTATTCAACTCCAAGCTTCTTCATAATTCTTCTGAGGCATGATCTTCTTGATCTTCTTCCAGATAGAATTCTTAGGATTGACACTGTTTAGAGAAAAATGCTCCAGTCTGCTTCATTTACATTTTATAGACATTAAGTGTTACAAGTATGAATTACAGATTAAGGTTAGAATACAACTAATCTTAGGGTTGTCAGTATGACTTAGTCTTGTTATGATACATACATGTCTTACACAACAATCTCCCCCAATTTGTGAGAAGATTGATTATCACAAATTCATGCCTGTTAACAAGACTAACCCCAAGTTAAAGAATGAAAATAAAATGATACAAAAGCTGATACAACACTTGTACAATGAATATTTGACAGTTTACAATAATTAAGTAAAGACTGAGCTGTCTGATTCTTTCTCAATTATGTTCTTAATTTGCACAAGTATTTCCAATTCTTCTAGGATGGGGGTGTCAGTTAGAGCCTCTATTAGTTTTAGCAAATCTGGCTTAGGATATCTAGCTAACATCCCTATCCTATAACTTGACAAAGAGCCAGCTTTTCTATTCATAAATCTTCCATCCTTTGATATTCTGCTCTTGCCTGCTGCCTTCAACTCTTCTGATTTTCTGATATACTCAGATCATAGATGTTGATGATATTATTAGCTCCAGTAATCTTTGACATTCTTCTGAGGCATAATTCTTTGACATCATTTATTATATATTACAATCTCCCCCAACTTGTTCATTATGAAATTATGCACAAGTTCTGATTGATGATGTCAAAACTTTAACTAAATGCAGAAACCAAAACCAGTCTTCCCATTAGGTCTTCTTTTGTTGAGTTACATTTAGATTTATTCAACATCCATTAGCTATTTTGGCATTTAGATATATTCTCCCCCTTTTTGACATTATCTCCAGGAAGAAAAATCCAGCTAAATGCACATTGTTCAAGCTGCTGTCATTGTCCATTTGCAACACTGTCTGCAGCTTCAAGCTTCATTGAGATTCATGGTGATAAGTTTTAAACAATAGAAGTTTCACTTATTAGATCTGAAGAAAAATCTGTTAGTGATAAAAGTCCTAAGCTCTCTATTCTTTTGAATAAGTAGTCTCACCAATTCTCACTGTACTAGTCTCATGACTTTTGAGAGTCAGAGTTCCCTCACAAGGATTACTAAATCCATACATTCATCTACCTCTTCTTTTGCCAGGAAGGATCCTGCCTCTCTTATTCTTTATTTTTCACTCAATCTTTTCTCTTATTCTCACATGAAAGGCTCAAATGTTGTTTGACCTACAGAAATAAGAGGTGGCTGAGAAGAGGTAATCTGTGATCATATGATTAGAGGAAGACCATATAGGGCTAATCATACTCATTTCACCAGGAAAAAAAAGGGTGCATAAGCATCTATGACTGGGGTCAGAGTTTGACTCACAGATTGCTCTGTGGTTGTGACAGTGTGTTGTCCTCCACTTGTAGTGAGAACCTCCATTGGAATTGGAGAGGATTTGACTGGGTTACTGTCATGTACACCAGCCTCAAACCTTTGTGCACCTTGTAGAGCACTGTCACATAAATGTGATAAGATTGCCCTTTTTATGACATTGTCATAGGCAATTGTTCTTCTAGCTTTGACTGTTGAGACAGCTTCTGCTAGAGTTATGAGGGGAGTTGTTCCTTCTTGAGGAACCTCCTAACTACTCTAATTTAGACTTCTTCTTTTCAGCCTCCAACCTCCTTGCCCTGCGCTGGTAAGCCCTAGACATGGAGTGTGCAAGAGAGATGATCCTCTCCTGCAACTCCAAAGCAGCAAGGCGTTGCTCCTCAGCCACCCTGGCCCGCCTCTCCTGCTTGAAAGAGGCTTCCATCTCAAAGAAAAGAATGTTTATTTGATCATCCCACGAGAGTCCGTAAAAGAGGTCAAGTCTAATATCAAAGGGGATGTAAACAACCCCCTTGAGGCGGACACGAAGTCCGAAAGGATCAAAGTACACTTGATCATCATCCAAATGATGAACTGGTTGATAAGCACCATTAACAAGTCTGTAGAAGACTGGGGCATCCATTTGAATGAGAGAAAGAGAGATGAACAGAAGGTGAGTTTGAAATTTGATGTTTTTGTTGAGAGTAGGAGAGTGATGACTGATAAAGAGTGATGCGTTTTAAGTTATATAGGGAGTAAAGATAGAAATCAAGAGACTCTTGAGATGTCTGGATAATAGGAGTAATAATCACATAAGCCTACTAGACAGCTAGAAATGACTAGTGTTAGGAATATGTGTATTAGTTTGATGATAAGTTAAACAAAACACTTAAGTAGAAATCTAGTGTTTGTAGCCTCAACGGATAAGACCATCTTGGCTATCCGTTGAAGGAGTAGCTTTACTTAGCAATAAGTTTAGTATTGTATCACATTTCATTCTCTGGATTCAAGTTGTAATTCTTAGATGTTATAGGAAATTATCAGTCATGTTGACTACTAGTGGATATGCAAATAGGAGGGCTAATTGTAAATATTTCATGCCTTGTAATTTTGTATAAGTGAAGAAGTATCAACGGATATTGAAGACCTTCAACGGATAAGAAAAAAAGCTTCAACGGATGTCTCTAGTGCTTCAACGGATAATATCCATCAACGGATAAGTGCTGCAACGGATAAAGACTTCAACATGCATCAACGGATAAAGCTTCAACGGATAAAGCCTCAACGGATAAGGCATCAACCGATGAAAGCTTCAACGGATGCTTAGTTCATTAGCAGTTGATAGTGACAATTCACAAGCTGACAGAGGCACATGGGTTGACAGAGACAAACTGGAATGTGGAAGCCTCTAGGAGGAATCAAGAAAATGCAGCATTTCCATTCTGATACAAACAAGGAAGTATTCAAAGATCTACAGCCAAGCCTAAATTGCATTTGATAGAGAAATGAAGAAGAAACATGTGAAGAATCTTTTTAATTGTATTTTATAGTTTTGTCTTCACTTGTAAACTTGGTGATATATAAACCAAGTAGCAGCTAGTAATTAGACATGAATTTTCCTGAGCTGTTTAGAAATATCCAGAGAGAAAATCATCTAGTTTGTACTAGGAAGCAGCTGTGATTTAATTCTTTGAATCACAGATTTTCTGAAATAACACATCTCTGGTGGAACAACAAATCCACCAGAAAAGTTTTTAAGTTCTTTCTGTTCTTTACATTTGTGTTTGAATATATATCTATCTGTATTAGCTTCAAGCAATTCACACACTTGTTCTAAAAAACACTTAGCCTTAGAAACTGCTCAAAACTTGAAAAAGTTTTGAGATTTACATTCAACCCCCCTTCTGTAAATCTCATTGTTAGTCCACTGGGAATAACACAAGTGTCATTGCCATTACTGAAAATCCAGTGCAGCACTCAAGAACCAAGCACATTGATATCAAGTACCACTTCATTAGGGAACATGTGATGAAAGGTACAGTGGAACTTCATTTTGTTCCAAGTGAAAAGCAGATTGCAGACATATTTACCAAGCCACTTGATGAATCAACATTCACAAGATTAGTAAGTGAGCTAGGTATGCTTAATTATTCATAAATTTATGTCCCCTATATAATCTGCATTGAAGCCTGAAATGAATTTGCTGCAAGAACAAAGTTGGCTTTAAGAAAGACCTATCCGTTGAAAGCCACAATTGTTCTATCAACGGATGTTCATTATCCGCTGAAAGACAAATACATTTCTGGTAATTTTATCCCTCAACGGATAAAATAGTGTTGGTCATCAACGGATAACTATTTACCTTATCCGTTGAAGTGTCACATCAGTTACTTTCAGTAAGTCACAGCCGTTAATTTCTTTACTTAACCGTTGATACAGATATACACTGTTGTATGTATTTGTTTTAAAGGCAGTTTAGAATTTCTACAGTTTTATTTATTCTTGAACGGCTGTAATTTACTTAAAAGTATCATTTTATTTACGTTTTAATTCAAGAAAGTATAAAAGCCCATTGAACTCTTATTTTCACTTTATGCTTTCTTGCAACTTTCATTCTCCTTCTCTCCCAAAATTCTCAAGTTTTTCTCTGCAACCTCTACTCACAACAATGGCACCAGTAGTCAAAATTATGTCTCAAACAGGATTTGTTTATGAAAAGAATAATTTTATAGCCTTGGTTGAAAAGAATGAAGCCCATTCTGATTATCACAAGATGATGGACTACATCAAAAACTGCAAACTAAGCTATGCAATGCTGGAAGCCCCAACCATCTATTGTGAGGTGATTGAGGAGATTTGGACAACTGCAGAGTTCAACTCCACAGATATGACTATTGCCTTCTCTCTCAAAGGTAAGGATTATTGCATTAACTGTGATGTTATACAGTCTTGCTTTAAGTTGCCTGAGAATAATGCCATGACACCACACACTGATAAAGATGTATCTGCTATGTTAGATTCCATAGGCTATGCTTTTGATTCTGCTAGTTTAGGTAGTATTAGAAGGAAAGGCCTTAGGAAAGAATGGAGCTTTCTTGGAGATGCCTTTATTAAGGTTTTCTCTGGGAAGATTAGCAATTTTGATGCCATAACTTCATCTCTTGTTAATATGCTTTATATGCTAGTTTCTGATAGGTACTTTAATTTTAGCAACTGTGTCATGCTAGAATTAGGTTCCAGATTAGGTAACAAAGCTAATAGACCACATAACATCTACTATGCTAGATTTTTTATGTTATTGGCTAACCATGTTGCTGAAGGATTGGTTATATCAAATGAGAATAATAAACTCAAATGCTGGGCACAAGAGAAAAGGGTCCTTGCAGACCTTTTGAGAATGAACCTCAACAGCCAGGTGCCATTGGTATATTTGCCAATCATGAATGCACCACAGGTAAGTGAGGTAAACACTTCTATAACTCCTAGTATTTCCAACCCCATTATTTCTTTATCTTCCAGTGTGGCAATGGAATCTGTCTTTATCCAAATAGGTTCCTACCAAAGCCACCAAAACTAAAGTTTCAAAACTCAAGTCAAAGAAAACTACCTCTGTTGTTTCTCAAAAGACAACAGTTGTAACAACTACCATAAACCCTGAAGGGAGTGAACAGGGTGTGAGTGGTGAGGGGAGGGGTGAACATCAAGAAACCCCCCAGGATAAGGTGGGAGAGGTGAGTGGTACCCAAGCCAGCCAAGCCACAGTCTCTCAAAAGACTGTGGTGGTTCAAAAGGAGTCTAACACATCCCTAGTTGCATCCTCCCAAAAGGGTGCAACTATTAAAAATAGTCCCCAACCAGGGACACAGACCAAAAGAGGGAGGGACACTGAAGCCACATATTCACCAATTAAAGCCTTTTCAGGGAAGAAGAAGGCCAAGACCTTAGTTTCCACACAAGGGGCACACACAGCACAGATACATCCACCTGTATCTGTGCCTTCTCAAATTCAGCTTGATGTGATTCCAGAAAATGTGGAGTCACAGCCCCATTCTCTCATAATAGAAACACACCAATCATCAAACTCTCTATCACCCTCTCTGGATGTGGATATGATATTCACATCAATTCCTGATTCTCCCTCATTAAAACTCAGGGAGGAGCCCCACTCAAAACCTGATGATCATCATCTTTTAGATGATTTGTTGGATCATCAGCCAATTCTTTCAGATGTAGTTGAAGAATCTATGTTACCTCACTTAAAATCAATTCACACAGATTCAACAATTGTGTCACTTTCAATATCTACATCTTTTCCTTCTTCAACGGATATCTCTCATCCGTTGACAAGTGGTTGTTCTTCAACGGATAAGCTTAACAGCAGTTATCCGTTGATACCATCAGTTTCCACTTCAACGGATACTCCCTATCCGTTGATGGTCTCTACACACATAACAGAAACAATTCCAACTGTAGAGGACATGGTTACTGTACAATCACTTTTAGGTTTGAGGGAAGGGAGTGATCTTTTGAGTGAGAGGCTGGGTTGCTCCCAGGCAAAAGGAGAGGTTGAGAGTCACCATATGCATGCTATTTCTTCCAGCATGGCAAAAGTGAGTGAGGGGAGTGCCACCTTAGAAGGTGAGGGTGAGGGTGTGAGGGTGTGTGTGAGCCAGGGGGAGCCCCTGATGCAAAAAAATAGAGAAAATGAGAGAAAGGCAGGTACAGAAGCTATAAGGGTGGATCCAGCCATTGCTAGTGAGTCAATGACAGTGGATGATGCAGAAAAGGAAAGACAATTTCAGCAACATTACAAAGCTGTAATTGATAACATTTCCTTGGATGCTGACACTTTTACTCATCCTGTTTCAGCCTATCAATTATTGGCTGCTCAGGGCAATGTGGAGGCAGAACAGACTTTAAACATTGTACACACTTCGAAATCTCTTCTCAGAGATAAAGCTGCTGTTAACAGGCTGCCTTCTCAAGCTGGTGAGCCATCTGAAGAATTTGGAGTAAATTCTAATGATGATGACTCTGATTCTTTGGATGAGAGCATGAACTTAGGGGGAGTAGCAGGCCCAAGTTCTGTTCCAGATCTTCCTGAATGGGCATGGGCAAAAGCATCAACACCAGGAGAGTTTGGTGTCACTTTGGTCAGACAAGTCATGACAATTCAGAAGGCCCTTCAGGAGACTACAGATGTTGGTACCAAGGCAATACTTCAAGCTCATCTGGAATCTCTGCATCTCTTGCAGTTGCAGCATTTCAAACAGAATCTAAGTGTGGATGAGCTCAAGCAGGACATTGCTAATCTGAAATCCTACAATGCTGAGAAGTTGGATTCAGTCATACCTTATGGTACTATGCAAGATTTGTTGGGGAGACTGAGGAAAGAATCTGATGCTGACAAGAGGCTGGCCAGATTGGAAACCAGAGTTCAGATCATTGAAGACTCTATGGTCACTATTCTTCAATATTCTTCAGAATCAACAAACTCAAACAAATCTACTCATGCAGCTGGCAAAAGCACAAGGCTTGACCCCTACCCTTGATGATAACAAAAAGGGGGAGAATAAAGGGGAAGGAGAGCCATCAACAACAGTTCAAATTTCTCAAGTGCTAGTTCCTACCATCACCACTTCTCCAATTATTCAAATCAAAGGAAAGCTTGATGGAATTGATCTAATCCAGATAGCAGCAGCTGAATTGCAAGTCAAAGAGCAAAGGATGAAGATTGATGAAAAGATGCAACACATATTTGGTTCTACAACTTCTCAATCACAATCTGTGAAGCACAGCACAAAAGTGAAATCAATTATTGTGGAGCTCAAGCCAGTAGGGAGGAATAAGGGTGGAGAGACTTCCTCCAAGAATCTGAAATCTATGGTTCTCAAGCCCAACACCAGATCCAATAAGGACTCTACAAAGAATCCTCTAAGCCTTGCTCAGATGAAAGGAGTGGATTTTCCTCTTCCAAAGCCTGATGAAGACAAGCTTTTGGGTAGAAGTATCACAAAGCACAAAGAGACCATGGATGTGACTGTAAGGAGGAACATGGCTATTATCTTCAGAGAGGGAAAGAGCATATGTGTGATGCAAGGACATCCCAAATTCTCAATAGTCAAGAGGGAAGAAACCAGAAGGTTGAAGGAAGAAGCCAAACAGCTAAAGGCTGACAAAAGAGCACAAGCAAAGCTTGAAAAACAGCTAAAGTCAAGTCAGGCTGAAGAACAAAAAGAAATTGAAGACAAAAGTGAAGATGAAGCTATGGGGGACATGGTTGATACTGATATGGAAGAGAGAAGTAAGGAAAGAGAAGAATGGCAGAAAGGGAACAGAAAGAAGGCCAATGCAAAGAGAAAGATGGTAGATAAGACTGAAGAAACCCAATCAAAATCAAAACCACTACCCTCTATTCCTGAACCCATTGTGCCTAACCCCTTCATGAATATTCATGGTGAAACAATCATTCCCAAGGAGGAACCAATTGATTGGGACACCATCAAATTGCCTACCTTCCTAACCTCTTCTCCGCCATCAAAGAAGCAGAAAAGAAGAATCAAATCAACACCCTCTAAAGCCTCAATCAAATTCACACAGAAGCCTAAGCCTAAGCCTCAAGCCTCTAAGGATGATTATGTTCACATCTGTGACATAAAAGAATTTTCAGATATTAAACTCTATCTGGATGAGCTGGAGGAAGTAAGGGGAATAGGTGCCTACAGACAGCTACCAGAAAGACTAGTGTTCAAATACAAAGGAAGTGGGGAAAGAACTTGGCCTCTCTACAGGATTCTGAATGAAGGCTACTCTATCTTGAGTAGAGTCTACTTAGCCATACAAAGGGATTCTGGCTTTACCAGGACTGCCAAGACTGAGATTCTCAACAAGATTGCCAACATAAGGAAAACTTGGAGGGAGCCCAATGCCTTGCCTAGAACATTACTCATTCAAGAAAGAGGAATTACAGTTCATAAATCTCCTCATCTATTGATGGAGTTCAAAGATAACAAAGGAGTCAGAAGATTTTTCAGAATTGAAGATCAGCTCAAGATTGCCAGTAATGAAACTCTCAAGGATATGCAATCTAAGTTGGACATCAATGAAGAAGATGAAGTTGAATTCTACAGACAACTTCAACTTCAAATAGAGGAGAATGACAGGAGGCTAGAAAAGAAAACAAGGAATCAAAGGAAAAGAAACTAATCTGCTCAGGCTAAAGGAGCACCCTTGGAAACAATGTAATTCTTCAATTCCATCTCAGCAAACACATTTTTGCAGCACTTTTGAATTTCTGCTTTATTACAGTTTATATATTTGTCAAGTGTTTTGTTATCATCAAGCTAAACCCAAATTTATGCCTACAGTTCTAGTAGACATAAATAGGGGGAGATTGTTAGGAATATGTGTATTAGTTTGATGATAAGTTAAACAAAACACTTAAGTAGAAATCTAGTGTTCGTAGCCTCAACGGATAAGACCATCTTGGCTATCCGTTGAAGGAGTAGCTTTACTTAGCAATAAGTTTAGTATTGTAGCACATTTCATTCTCTGGATTCAAGTTGTAATTCTTAGATCTTGTAGGAAATTATCAGTCATGTTGACTACTAGTGGATATGCAAATAGGATGGCTAATTATAAATATTTCATGCCTTGTAATTTTGTATAAGTGAAGAAGTATCAACGGATATTGAAGACCTTCAACGGATAAGAAACAAAGCTTCAACGGATGTCTCTAATGCTTCAACGGATAATATCCATCAACGGATAAGTGCTTCAACGGATAAAGACTTCAACTGATAATGCATCAACGGATAAAGCTTCAACGAATAAAGCCTCAACGGATAAGGCATCAACGGATGAAAGCTTCAACGAATGCTTAGTTCATTAGCAGTTGATAGTGACAATTTACAAGCTGATAGAGGCACATGGGTTGACAGATACAAACTGGAATGTGGAAGCCTCTAGGAGGAATCAAGAAAATGCAGCATTTCCATTCTGATGCAAACAAGGAAGTATTCAAAGATCTACAGCCAAGCCTAAATTGCATTTGATAGAGAAATGAAGAAGAAACATGTGAAGAATCTTTTTAATTGTATTTTATAGTTTTGTCTTCACTTGTAAACTTGGTGATATATAAACCAAGTAGCAGCTAGTAATTAGACATGAATTTTCCTGAGCTGTTTAGAAATATCCAGAGAGAAAATCATCTAGTTTGTACTAGGAAGCAGCTGTGATTTAATTCTTTGAATCACAGATTTTCTGAAATAACACATCTCTGGTGGAACAACAAATCCACCAGAAAAGTTTTTAAGTTCTTTGTGTTCTTTACATTTGTGTTTGAATATATATCTGTCTGTATTAGCTTCAAGCAATTCACACACTTGTTCTCAAAAACACTTAGCCTTAGAAACTGCTCAAAACTTGAAAAAGTTTTGAGATTTACATTCAACCCCCTACTGTAAATCTCATTGTTAGTCCACTGGGAATAACAACTAGTGACTATTCCCCATGCAAGTACTCAAGAATATTAGTTTATTTTAAAGAGTAACTATTCCCCATGCAAATAAGCGTGTACTCCCTACACGAAAAAGTAACTCTCTCTATCAGCAAGCAATCAGATAAAATTATCACTATCAGCATACGCAAAGCAACATAAATAATGTACTAGTCTACTAATAATGGACTAACATATTTCCACGTAAGCAAGAAATCATATAAGCATGTAAATGTGTCAATAAGTCAGAGAAATTTAGAGACTAAGTATGTCAAAAGTATTTTTATGAACAGAATTTTATGAATTAAATTTGTTCAGTTTTTCATACTTTTTGCTTCTTTTGATATGTTATTTATTAAGTTCACATACTGAAGATATGACGTAATAAATATTCCGTTTACTTAAAATTTTGAGAAATTCCAAGTTAATATTAATGGAGAAGTCTGGGTATTTATAGAAAAAGTAAAATACTTATCGAGAAGTCAAATAAACATTTGATATTAAACTTATCGAGAAGTAATTTTAAATATGAAAAAGGTACATTCGAGAAGTCAAGTGACTTATCGAGAACTCTGATAAATGCCCAGTTTGTCCAAAAAGGACTGAAATAATTCTAATTTATTTGAATTGAATCAAATTAAAATCAGAATAAATTTTCCAAAAGTATTTGTCTAAAATAATTCATTGAATTAAATTATTTTAGTTCTGAGTTATTGATAAGTCTCAAAATATCCTTGTCGAGAACTCTGTGAATTAACACTATTAGAGAACTCTACATGGTCTTATCAATAAGTCATAATAGAGCTTATCGAGAAGTCATTCGAGAAGTCTGTAAATTGACTTCTCGAGCACTCACTCGAGAACTCCAAAATGACTTGTCTATAAGTAATTTTGACCTATCGAGAACTCAGTTCTCTATACCTTTGAGTACTATTTATCTGCCTTGTACTAATTTTTACACATTTAAGATGTAAATTAACAACTAAGCAGTCTACTTAGAATTTGAAATATTCTAAGTTAATTTTTGAGTTTTTAAAGAAAAATAAATATACAGAGCTTCTGAAATATTTATAATTCATATTTCAGTTAATTTCCAATTAAATCAAACTGGGTTGATTTATTAGAAATTAATCTGCTACAAAACATTAGCTGAGTTCTTGCCTTAGGATGAAGAATTGAGCATTCCAATTTCACTCACAAGTCTAGTGAAGGTTGCTTCATCCAAAGGTTTAGTAAAAATATCAGCTAATTGTTTTTCTGTTGGAACAAAAATGAGCTCAATGGTACCATTTGCAGCATATTCCCTGATAAAATGGTACCTAACATCAATGTGCTTTGTTCTAGAATGATTAACTGGATTAGCTACTATAGATATGGCACTAGTATTATCACACATAATAGGATTTTTGTGTAACACTAGACCATAGTCCATCAGCTGATTTCTAATCCAAAGCACTTGAGCACAACAACTTCCAGCAGCTATATATTTAGCCTCAGCTGTGGAAGTTGACACAGATTGCTGTTTCTTACTGTACCAGGACACAAGTCTTTGACCAAGAAATTGACAGCTTCCACTAGTACTTTTCCTATTAACCCTGCATCCAGCAAAATCTGCATCTGTGTATCCAACAGCTTCAAAGCCAGTTCCCTTAGGATACCATAATCCCAAGTTTGGAGTTTCCTTTAAGTATCTGAAAATCCTTTTGACAGCCATCAAATGTGATTCCTTTGGATTGGCTTGAAATCTGGCACATAGACAAGTAGCAAACATGATGTCTGGTCTACTAGCAGTCAAATACAGCAATGATCAAATCATCCCTCTATAGCTTGAAATATCCACACTCTTGCCTTTCTTGTTTTCATCCAACTTGGTTGCAATAGACATTGGTGTAGATGCAGGTGAGCTATCCACCATACCAAATTTCTTCAATAAGTCATTCACATATTTGGTTTGGCTGATAAAAATACCATCACTTCTTTGACTAACTTGAAGGCCAAGGAAGTAACTCAATTATCCCATCATGCTCATTTCATACTCACTCTGCATTATCCTAGAGAATCTTTGACAAAGCTTTTCATTTGTAGATCCAAAGATGATATCATCCACATAGATTTGAACTAGGATCATATCTTCACCATGCTTCTTGTAGAAGAGAGTCTTATCAATAGTACCTCTAGTAAAACCATGTTTGAGTAGAAATTCTGACAGTGTGTCATACCAGGCTCTTGGTGCCTGTTTCAATCCATATAAAGCCTTAAGTAATTTGTAAACAAATTTAGGAAATTCAGGATCTTCAAAGCCAGGTGGCTGTTGCACATAAACTTCTTCTTCTAATTCACCATTGAGAAAAGCACTCTTGACATCCATTTGATACACCTTGAAATTTGAGTGTGCAGCAAATGCCAGAAAGATTCTTATTGCTTCTAGTCTTGCAACAGGAGCAAAAGTCTCATCATAGTCAATTCCCTCTTCTTGTGAGTAGCCTTTAGCAACCAGCCTTGCTTTGTTTCTAGTAACAATTCCATTTTCATCCATTTTGTTCCTATACACCCACTTAGTTCCAATTATGCTTCTATTCTTTGGTGCAGGGACTAATTTTCAAACTTTGTTTCTCTCAAACTGATTCAGCTCCTCCTGCATATCACATATCCAGTCAGGATCCAATAGGGCTTATTCAGTTTTCTTGGGCTCTATTTGAGATAGAAAATATGCATGTAGGCATTCATTAGCAGTTGCACTTCTAGTTCTCACACCAGTTGAGGGATCACCAATAATAGCTTCTACTGTATGACTCATATCCCACTTTCTGGTGTGTGTCTGTTGACTAGTGCCTTCATCATTTTCTTCAGTATTACCATGACTGTCATTTCCATTTTCTCCTTCTCCCCCTGAGTTTGTGCTATCAAATTCAGGTGTCTGAAGAGAGCTTTCATTTCCATGATTTTGTTCAGAGGTTTCTTCATTTGTCACTTGTTGTGTCACAACTTCATCTTCCTCATCAAAATCACTATCAATGGTTAGGTTTTCAAATGCAAGGGCTTCAGCATCATTTACATCAAGGCATTTTAAGCCTGGACACTTGTCATCATCAAAAGTCACATCTGTGCTTTCCATAATTTTCTTTTAATCAATCACATAAACTTTGTAGGTTGTTCTTTCCAATGAATATCCCAGAAAAATTGCTTCAAAAGCTTTAGAGTCAAATTTTCCCACATATTCAGAGTTGTCTTTTAGAATATAACACTTGCTTCCAAACACATGTAGATGCTTCACTGTAGGCTTCATGTTAGACATGATTGAGTAGGGTGATTTGCCATGAGCTTTGTTGATGAGATATTTGTTTTGAGTGTAGCATGCAGTATTAACAGCCTCTTCCCAAAAACTAGTTAGCAACTGAGCATCTTGTAGCAAAGTTCTAGCAGCTTCTACCAATGTTCTATTTTTCCTCTCAACTACTCCATTCTGTTGAGGTGTTCTAGCTGCTGAAAATTCTTGAACAATGCCTTTGCTTTTGCAGAATTCACTTAATGTTGAGTTTCTGAATTCTGTTCCATTATCACTCCTCAATCTTTTCACACTTACTTTTCCTTCAGCTTGCTTCTCAATTTTCTTGATGTGCTCAATTATAATGTTTGGAATTTCATCTTTAGAGTACATGAACTCAACCCAAGTGTATCTTGAAAAATCATCAACCATGACAAGGGCATATTTGTTCCTTGAAATGGATAAGACATTTACTGGCCCAAACAAGTCCATGTGAATAAGTTGCAGAGGTGCACTTATGGAATTCACAGATTCTGACTTGTGACTTGATCTTTTCATCTTTCCTTTCTGACAAGCTTCACAAACTTCCAGTTGAGTAAATTCCAGACTGGGCATGTCTCTCACAAGCTCCTTCTTGACTAAGGTGTTGATTGCTTTGAAATTCAAGTGAGATAGCTTTTTATGCCACAGTTTGCTTTGCTATTCTGATGCCTTGGTATAGAAACAACACACTCCTTCCTTATTTGTTGAGTCTAAGTCTGCAACAAATAAGCTTCCCTTTCTTACTCCCTTAAGAGCAATTTCACCAGTCTTTTTGCTAATAAAAGCACAATCTTCTTTGTTGAAAACAACTTGAAAACCTCTGTCTGCAAATTGACTAACACTTAAAAGATTTACTTCTAATCCAGCAACTAGTGCTACATCTTCAATGACAATATTTCCAGAAATAATCTTGCCATATCCCATTGTGAATCCTTTGCTGTTGTCTCCAAAGGTCACCAAAGGGCCAACCATCTCCTCAAATTATGATAGCAGGGCCTTATCACCTGTCATATGCCTGGAACATCCACTATCAATGATCCATATGACCTTCTTCCCTTTGCCCTGCACACAATGAGGATTAATTGTGTTTAGCTACCCAAGCTGTGTTGGGCACTTTCTTCTTGTTAACTGATTTGGCAGAAGTAGAATGAGAATTTTGAGATAAAATGGAATTCATAGACTGTTGAGCATTTTCCCTTTCAGATATAGAACCAAATTTTGATTCTATGAGATCAATTCTCAACTTGTAGCAACTCTTCATCACTTTCATGTTGCAGGGAATGCAGTCAAACTTGTCACAGAATGAATAGGGATCATTTGCCTTAGCTTCATTGTACTTGCAGACTCCTTCAGGTGAATTGCTAACAATCTTTTTACAAAGATGAGTTAGGTGATTCATTGATCCACAATTCTCACACCTCTTTCTAGGAGCATCTGCAACATAAGCAAAATTATTCTTTTGTTTATCCCAATCTTTCCATTTTTATTCTTCTTTTTCTTTTTGACCTGTTTAGCTTTAATCTCCTTCACTGGCTCCTTAGTTCCTTGATTGGCTTTTGGTGTTTCAACAGAGATGGAAGACTGAGTTGTCTCATCATTTTTCTTTTCCTTGTCCTCATCAGCTATCTCATGTTTGATGATCAACTCTTCTTCACTGAAGTTCACTTCACATGCCTTGAACAAAGGTGATTAAACTTTTTTCAAAATAATTGGAACATCTTCAGTTTCAGTTGATTTCCCTTTGTCACTGACAGACTTCCTCTTGTTGTTCAAATCCTCATAATCAAGACCAATGGCAATGTTTGCACA
The DNA here is from genome assembly GCF_009905375.1 of Apium graveolens. Lineage (NCBI taxonomy): Eukaryota > Viridiplantae > Streptophyta > Magnoliopsida > Apiales > Apiaceae > Apium > Apium graveolens. The sequence goes on along the minus strand of NC_133651.1, from coordinate 140,241,971 downwards.
TGGCTTGTTCTTTTCATGATATTGGCCAGTCAAATCAGAAGCATTTTTGAAGGATTTCAGCTTCACTTCATTCTTCTCCAGCTTTTCTCTCAATACTGCTTCAATTTCACTTGCACACTTTAATTTGTTCTTTTAGTATGCATTTTCTTCCTTAGCAGTATCAAGCTCAACGAGCAACAATTCAGTCTCTTATTTTTCACTCTCAAGTTTTTCATTGATCTTTTTCAATCTGCTAACTTCCTCATTTGCAGCAACCATGCTTGTATGAATGTGGAATATTTATGTGCTCATCTTTTCAACAGTTTCCTTATATTGACTCACATTTAAATTAATTGTGGTAAGAGTTGGTACCTGTGATTTAGATGATGAAGAATCTCCTTGCTCCAAGGCCATGAATACATAGTTTCCAACTTCTTCATCTTCATCATTATCTGAATCATCCCAGCTCTTGCCCTCTGCAATATAAGCTTTCCCTTGTTGCTTCTTTAGAAGAGCATCATACTTTGCTTCCAATTGAAGATAGGCTTTGTCTTTCTTTGCCTTCTTGGGTTTTCTACATTCTGTAGCAAAATGGCCCAACTCATCACAGTTAAAGCACTTTATTTTTTGTCTATCAACAGATCCAGTTTTGTAGCCAGTTTTGCTATCAGGAGTGTACTTCCCTTTTCCTTTCCAGCTGTTGTCTTTGTTGAAGGACTGTCCTTTGCTCTTGAAAAATCTTGGTTTCTTTACTCTAATATTAGAGAATTTTCTATCCAAGTAAGCCATTGATTTGTCTAGCTCATCAAGCTCATCAAGAGTGTAGAACTCATCTTCTTCATCCAATTCCAGTATGACTTGCTCTTCAGTGTCATTGACTCTTTTCTCACTTGTAGAAGTTGCTGGAGTTGGGAATCTTTGCTCATCATTAGAAGTTTGGCCATCATTCACAATCAATGCACTTGAGCCATCCATTACATATCCTTGACCAGCCCTTAATGACTTCTTTTGAATCATTTCAAGTTCATAAGTTTTCAGAACCCCATAGAGCACTTCCAGTGTGATTTCACTCAGATCACTTCCTTCTCTGATTGCAGAGATCTTTTGTTCCAAATGGTCAGGGAGAGTGAGCAAGAACTTCAAATTCACTTCTTCAATATCATAAAATTTATCATGAAGCTGCAAGTCATTTATCAGCTTATTAAACCTTTCAAACACATCAGTAATACCCTCCTTTGGTTTAGCCAAAAAACCCTCATACTGAGAAATTAATATCCTTCTTTGATTTGACCTAACCTCCTCAGTTCCTTCACAAAGTATTTCAATCTTTTCCCAGATCTGTTTAGCAGTGTCACTGTAACACCCCCAGATCCGGGGTCGGGGATCCGGGTCGTCACGGTCTTTCTTTCCACAATATCACTTCACTTAATTAATAATAATTAACCTTATACTGTGACCCCACACTAACACACACCACAACCTGTTATAGTCTCAGAGATCAAATTGAAATAAGTACAAGTCTTTGAATCCACAATTTAAAAGTTATTACAACCCAAAATGATTACTTAATAAGTTTACACTTAATTGCCATTATCTGCCACAAGTTATAATTATACATAATTGATTCTCAAAAGTAGAAGATCTGATCTACCAATAGATCTACCTCTGCAGCTGTAGCAGCTATGATCTCAACGGGAAGGCGCGGGGCGCTTCCCACGCTCTTGCGTTGGGTCTGCTTGAGTCTGACCATCCTTCCTAACTGTTGTTGTGTGATGAAGAAATAAAGCAAGAGTGAGCATTACAGCTCGCAAGATAATATATAGTGTAAACAATAATGCAAGCATCTAAATGGATAACTTGCTGGAAACCTTTATCAGGTGAAAGATAATTACTTACTGGATATAAGCAAAAACAAGGGATGAAGTTACCAATTACTTCACTATACTTATATAATTTATAAGGCTACTTGAACTACCACTGTTCAAAGTATTATAGGTTTAAAAAGGTCATCCCATAGATGAGACCACAAGTTAAGACTTGAATAGATTCAATCTTTGAAATATTATTGAATGAAATAAAGTTACGAGATACTTTATTTAGTCCCGATATATATCCACATATATATCTCTTAAACATTTCCTGGAACCTCTGTTATGTAAAGTATGAACAGAGTTTGTAACATCCAATGAATTTTGGAAAGGAAACGAATTTTGGCATAAACCCGATATCTTGCTGATCAGGCAAAGATACCAATAAGTAACCTTTTCTACTAGTAGATGGATGAATCCCCCACCGGTCATCACCCTGGTCGTATTAAGACCTTGTGCTGGACCGCCACCCGGCCTCTTACACGTTGATGGACTGCCACCCAGCCACTTACACTTTGATAGACCGTACCCCGGCCTGTCGCTTATGCCGACTCAATTAGATGGGCTTACTTCCCAAACGTTGGGTAAGTAATCAATTCATTTGTTTTCTCAAAACAGCAACCACGTTGCGAATGTAAAATACACCACAGAGCTGGATCCCCCAGGTTTTGAGCGAGTATTTAAATCCCCTTTGAAAGGAAGATCTTAAATATAAAAATGAGTTTTGGGGTCCACTCTAACTTTAAGAATCATTCTGAAGACTCGAAAACATTTTTAAGAATGTTTGGAGTACTGCTGATTTATTAAAATAAATCAGTCCCGATATATTCGAAATATCTGAATATTATTATTTAAATAATATTCTCATAAAGATAATCCTTATTAAAAATATTCGAAGTAGAAGTTTTAAAACTCATACTTGAAATGAATATTAAATAACAAAAGATATACTTATACGAAAGTACTATCTTTATTTGAATAATCGAAAATAAGTTTGATTATCGAAACATTATTCCTTGATAAAATAAAGAATATTATTAAATAATAAGCGGAGTCATAATACCTCGAATGAATATTATAAATAATATTCATTAAATAAAATAAACGGAGTCATACATCCTCAAATGAATATTCAAATAGTATTCATTAAATAATATAAACTGAGTCATAAGCCCTCGAATGAATATTCAAAATAATATTCATTTAATAAAATAAAAGTTATCAAGTAAACCTTATTCGATTAATAGTTTTGAAAACTATATCAACACATATATATATATATATTTAATATATATATATATATATATAATATACTCGGGAACATCGACTCCCGGTTTAGAAATATGTTCACCTTTTGATCCCCTATACTAAGGGTAAACTCAAATACCGCTTATCTCTAGCATAGGTATTATGCAACTATAAGCATTGAACCAACAGATATATTAATCAAGAATATGAAACAGGCATACATATATACCATATCACATGCTACAATATATCGTAAGAATTTTCTAATAACAAATATGCATTTATCGCAAGATCATGCATATACACATATACATCACAACAACAGTTATACGGGTAGAAAACTTGCCTGAGCGACTGGGGGTTATAAATGGCTCGGGACGAGTCTGGTAACCTATAAACAACATGTGAGTTGGAATTAAACCAAAGTCACTTGTAAATCTATACTTTAACCAAATTAGACTCTCACGCTCGCTTTGCGCTTACTGATTCTCTTAAGTCACTCGAGTACCCTCGGCTCCACCATTTTTAATAAATTAACCATTACGAGTTTTAAGGCGATTCTTTCGCGAGTGTCTTACTAACTTCCTAACACACTTAACATAATTGTTTCATACACTAATTAACCCTATTTAGGTCTTTAACCTATGTTTCAAAGTAAGGTGAGGGGTAATGTTTCGTTCGCGAAACGTCGTTACTTAAAACGGCCGTTTCTCCTAAACCGTACATCGGAATCAAACGAACCACATATCAAAACGAAGCTCGTAACATGAACTATCTAAAAATGGCAATGGTCAAAACCTAGCAGGGAGTTCTCGGGTCCTAATGTTATGAACAAAAGCAGTCTAAAGTAAATCGGACATTACGACGACTATGTTTACGCGATTTCCCAATTTTATACCATTCCAATTCAATCACTAATCAATCCCAATTCATTCATACAACCAACATCCATCCACAATACATCATAATAGCGCCAATCAACTCAAGTTCTTCCAATTTATGTTGTTCTCATCATGAATTTAAACTATACTTAATTCCTTTAACAAATCAACAAGATTCAACATTCATTTCACCACTATTTCAACCCAAACTCTAAACCAACAAGCATTAAGCTACTATATTACCATAACAACCAAAATCATCCTAATATACAAAGTAAAGCTAGGGTTTGGAGATGATATACCTTCCTTAAAGTGATGTGAGTAGCTAGGAAGCCTTAAGAAGCCTTGAGATGTCTTAGGGATGCTAGGATCTTAAAGGAAAACAAGAAAAAATCAAGTTAAAAATCTTGAAATCACTATTCATTATCTTCTTCATTGATTTCTTGAAGAAGATTGTGAATGATTTGGAGGCTTAAACTCATAGGATAGCCATAACTATGCATAAGGAGTACTAGAGAATTATCTTACCAATTTAGGAAGCTTGGAACTTGAATTTTGAAAATTCCTCTTCTTAAAAATGGAAAAAGCCGTGAGGAAGCTTCTTGGTGAAGAGAAATAAAATTTTTGTTTTGATGAAATGATTTTTTTTGGCTTGGTGGATGTAGTTTTGTTTGGAGTTTTGGTTAATTACCTTATTAACCTTGTCTTTGTGTGGTTTTAATTCAACCACATCTCCTTCCCCTTATGTCATGCTTATGTCATACTTATGATGTCATCATCCCTTACTTGCCCTCTTCTTATTGGTTGGATGACCTCATCATCCCTAACCTCCTTGATTAACTCCCTAATTGTTTGCCTAATGACCGATCTGTTATATGGTTCGCTTAACTTTCGTTCTCGTTTCTCGTTTGAGGGATCATACCCGGGATCTTATTACTTGGGTTTCCTTAACCTTTCTCAATACATTATATTCCTTTTATGATCCTCTCTGATAATCCTTTAATTTAAATCCTTTTTATCCTGTTACCTTATACTCAATTCTTTCTGTATCTAGTGGATTTCCGGGAAAAATCAAAGTGTTCGGAATTAGATTCTGACGATCTTTACATACACTTATATACCATATAGAGTACTAATAAAATCTCAGAATATCCATAAAAGAAACCCTACACAGTGTGGCATGAACAGTTTTCTTATTCAGCAATATCAGCAAAAACACTATTCATAAGGGTTACAAAGAGTTCAAAATTTTGGGGTTATTACAGTCTCCCCTCCTTAAAAGGATTCCGTCCCGGAATCAAATAGAAAACAATTGGGGGTACTTTTCTAGCATTGCGCTCTCTAGTTCCCAGGTTGATTCTTCCACATTATAATTCTGCCATAGCACTCTGACTAGCTTGATCACTTTGTTCCGAAGCACCTGCTCCTTCTTATCCACAATCTTTACTGGTTTCTCCACGTAAGTCAGATCTGGTTGCATATCCACATGCTCATACTCCACTATGTGTCTGGCATCCCGATGATACTTCCTTAGCATTGACACATGGAACACATTATGAACTTGTTGTAGGTTCGGGGGTAAGGCTAGCTCGTAAACCAACTTCCCAATCCATCTTAGTATCTCAAAAGGTCCAATATATCTTGGGCTTAGTTTTCCTTTCTTTCCAAATCTCATTAATCCCTTCCAAGGGGATACCTTCAGCAGTACTAAGTCCCCTACTTCATATTCCTTGTCCTTTCGGGCTAGGTCTGCATATTTCTTCTGTCTGTCTTGGGCTACTACAAGCCGCCCTCTGATAAGATCCACTATGTCTTTGGTCCTTTGGACCACTTCGGGTCCGAGCATCTTCCGCTCCCCTACTTCATCCCAGAATAAGGGAGATCGACACCTTCTTCCGTACAGGGCCTCATAAGGCGGCATTCCGATGCTAGCATGAAAGCTATTGTTATAAGAAAACTCGATCAATGGCAAGTGATCATCCCAACTCCCTTTAAAGTCTATTGCACAGACTCTCAACATATCCTCTAGTGTCTCGATGGTCCTTTCACTCTGCCCATCCGTCTGGGGATGGTACGCGGTACTCATATTTAACTTGGTCCCCGCACATTCTTGAAAGCTCCTCCAAAATCTGGAGTTGAATCTGGGGTCTCGGTCTGAGACAATGGACGCTGGGACTCCATGTCGCATCACTATTTCCTTAAGGTAAATGTCCACCAGTCTATCGATGGTGTATCTCTCATTGATAGGAATGAAATGAGCTGACTTTGTCAGTCGGTCTATGATCACCCATATGGCATCGTGGTTGGCCTTCGTCCTTGGTAAGCCGATAACAAAATTCATGGCTATCTGTTCCCATTTCCATTCGGGAATCTCCAGGGGTCGTAAAAGTCCACTGGGTCTCTGGTGCTCTGCCTTTACTCTTTGGCAAGTCAAACATTTGCTTACCCATTCTGCTACGTCCCTCTTCATGTTGGGCCACCAGTAATACTCCTTCAAATCCCTATACATCTTGGTGCTTCCCGGGTGAATGGAATACCTTGAACTATGGCTTTCATCCAAAATCTCATCTTTAAGCTCTTGAACGTTCGGAACCCAAATCCGGTAGGAGTACCTCATTATCCCTTTATCATCTTTCTCAGTATGGATCTCCTCTCCAGTCATTGACTCTCTACCTTCATTCATTATATTCTCTTGGCACAATCTGATCTTTTCCAATAACTCTGGCTGCATTGAGATCTCAAAAAGCTTTTCGATTTCGGTTCCGGTTACCTTTACTTCTATTTCCATTCTCTCAAAATCCCTTATCAATTCTTCCGAAGTCATTATCATTCTGAGTCTTTCCTTTCTACTAAGGGCATCAGCCACCACATTGGCTTTCCCCAGATGATAGAGAATCTAACAATCATAGTCCTTGATTAGCTCTAACCATCTCCTCTGGCGCATGTTGAGCTCTTTCTGCGTAAATATGTACTTGAGGCTCTTATGGTCTGTGAAAATCTCGCACTTCTCTCCATACAAGTAGTGCCTCCAAAATTTTTAAGGCAAAAACTATTGCCGCTAGCTCAAGATCATGGGTAGGATATCTAATCTCGTATTCCTTCAGTTATCTCGATGTATACGCAATCACTTTACCGTGCTGCATAAGCACACACCCTAATCCTTTGTGCGACGCGTCACTATATATCACAAAATCTCCTTTTCCGTCTGGCAATGCCAACACCGGGGCCGGTACCAACCTTTTCTTTAATTCTTGAAAACTGTTCTCGCATTTCTCCGTCCATTCAAACTTCTCTGTCTTACGAGTAAGTCGTGTCAAAGGGGCTGCGATCTTCGCAAAGTCCTGTACAAATCTACTATAGTAGCCGGCCAATCCTATGAAACTCCTTACCTCTGTGGGTGTGGTTGCCCTTTCCCAATTTGAGACCGCCTCTATCTTGGAGGGGTCGACCAATATTCCTTCTTTATTGATCACATGTCCTAAAAACTGTACTTCATTCTGCCAGAATTCACACTTCGAGAATTTGGCATATAACTGTTCCTCTCTGAGTATTCCTAGAGCTATCCTCAAATGCTCTGCATGTTCTGCCTCAGTCCTTGAGTAGATTAAGATATCATCGATAAAAACTATCACACACTTGTCCAAGTACTTCTTAAATACTCTGTTCATTAAATCCATGAAAGCCGCTGGGGCGTTGGTTAATCCAAAGGACATTACCAAGAACTCATAATGCCCATACCTGGTACTGAACGCTGTCTTGGGAATATCTTCGGGTTTAATCTTTAGTTGGTGATACCCAGTTCTCAGGTCAATCTTGGAAAAATAAACAGCATCCTTTAGCTGGTCGAACAGATCGTCTATTCTAGGTAACGGGTACCTGTTCTTTATGGTTAGCTTGTTCAACTCTCGATAGTCGATGCACAGTGTCATGCTCCCATCTTTCTTCTTAACAAATAAAACCGGTGCTCCCCATGGAGACACACTGGGTCTTATCATACCCTTATCCAAAAGTTTCTGCAATTGGATAGCTAATTCCTTCATTTCTAACGGGGCTAACCGGTAAGGTGCTTTTGAAACTGGCGCCGTCCCTGGGGCCAACTCAATCACAAATTTAATCACTCTATCGGGTGGTAATCCCGGAAGGTCTTGTGGGAATACATCTTCAAATTCATTGACTACTGGAATATCTTGTAAGTTGGGCACCTCCTTTTGCGTGTCTACCACATAGGCTAGGTAAGCCTCATTTCCTTTTCGTAGCATCCTTCTGGCCTGGGCCATGGTCAAAAATTTCTGCGTCTGCCTCTTTCCCCTAAATATGACTTCTTTCTTTCTTGGAATATTCAACTTAACTTTCTTCCCTTTACAGTCTATCTGAGCATCATTGCTAGATAGCCAGTCCATTCCCAAAATTATATCAAATTCCCCTAACTTAAAAGGAATCAGATCAACACTGAAAGATTGTTCCCCTATGCCTAACTCACAGGCGGGGTGAATCAGATTAACAAGAATAACTTCATGGTTGGCTACTTCTACTTGTAAGGGCTCTATCAAGGGTTCAGCTTTAAGTCTTAATTTACGCGCAAAGTCCCTTGATATAAAAGATTTAGTTGCTCCTGAATCAAATAAAACGTTTGCACTGACTGAATTTAGAGAAAGGGTACCTGCTATCACATCTGAATCTTTCATAGCATCCTGGACTGTAATGTTGAAAGTCCTTGCAGTAGGTGGCTTATTAGAAGCAGCCCTGCTTGCTCCCGAAGCTGCTGGTTTGTTCATTTGGCATTCCCTCTTCCAATGAACCGGGCGTCCACACTGATGACAAGTGGTGATTGGGCGGGTAATGGGGGTTGGCGAAGTGCACTTGTCCGAATAGTGACCCTCTCGACCACACTTGAAGCAGATTACCGGCTTTCCTTTACACTCCCCAGAATGCATCCTTCCACAAGTGTTACAGGCTGGCAATGGGGGTCGAGACTGGTTGGAATAGGACATTCTTGACTTCTGGCCGCTCTAGCTCACATTCACGCTCATTGGCCGCTTAAACCCAGTGTTCTTTCCCGGTAGGGACACTGCTCCTCGATTAAATCTAGTTGGGAAGCTCCTTCCTGCGGAACCCCCACCCATGCTCATACTTTTCCTCTTTATTCCCTTCTTCTCCCTTTCCTTCTGCATCTGTTCACTTTCGGCTTCTACAATTGTTGCCTTTTGTACCAGAGTGGCATAATCCGTAAGCTCAAGGATTGCCACCCTATTCTGAATCCATGGTTTCAGTCCCTGCTGAAACCTCCTAGCTTTCTTTTCCTCGATGCTCACAAACTCCGGCACAAACCTTGATAACTCAGTAAATTTCGCTTCGTATTCTGCTACAGATAAGTTATTCTGCTTTAGCTCCAAGAACTTGAGCTCCATCTGGTTTTCCATAAACCTCGGGAAATACTTCCCCAGAAACAACTGACTGAACCTCTCCCAGGTTATGATAGCATCTGTCTCCATGTTTTTCTTGGCCTCCCACCAGTAGTTGGCCTCTCCTTTCAGAAGGTAGGTAGCAAATACAGTCTTCTGTGCCTCATCGATACTCAAAATCTCAAAGGATTTCTCCATTTCCTTTAACCATGCCCTTGCCTCAACTGGGTCGGCTGATCCGTGGAACTCAGGGGGCTTAAGGGACTTAAAAGCCCTGAAAGAGTTTGCCACAGCATTGTTATTTCCTTGAGGGGGTGAGTTGGGTTGACGTTCCAAGTTCTGCCTTAGTAGTTGCATGAACTGGCCCATGGGATCCATGCCTGGGTTTGGTACTGGTTGCTCAACCTCAGTTTCTCCTTCTTCAGCCTCTATCTCAAATCCCTCAATATCATATGTTTCCTCTTCCTCTTCATACAGGGAGTCATCCTGTTCCACATAATCCTCGTCTTCCTCTTCACTGTGTTCCTGGTTCCTATCATCCTGGTTATGGCTTCCCTGGTCCTCAGATCCAGGGTTCGCCCTAGTTCCAATCTTTCTTGGCGACATGCTACTGATAAAAAAAAATTATTGGGAAATTCAACGTTAGGTCACAATCATACACAACATTGTGCCTTGCACAGCTCTATAATGGGGAGAATGTATCTCGTAATTCTAATGTTTTATGACAGTTCTAATAAGAAGTGCAGTAATAATAATGATAAAAATAGTGATCTCGTCACTAAGGAACTGAACTGAAAGGAAACAAATATATACATAATGCGAGAAATACATAGTTTGATCTGGTCAAAAGTACAACAGTGCTACAGCCATCTGTCCCAAAAGTGATACACAAGAGTCTATCTGTCTAGTCAGAAAAAGGGATGCTATATACAAGTCAACTATCCCGGAAAATTGGCTCTTACTAAGGCCTCGATTAACTAGACAACTAGACTATCCCATCGTCAATCCTGAATCACACACCGGAGCGGGTCAGCTCCCATACCCTTTCCATCGCACGACGGAAGATATAGTCGGCCTGCCGCCTGGAGATCCTACCATGTCTGTCCCCCTGGAGCGATCTGAGTCTCGCTCGGGACTTGAGCTCTATCCCCGTCAGCTCCCTCCTCAAGGATCGGGGTATAGCAGCCCTGGTCTCATAAGCTCGGGTACGCCTACCCGCCCTCTCCACATCCAACTCCCTCCTGGCCTCATCCAGCCGGGCCTCAGCAACAGCCAATCGGGTCCTCAGTACATCCTGAACATAGCCGTGGGCTAACAAAGACTGCCTATGGGCAGGGTCGAGAGGTGGTGAATCCGGAGCCGCTGGGGGTGCCTCCTCGGTCTGCCTAGGCTCGGGAGTATCAGTCTCAGAGCTGTCATTATAAGTGCTCCAGGATGGTAGTGAAGGGGTAGGAGCTCTGACCACTGGGAGTGTGGGTAAAGGGGTACCAGTGTACACTACCATAGGTCCAACACGCTCCTCAGCTACTGGGACCTCATCCGGGTCCTCCTCATCTGAAATAGTAATGACCTCTGTCTCTAACTCCTCTGAGGGGTCCTCCTCATCTTCCTCCATCTCAGGCTCCTCCTGATCCTCGACATCTAGCAGTGCCTCATCATGCTCACGCTCGAACATCTCAGGGTCCTCTATCTCATGCGCCTACACATTAAATGAGCTAAGTTACTATCATGATAATTATAAGGGTTCCCGTAAGGGTTTTAACTGTCAGTGCTACTTTAAGTAGTCCGACCATGAACTTGGCAAGAGTTCCTATTATCTTTGCGAGTTGGTTATTATATCGTCGCATCAACTCTGAGGTTTATAACGCTTGGCTCTGATACCATTTCTGTAACATCCCCAGATCCGGGGTCGGGGATCTGGGTCATCACGGTCTTTCTTTCCACAATATCACTTCACTTAATTAATAATAATTAACCTTATGCTGTGACCCCACACTAACACACACCACAACCCGTTATAGTCTCAGAGATGAAATTGAAATAAGTACAAGTCTTTGAATCCATAATTTAAAAGTTATTACAACCCAAAATGATTACTTAATAAGTTTACACTTAATTGCCATTATCTGCCACAAGTTATAATTATACATAATTGATTCCCAAAAGTAGAAGGTCTGATCTACCAATAGATCTACCTCTGCAGTTATAGCAGCTATGATCTCAACGGGAAGGCGCGGGGCGCTTCCCATGCTCTTGCGCTGGGTCTGCTTGAGTCTGGCCATCCTTCCTAACTGTTGTTGTGTGATGAAGAAATAAAGCAAGAGTGAGCATTACAGCTCGCAAGATAATATATAGTGTAAACAATAACGCAAGCATCAAAATGGATAACTTGCTGGAAACCTTTATCAGGTGAAAGATAATTACTTACTGGATATAAGCAAAAACAAGGGATGAAGTTACCAATTACTTCATTATACTTATATCATTTATAAGGCTACTTGAACTACCACTGTTCAAAGTATTATAGGTTTAAAAAGGTCATCCCATAGATGAGACCACAAGTTAAGACTTGAATAGATTCAATCTTTGAAATATTATTGAATGAAATAAAGTTACGAGATACTTTATTTAGTCCTGATATATATCCACATATATATCTCTTAAACATTTCCTGGAACCTCTGTTATGTAAAGTATGAACAGAGTTTGTAACATCCAATGAATTTTGGAAAGGAAAAGAATTTTGGCATAAACCCGATATCTTGCTGATCAGACAAAGATACCAATAAGTAACCTTTTCTACTAGTAGATGGATGAATCCCCCACCGGTCATCACCCTAGTCGTATTAAGACCTCGTGCTGGACCGCCACCCGGCCTCTTACACGTTGATGGACTGCCACCCAGCCACTTACACTTTGATAGACCGTACCCCGGCTTGTCGCTTATGCCGACTCAATTAGATGGGCTTACTTCCCGAACGTTGGGTATGTAATCAATTCATTTGTTTTCTCAAAACAGCAACCACATTGCGAATGTAAAATACACCACAGAGCTGGATCCCCCAGGTTTTGAGCGAGTATTTAAATCCCCTTTGAAAGGAAGATCTTAAATATAAAAATGAGTTTTGGGGTCCACTCTAACTTTAAGAATCATTCTGAAGACTCGAAAACATTTTTAAGAATGTTTGGAGTACTGCTGATTTATTAAAATAAATCAGTCCCGATATATTCGAAATATCTGAATATTATTATTTAAATAATATTCTCATAAAGATAATCCTTATTAAAAATATTCAAAGTAGAAGTTTTAAAACTCATACTTGAAATGAATATTAAATAACAAAATATATACTTATACGAAAGTACTATCTTTATTTGAATAATCGAAAATAAGTTTGATTATCGAAACGTTATTCCTTGATAAAATAAAGAATATTATTAAATAATAAGCGGAATCATAATACCTCGAATAAATATTATAAATAATATTCATTAAATAAAATAAACGGAGTCATACATCCTCAAATGAATATTCAAATAATATTCATTAAATAATATAAACTGAGTCATAAGCCCTCGAATGAATATTCAAAATAATATTCATTTAATAAAATAAAAGTTATCGAGTAAACCTTATTCGATTAATAGTTTTGAAAATTATATCAATATATATATATATATATTTAATATATATATATATATATCTAATATACTCGGGAACATCGACTCCCGGTTTAGAAATATGTTCACCTTTTGATCCCCTATATTAAGGGTAAACTCAAATACCGCTTATCTCTAGCATAGGTATTATACAACTATAAGCATTGAACCAACAGATATATTAATCAAGAATATGAAACAGGCATGCATATATACCATATCACATGCTACAATATATCGCAAGAATTTGCTAATAACAAATATGCATTTATCGCAAGATCATGCATATACACATATACATCACAACAACAGTTATACAGGTAGAAAACTTGCCTGAGCGACTGGGGGTTATAAATGGCTCGGGACGAATCTGGTAACCTATAAACAACATGTGAGTTGGAATTAAACCAAAGTCACTTGTAAATCTATACTTTAACCAAATTAGACTCTAACGCTCGCTTTGCGCTTACTGATTCTCTTAAGTCACTCGAGTACCCTCGGCCCCACCATTTTTAATAAATTAACCATTACGAGTTTTAAGGCGATTCTTTCGCGAGTGTCTTACTAACTGCCTAACACACTTAACATAATTGTTTCATACACTAATTAACCCTTTTTAGGTCTTTAACCTATGTTTCAAAGTAAGGCGAGGGGTAATGTTTCGTTCGCGAAACGTCGTTACTTAAAACGGTCGTTTCTCCTAAACCGTACATCGGAATCAAACGAACCACATATCAAAACGAAGCTCGTAACATGAACTATCTAAACATGGCAATGGTCAAAACCTAGCAGGGAGTTCTCGGATCCTAATGTTATGAACAAAAGCAGTCTAAAGTAAATCGGACATTACGACGGCTATGTTTACGCGATTTCCCAATTTTATACCATTCCAATTCAATCACCAATCAATCCCAATTCATTCATACAACCAACATCCATCAACAATACATCATAACAGCCCCAATCAACTCAAGTTCTTCCAATTTATGTTGTTCTCATCATGAATTTAAACTATACTTAATTCCTTTAACAAATCAACAAGATTCAACATTCATTTCACCACCATTCCAACCCAAACTCTAAACCAACAAGCATTAAGCTACTCTATTACCATAACAACCAAAATCATCCTAATATACAAAGTAAAGCTAGGGTTTGGAGATGATATACCTTCCTTGAAGTGATGTGAGTAGCTAGGAAGCCTTAAGAAGCCTTGAGATGTCTTAGGGATGCTTGGATCTTAAAGGAAAATAAGAAAAAATCAAGTTAAAAATCTTGAAATCAGTATTCATTATCTTCTTCATTGATTTCTTGAAGAAGATTGTGAATGATTTGGAGGCTTAAACTCATAGGATAACCATAACTATGCATAAGGAGTACTAGAGAATTATCTTACCAATTTAGGAAGCTTGGAACTTGAATTTTGAAAATTCCTCTTCTTAAAAATGGAAAAAGCCGAGAGCAAGCTTCTTGGTGAAGAGAAATAAAATTTTTGTTTTGATGAAATGATTTGTTTTGGCTTGGTGGATGTAGTTTTGTTTGGATTTTTGGTTAATTACCTTATTAACTTTGTCTTTGTGTGGTTTTAATTCAACCACATCTCCTTCCCCTTATGTCATGCTTATGTCATGCTTATGATGTCATCATCCATTACTTGCCCTCTTTTTATTGGTTGGATGACCTCATCATCCCTAACCTCCTTGATTAACTCCCTAATTGTTTGCCTAATCACCGCTGATCTGTTATACAGTTCGCTTAACTTTCGATCTCGTTTCTCGTTTGAGGAATCATACCCGGGATCTTATTACTTGGGTTTCCTTAACCTTTCTCAATACATTATATTCCTTTTATGATCCTCTCTTATAATCCTTTAATTTAAATCCTTTTTATCCTATTACCTTATACTCAATTCTTTTCGTATCTAGTGGATTTCCGGGAAAAATCAAAGTGTTCAGAATTGGATTCTGACGATCTTTACATACACTTATATACCATATAGAGTACTAATAAAATCTCAGAATATCCATAAAAGAAACCCTACACAGTGTGGCATGAACAGTTTTCTTATTCAGCAATATCAGTAAAAACACTATTCATAAGGGTTACAAAGAGTTCAAAATTTTGGGGTTATTACAGTCACAGTTGACAATGTTATTATACATTACATTGTCAAGTGACTCAATTAGTATCAGTTGCAAAAAACTGTCTAGGGAAACTTTCTCTCTTTCAGGTTCAGTATACTCAGAAGGATCCTTGGGAGCATAATGAGCTGGAATAACCATATCTCCATCTGTGGTTTCCTCAACTCTAACTACAGGAGTGAAGGGCCCATTCTTGAGGATACCAATGTAGAGATGATTGTGAAAGGCATATGTCATAGCCTATTTGTTTATTCAAGGATTTAACTCAACTCAAATAAGAATGTAATAAGTAAATAGTGGATCTATCGTCAAAAAGATCTCACAGAGTAACATATGTCAAAGGATTAAGAAGCATTGTTCATCTACAGACTTGATTACTTAATTCACTGGAAGAAGCTCAAGAAATTGATCAAGCCTCAGTGATATAAATCAAGATTGTGGATTTAATCAAGTGACAGAGATCTCGTCAGGGTATCAATTAATTACAAGGATTTAGTCTGAAGAAAATCAAGAGTATCAAGGTCAAGGCTTGAAGAAACTTCACGGAAGTTAGTCACTCATGAACCAGACAGTACATCGAGTGTCAACATTGAAGTGGTGGAATTGATTCATAATTGACAATGATTTTCAGAAGATTTTCAGAAGAATGGTTGCTGCTCAAGATTAGTATTAATTCTCTATTAATTAATTAAGTCATATAATTTAATTAAGAAAATAAATTATATCTGCAAAGATTAATTTATTGATTAATTGAATTAATTGATTAATTAATTCAGAATTAATATTAAGGATTTTCAGAATTTTTATTAGATTAAAATCTATTAATAATTCAGTAAGACAATATGATTTGAACTACTATGACAATCGGTATGACAATTGATAGTCATACCGAAAGTCTTGCTAGTTCATTCTGATTGTCTTGCTAGCTATTGGGATTGTCTTGCTAGTTCAAAAGGATAGCCTCACCGAAAGTCCTACCAGTTCAAATGGATTGTCATGCCAGTTCATTTGATTGTCTTGCCGAAAGTCTTGCTGATTCAACTGGATTATTTTGTTTACTTAAACAACAGAAAGCAGAAGACATTCAATCTATCAATCAAACAGAACACACAAGTCAAGAACACAGCAGAAACAAAAGCAAATCATTTCATTTTTCATCTGCTCTATTCAAGATCAAAATTCTAGATTGTAAAGTTAAATCCAAACCACTAGAATTATTTATCTTGTTCTTGTGTAACAATCTAGCGGATCAAAATCCCTAGAACTTAATCTCAAATCGCATTTAGCATTTGATCTTTTCATTGCAAAAATAGAAAAAGTTCGTGTCGAATTTATTCTAGATTTGTAATAATTGATTTGAGATTAATCCCTTGTAACAGATACCGTTGTTGTAACACCTTTCAAGTTTAATAAAAGTTTTATTTAACTTGAATTTTGTTTCACCTTTTTATTCCGCATTTTATTCGATTAAACGGTATTGTTTGCATTCAACCCCCCTTCTACAAACAAATTGGGACCTAACAATTGGTATCAGAGCCTTCTGATTAACGTACAAATCAAGATCCTAGACTTTTGTGTTTCTTTCACTCCTTGAATTTTTTATTCACTCAAAAAAAATTCATAATGACTACACAAAAAGTTGGAACCGTTAAAATTCCACTATTCGATAAAGAAAATTATGTTATGTGGAAGAAGAAGATGCTATTGTTTTTACAAGTTGCTAATTCCAAATATCTAGAAGTGTTAAAGAAGGGTCCAAAAATTCCAATGGTTATTGAACCAGAGGTAATAGAAAATGATGTGGTGATCACCAAAGCTAGAACTTATGTGAAAGATCCTGAGGATTTCTCTCCTGCTGAAAAAGAAGAAGCCTCCCTGGATGCTAGCCTTCAATTAATTTTAGTAGATTCCCTTGATCCCTTGATGAATAGACATGTGATGAATTGTAAAGATTCCAAACATATCTGAGAAACTATTGAGGTTATTAATGAAGGCACAGAGGAAGTTAGGGAGAATAAGTTAGAAATCCTAACCTCTGAGTATGAATACTTTAAATCTAATCCAGGAGAAGGAATCACTGAAGTGTTTGAGAGGTACAATGCATTGATCAACAACCTGAACATTAATGGTAAATACTATTCCATCAGGGAGGTCAACAAAAAGTTCCTTTTAACACTGCCAACTCATCTCGAACATAAAATCACTGCCATAAGAGAAGCAAGAGATCTGAGTGAGATTTCTTTGGAAAGGCTCTATGGTGTGTTAAAGACTTATGAGTTGGAGCAGATTCAGCAGAAGGAATTTTACGGGAAAGGAAGAGTGGTCAGCACGTCTACTGCTCTAGTAGCTGATGAACAACAACAACAACCACAATATCAACAACAATCTCAACAGTCAGAAAGAATGGTACAGTCTTCCAAGGTTGAAGAAAATGTGATAGTAGCAGAATTTGATCCTCCTACTACAAATTAATCAGGAGATGATTTTTATTCCTTGGAAGAACTGGAGCAATTGGAGGATGAGTCAATGGCCCTGATTGTCAAGAGATTCTCAAATGTCAGATTCAAAAGGAATCCCAAGTTCAAGTACAAGTCCAACTACAACAGATTCCAGAAAGGTGGATCTTCATCCTCTAACATCAGCAGTGGTGGGTATAAAACAGGGATGGTTGATCGAAGCACCATTCGATGCTTCAACTGCAATGAGTTGGGACACTTTGCCACAGAATGCAGGAAGCCAAAATAAGTTAGGAAGAACTCTTACGATTCTAATCAGAAGAGTAAATCTGAAAGGGCTTACCTGGCAAAGGGAAGAAGCTGGGATGGTACTGACAGTGAAGATGAAGAAGTTGGGAATCTTGCTCTCATGGCTAGTGATGCAAACACCTCATCGTCAAGAAAAGAGGTAAAATTTACTGATGCTGAATTAGTTTATCATCTAGGAGGTTCCTTAGATTGTGCTCGTCGTGATAATGAATTGTTAAATCAACAAATCAAAGACCTTGAGAAAGAGGTCAATGAATTAAGACTTGTGCACATTAATCAAGATAAATTAAAAGAACAAGTATCTTTTCTAGAGAATAGAGTTGACTGTTATAGACAACTTGAAACTATTCTCAAAGACAAGATCACCGGTCTTGAGGCTAAGGTTAAAGCTTACTTTAATTCTTGTTCGAAGTCCAAAGAGTTTTACAATAAGCAAGTTGTTAATCAAACATCTGGAATAGGTTATGATTACAATGCTGCTATTGGAAAATTAGGCATAAACTCCCCTCCTCATGTCTGTGCTAAAGGCAGGGAAGTACCACATGTGCTTAAGGGTGTTGATGAACCCCTCTATAAAGAATCAATTGTTGAACCATTTGATGAGACCTCATTTATTATTCAAGAAGAAATCCGTGCTGAAGATAATGCTAATGAGAAAGATGTCTCCAAGTCAAGTGTGTCAAAAGTTCCAGTCAAGGTTGTGAAAGCAACTGAGACTAACTCAGACACACATGAGTTGGATAACACAAATGCCATGTCTACCATGAATAAGTTGCCTATTGTTAATCCCTCTCATAAAGCATGTGGTGTTCCTGATTGTATGTCTTGTGCTTTTAATCTGATGTATGCTTATTTTAATGGTAAGCATGTTTCTAATGATAAGACTACTCCTCGTCAGCATGTGAATAATAGAAAGCATGATAGGTCTAAGACTGCTAGTCCTCCTAAAGCTAGAAAGGAGACATTTGTGCCTAAGCCTAAACAGAAATTTGTCAAGGCTGTTCATAAGGTCAAATGTCCAGTCATTGAGAAAGTTGAGAATATTAAAATTAAGAATGTTGTTTTGCCTGATAAAGGCCAATTTTACAAATATGCCGGACCCAGCCAAGCTTGGGTTCCGAAGAAGGTCTAATCCATTTGTATTACAGGGCATTAAACAGGTACAACCGGTAGTGTGGATTCTTGACAGCGGATCGTCAAGACATATGACCGGAGATAGAGCCCTACTATCAAATGTGGTTGAGAAAGCTGGCCCAGTGGTTACCTTTGGAGATAACAGCAAAGGTTTAACGGAGGGATATGGTTGTTTGCTAGCTGGAAATGTTATCATTAAAAATGTGTATGTTGTGCAAGGACTTGAACACAATCTGCTTAGCATTAGTCAGTTATGTGACAACGGCTACAATGTTTTATTCGACAAGCTGAAGTGTCAGATTCTGCACAAGAAAAGTGAAAAACCCTCCTTGATGGGAATCCGGAAAGGAAATCTGTTCGTAGCTGACATGAACTCTGGAAGCAATCCTGAAGTCAATTGTTTCTATGCAAAGGCATCGTCAGATGAGAGTTGGCTATGGCACAAGAGACTTTCTCATCTCAATTTCAAAACAATGAATTCTCTTGTCAAAAGAGAATTGGTCAGAGGTCTGCCTCAGCTGGAATTCTCCCCAGAAGGACTATGTGAGGCTTGCCAGAAAGGAAAGTCAAAGAAAGCAAGTCACAGAGGCACTGACACATCTTCCATAACTGGTGTTCTGCAATTATTGCACATGGATTTATTTGGACTAGTTAATGTCCTTTCGATGTCAAAGAAGTGTTACTGTCTTGTGATAGTTGATGACTATTCCAAGTATACGTGGGTTTTATTTCTTCACTCTAAGGATGAAACACCACAAGTTGTGATTGATCATATCAAGATGATTGAGTTAGATTCTAATGTCCTTGTTAGAGCAATAAGGTCAGATAATGGAACAGAATTCAAGAATTCACTTCTCAATGGATTCTGTACAGACAAAGGGATTACCAGACAATTTTCAGCTCCTAGAACCCCTCAGCAAAATGGAGTGGTAGAAAGGAAGAATCGTACATTGATTGAAGCTGCAAGAACGATGTTAAGTGAATCAGGTCTTCTAATGTACTTTTGGGCTGAAGCTGTCAATACTGCATGTTATACTCAGAATCGAACTCTAATCAACAAAGACTTCATGAAAACTCCTTATGAGATTTTGAATGAACAGAAACCTTCTATCAAATACTTTCATGTATTTGGTGCCAGATGTTTCGTGCTCAAGGATGGAGATGATCGTCGTGGTAAATTTGAGGCAAAGGCATATGAGGGTATTTTTGTTGGATATGGAAGAAGATCATACAGAGTGTATATCATTGATCAACACAAAGTAACTGAAAGTGTCAATGTTACATTTGATGACACTAAACTCCCTAGTATCCAAACTGAAGATCCTTCTGAGAAACTGAAGTTTGATGATATGTCAGATTCAGAATCAGAACATGGTCAAGAACCTGAGGTTGTTGCTGGTGAAGAACCTGTTAATCATGATGATACTCAAGGTAATAGTGATGGAAACTTTGGCAACAATGGAGATACCACCTGCTACTGACGGAGAATCTTCAAGTCAACATGGCAACAACTCAGGGGGAGATGCTGAAGGATCATCTAGTAGGACATAACATCCCAATGAATTTCAAGGCGAATCATCAAGATCAAATCTTCCAAGACAGACTGTCTGGAATAAAGCTCATCCTTTTGAGTTGATTATTGGTGATCCAGATGTTGGACTCAGAACTAGACGTGCTACTCAAAATGAGTGTCTGTTCTCAGGATTTCTTTCTGAGATGGAACCTAAGAAGATTGAGGAAGCACTGACTGATCCAGATTGGGTGATTGCTATGCAAGATGAACTCAATCAGTTTGAAAGTCAACAAGTCTGGAAACTGGTACCTAGACCTACACACAAGAAAGCTGTTGGTACTAGGTGGGTATTCAGGAATAAACTAGATGAAGATGGTGTGGTTACAAGAAACAAAGCAAGACTGGTAGCTAAAGGGTATTCTCAAGCTGAAGGCATTGATTATGATGAAACCTATGCTCCAGTGGCTAGACTAGAGGCCATCAGGATATTTTTGGCATTTGCAGCATTCTCTAACTTTAAAGTTTATCAATTGAATGTCAAGAGCGCCTTTCTGAATGGAAAGCTGGATGAAGAGGTATATGTAGAGCAACCTCCTGGTTTTGAAGATCCAGATCATTTGGATTTTGTCTTCTTTCTTTTCAGGGCTATCTCTGGGCTCAAACAGTCTCCAAGAAAATGGTATGACACTCTCTCTGAATTTCTTATTGAAAATAGCTTTATTAGAGGTGTCATAGACAAAACTCTCTTTTCTAAAAAACATAAAAATGATACTATATTAGTCCAAGTCTATGTGGATGATATAATATTTGGGTCTACTAATGATAATCTCTGTAAGAGATTTGCTAAGTTAATGCACAACAAGTTTGAAATGAGCATGATGGGAGAGCTGAAGTTCTTTCTTGGATTACAAGTAAATCAAAGGTTAGATGGAACATTTATTTGTCAATCCAAGTATCTCAAGGAACTCCTCAAAAAGTACAATCTAGAGGATTCTGCATCAGCAAGGACTCCATCAACTACAACTGTCAAGCTTGGACCATGTGAAAACTCCATTAAGGTAGATGTCACAAGCTACAGAGGTATGATTGGCTCGTTACTCTATCTTATTGTAAGTAGACCAGATATTATGTATGGTACATGCTTATGTGCAAGGTTCCAAGCGGATCCTAGAGATATTCATCTCGTTGCTGTTAAACGAATCTTAAGATATCTTAAGGGAACACCAAATCTAGGTATTTGGTACCCTAAAGAATCTGGTTTTAACCTTGTTGGATATACAGATTCAGATTACGCAGGAAGTGTTGTTGATAGGAAAAGCACCTCAGGGAGTTGTCAATTCCTAGGTAGCAGGCTAGTCTCATGGTACAGCAAGAAACAGCAAACAGTTTCCAACTCAACGGCCGAGGCTGAATATATTGCTGCTGGAAGCTGCTGTGCTCAGATCTTGTGGATTAGGAACCAGCTACGAGACTATGGCTCTGTATTGAACAAAATTCCTATTTTATGTGACAATACAAGTGCAATAGCTATCACCAACAACCCTGTGCAGCACTCGAGGACAAAACACATTGACATCAGGTATCATTTTATTAGAGAGCATGTCATGAATGGTACTGTTGAACTATTTTTTGTTCCAACAGAAGAACAAATAGCATATATTTTCACTAAACCTCTTGATGAATCCACATTTACCAAATTAGTTGGTAAATTGGGTATGTTGAATAGCTTTAGTGATTAAACTTGTGAATATCTGAAATCTGTTCTTGAGTGAATTTATAAATGAATTTTTCATAAATGAAAAATTCATTTGCAAATTTATTTTATCATTTTCCAAAATTTTTTGCTTAATTCTATGTTATTTATATTATCTTATCTGTTTTACTTACTCTACTTGTTAATTTCAAATATCTCAGAATATTTTATTTTCTCTAAAAATATTTTTCTATGAATTTTATTTGCTAAAATTCAACAGAAATCTATTTTTGGAATAAAAATAATTAATTCTGAAATATTGTCTTTGTTTTTATAAATATTTTCTGTAAGTATATAATTGTCTTTCTACTGGAATGACAATCGGCAAGACAATTAAAATTGTCTTGCTGAAAATCATTTCAGTACATATATATATAAATATGTACATACTAATTCTGTTTATAATTGTTTTATTTCCAGAATGACAATCGGCAAGACAATTGAAATTGTCTTGCTGAAAGTCATTTCAGTATATAATTGTGTTATTTTGGTTATCAGTATAGTTTTATACTGGCAAGACAATCGGTATGACTATCAATTGTCTTGCCAGTTATAAACCTTATATATAAATATTTTCCTTTTATTTTATACTGGTATGACAATCGGTATGACTATCAGATTGTCATACCAGTTATATATATTTAGTATTTATTATTTTTATTACTTTTATTTCTTCTATTTTCTAATGTGATTTTGCCTTGTAAGACTATCAGTATGACAATCGGTAAGACTATCCCGAATTGTCATACCGGTTGTCTACTTATAAGTTTTTTTTGTTGTTGTTTTGTTAAGTCATTCAGTCAGTTTTTTGTTTTTCAAAAATTCCATCAGTTCTCTCTCTCTCTCTCTCTCTCTCTTCGACCAAACACCAATTCCATCGCCATTATCTTCCTTGCTCGAGTTTTTACTCAGCAATCTAAAACATCACTCCTGATATATACACACACGTATATACATACAGGAGTGCTGCCAATTTTTTTTTAAAATCTTTTCCACTTCATTTTGTTCCCCTAAAAATCGAGTTGGGTTTGTTGATTTTGGGTATTTTTAATTTTAATTTCTGTTTTGTGTCTTTTGGCTTTTCAAATCTGCGTGTGTGAGTTAAGAATTTTAACGAGATACATTTCTGTCTAAATTTTTCGATTATAATTAATTTAATTCGAATTATTAAATTAATTTAATTAATTCGAATTTTCTTAATATTATTCTTAAAATTCTGAAAGTGTGTGTCTTATTATTATTTTTAAATGGCCCTCAATTTCCAAATTGTTTCGCATAATATTGTTGGTTATTTTAATCCAGATAAATGTGATGTAGAAAAATTTAAGCCGTGGATTAGATTTTTAAATGACCATTCGATTGTTAGCTCTGCTATTAAATCAAATGTGATTTTAAATGTTGATCTGCTAAGACTGATTTGCACAACCTCTACTGTGTCCGATGATTTTAAATCTTTTTTATTCACCGTGGCAAACACACAGTATGTGGTTGATGAAACAGTCGTCAATCGAGCTTTAAATTTTCCTATGGACAATTTCTGTAATTTGCCCTCTGAAAATGATATTTCAAACTTTTTCCATGCTATTCACTATCAGGGGGTAATTAATTTAACCAAGTTATCAAAATCTAATTTGGTGTCTGAATGGGACATTTTCTTCGATACACTTTCTAAAGTGTTTGCCAACTGCACTAAATCCAACTTTCACAACATCACTTCCACTCTGCAGTATATTGGTCTTGCGGTTGTTTTCAATCAAAGGATCAATTTTGGCAAACTACTTTTACCCATTCTCTTGAGACGTCTCACTACTGCTTTACGTGATCATTCTACAAATCGTAGGGTCTCGTGTTACTATGCTCGTTTTCTCATGCTTATAGCAGATCATCTTCTCACACCTGAGCACAAAGCCCTTTTTGCTAACTCCGCAGTAACCGAACCCCCTCCTGTAAGCAAAAAGATTTACACCCGCCAAGACACAACCTTCAAATTCATGCAAGTTCCAGTACTTGTATCTGCTTTCATGGCCACTTATATTCCCTTACCTATTTTCAATCTTCCTGGTCATGAACAGCAAGCTCAACCTCCAGTGGTTCAAGCCACCCAGGCTCCTCCAACATCAGATGCTCTTCCATTACAGGTAGTAATTCCTCACTCTCACTCCATTCCTACTTATATTGAAAGACCCCCAGTGGTTGATAGGACTAACCATGAAGTTGTAGAACCACAGCTTCAATCCCAGGTCATAGAGCCAAACACAAAGTCACAACCTATCTCAACCTCTCCCCCACTGTCTAAAATGTTACCCAGAAGGTTAATAGGAAGTAGTGTATTGTTGAATGTGAGTGAACCCTCAGCTCTGCCTCCTCCCAAGAAAAGAAGAACATATACTGAGGCATCAGAAAGCCCATCCTTGTCCTCCCAACAGGACATGGACTTTGAAATGGCCAATGAACAATTACTAGAGACATTCTCTCAACAGGATGAATCTATTGAAATTCGCCATAGGGCCATGACATCCTGTACTGAGTCAAGCACAATTCCATTACTCACAATGGAACCATACATACCAGTAGATGATACTCAGGACACGGAGCGAGGAGTGCACATAGAATCTGTTACAGTGCCTGCCATAGTTACGGCAGAAGAGCAGTCACATGCTTCTGAGGGAAAATCTGACTCTCAGCCACCCTTAATAGAGTCATTTTCTCCCCTCCCAGATCCAACACCTCTGGCTCCCTCACGGGATTCTCCACTCGCAGATTTATCTGGAGAAAGTGGAGGGCAACTCAGTCAATCTATCCCTGAAGTAATTCAGACATCTATTTCAAATGAACTGATAGTATTGACTGAGGATAGGGACTCGCGAATTCCCATTGCACCACCACTGACCTCTCTTGAAGAGGCTAGGGTGATTTTAATTGTAGGTACAGAAGAACAGCAACAGGAAGACTCCTCACGAGTAATTATATTGAGAGAAACACAAGCACGTGAGGTGTGTGAACCAAACACGAGTGAAATTCAGGTGAGAGCACACACAGACACAGACACTGAAAACCTGTTAGCTCAAATTGCTGCTTTAAAAGAAGAACTTGCTAAAAGCCAAGCTGAACCTAAATCATTCAAAGCACAAGTGGTTGAACGGTCTTCTTCTTCCACCTCTGTCAACAATCAGCTGGCACTCATCATGAATGATATCTCAGATCTCAAGACCACTGTCATACCAAAGCTCAATTCCATTCAGGAAACTCCAACTTTATCAGCTGATGACATTTCTAACTTCTGCTCTCTACATACAAGAATGACTTCTCTTGAAGACCTGGTTGAAATGAATCATGCACTGAACTCCTCCAGATTTCTAAAGATAGAAACGGGCTTGGAACATCTTAATGAAGGAATGAAACACTTGTATTTCATGATCAAGAATTCTCACTGCCCTAATGAAGAACAAAGAACTTACTTTGAAGGGCCGTCTGGTGGAGGCTCAGGCTCTGGAGGTGATGGAGGTTCTAAAGGAAAGTCAGTAGAGGATCCCTCAACTAAGGGGGAGAAGAAAGGGAGTAGTGGAAAGGGAAAAGAAAAAGATACCTCTGCTGGAGACAAAGGAAAGGCTGATGATGTCTACTACAGTGGAGAACATGATGACTTTGATATTTTTGACATTCCCACTGAACCAGTCTTGGAAGATAAAGATGGTTTCTTTGAAGCTGAAGAGGAAAGTGATTTTGGAGAATGGGAAGAGAAAGCTACAGTGGATCCTATCTTTGAGAAAGAGTTTCAGAAGCAGCAGTCAGAGATGAAAAGAAAAGAAGCTGAACTCAAAAAGGTCTCCCAGATCATTGACATGAGGAAAGACATACAAAGAACAGAAACTCTTCAAAAGCAACGTCTTCATGACATTAAGGCTCAAGAAAGGAGAAGAGATGTCAGACTGAAGATTGGTGAAAAATGGGATGAAGCTAGGAGAGTACTTGATATGCCTCAGCTGAGCACTAACATTGATAGGCAGTTCCTACATCTTCTTGACAAGCTGGAAATCTCAAATCCTAACAATGACATGTACATGAATGCTATCAAGACTGAAGTCTCACGAATCACAGCTGCTTTTGACAGATCCCTAAATGAGATGAGCATTTTTGTATATTGTCAGAGTGAAGGATCTTTCAAGGTGTCACTTCATCTGTTTGAGAATCGTTCTTTGTCAGAGATTTGGGTTCTTCTCAACAAAGTAAAAAGAAGCTCAGAATTGAATGAAGTTCTTCGAGAAAGACTTAAAGAGTTTGTCAGCAGGGCTAGTCCTCAAATGGTCAACAATCCTCATCAGGTGAGATTCTTTAAGTCTGATTGTCTTCAAATCTGTCAGCTAGATGCATAATCTCTTAAAGACTACTCAGCTAAGCATCTGGTCTGGATGGAACATCATTTAAGAACTGCTGGATACTCATCCATGTTGAAGACTCAAGCTGCTTATTTGATTCAAGCTTATTGTGAAAAGAATATTAAAAGGTACAATCAGTTCAAGAATAAGCTGAAGTCAGTTGGAGTTCAACCAGTCAGACCAGCAAGCTTCACTTCAGAAAAGGATCGTGTCTTTGACAAGGAGTTGCTTCAAGATTTAGAAGAAGGTGAAGTCAGAAGAGAAGACAACTGAAGTCAATTAGCTCAAAACTCAATGTAATATGATTAGAGCTTTATGAATCAAGATAGACTAATGTAGTTATATGTTCAGGCTAGAGGAACATCTATCTTGTATTCTCTTATAAATTTCTTTTGGAATCTGGAAAATGTTAAATATAATCCAGAACTTTTCTGCTATTTACTTTGCATTACTGTTTATATCTTTTTCTTATTTGTTAGTTGAGTTATCCTCTAGGTATTTTTTGTTATTGTCTAACAAGCAAATAGGGGGAGATTGAAAGGCATATGTCATAGCCTATTTGTTTATTCGAGGATTTAACTCAACTCAAATAAGAATGTAATAAGTAAATAGTGGATCTATCGTCAGAAAGATCTCACAGAGTAAAATATGTCAAAGGATTAAGAAGCATTGTTCATCTACAGACTTGATTACTTAATTCACTGGAAGAAGCTCAAGAAATTGATCAAGCCTCAGTGATATAAATCAAGATTGTGGATTTAATCAAGTGACAGAGATCTCGTCAGGGTATCAATTAATTACAAGGATTTAGTCTGAAGAAAATCAAGAGTATCAAGGTCAAGGCTTGAAGAAACGTCACGGAAGTTAGTCACTCCTGAACCAGACAGTACATCGAGTGTCAACATTGAAGTGGTGGAATTGATTCATAATTGACAGTGATTTTCAGAAGATTTTCAGAAGAATGGTTGCTGCTCAAGATTAGTATTAATTCTCTATTAATTAATTAAGTCATATAATTTAATTAAAAAAATATATTATATTTGCAAAGATTAATTTATTGATTAATTGAATTAATTGATTAATTAATTCAGAATTAATATTAAGGATTTTCAGAATTTTTATTAGATTAAAATCTATTAATAATTCAGTAAGACAATATGATTTGAACTACTATGACAATCGGTATGACAATTGATAGTCATACCGAAAGTCTTGCTAGTTCATTCTGATTGTCTTGCTAGCTATTGGGATTGTCTTTCTAGTTCAAAAGGATAGTCTCACCGAAAGTCCTACCAGTTCAAATGGATTGTCATGCCAGTTCATTTGATTGTCTTGCCGAAAGTCTTGCTGATTCAACTGGATTGTTTTGTTTACTTAAACAACAGAAAGCAGAAGACATTCAATCTATCAATCAAACAGAACACATAAGTCAAGAACACAGCAGAAACAAAAGCAAATCATTTCATTTTTCATCTGCTCTATTCAAGATCAAAATTCTAGATTGTAAAGTTAAATCCAAACCACTAGAATTATTTATCTTGTTCTTGTGTAACAATCTAGCGGATCAAAATCCCTAGAACTTAATCTCAAATCGCATTTAGCATTTGATCTTTTCATTGCAAAAATAGAAAAAGTTCATGTCGAATTTATTCTAGATTTGTAATAATTGATTTGAGATTAATCCCTTGTAACAGATACCGTTGTTGTAACACCTTTCAAGTTTAATAAAAGTTTTATTTAACTTGAATTTTGTTTCACCTTTTTATTCCGCATTTTATTCGATTAAACGGTATTGTTTGCATTCAACCCCCCTTCTACAAATAAATTGGGACCTAACAGATTGGCCATTCTTATAAACAACAACATTTTCTTTTTC
Source organism: Apium graveolens (assembly GCF_009905375.1). Taxonomy (NCBI): domain Eukaryota; kingdom Viridiplantae; phylum Streptophyta; class Magnoliopsida; order Apiales; family Apiaceae; genus Apium; species Apium graveolens. The sequence goes on along the minus strand of NC_133651.1, from coordinate 140,213,376 downwards.
CATATAGTGTAATTGGCCTTATCAAAGGGAGGAATCTTGATACTACTGATTTTCTGTGTATTCATTTTTCCAAGATCTAATCTGTTTACTTTCAGATTTTGCTCTGATACCACTTGTTAGATATGAATATAACACAGAGGGGGGGTGAATGTGTTTTGGCTTAAATGTTTGATTTTCGATCGACTTAGGCTTTAGCAATTGGTTGTTGTTTATGATTTAGTAGAATAGATGTTAAACATAAATAGCTGTGCAAATATGTAAAATAAAGATCTTCAAAACTCACTTAATTTTATATTAAAAATCAAGCAGTGTTTTGCTACAAAATCTCTAAGTTCTTGTTTTAGAACTTAGCTTCTTTCTTGAGAGAGAACACACACGCTTCTATTCTGATTGTTCTTCTTAACTAGAGGACCAGTGTTAACTTTATAACTCAGTTAACTGCTGGTTTACACGGTGGATAATAAACATGCTATTAGCTTTTTAAAACTGTCATTTGTCATTTCTATTTATAGAAAAGCAAATCTTCCATTTCTGGCTTAGCATATCTTTAGCTTCCCGTGATTAATTTAATCTCCTCTGTCAGTTAATCTTTGCCATTGATCTTGCACATCTCTCAAGCTGCTTTTTGTAGACTTGTCAATCCAGCTGTGTGAATTGTTTGTTGATTTGCAACCTTGGATATTAAACTGTTATGCAATTCTGTACTTAATTCGAGATATCCAATTAAGCTGTAGAGAACTCGACATCTCGATAGGCATGTTGGCTTGTCGATATCTCTGAAACTTCATTATTAACTTGACTTATCGACAACTCTGAGTTCTCTAGTGAATTTTGGTTTATCGATAACTCAGAGTTCTCTCATGAACTTTGGCTTATCGATAACTCAGAGTTCTCTAATGAATGTATACTTATCGATATCTCTGAGTTCTCGAATGGGCAATTCCTGAGTTCTCTATACCCGGTGGATATTGCTTATCCGTCGAGTAGTGATGGCTTATCCGTCGAGTAGACATTGCTCATCCGTCGAGTAGTGAAGGCTTATCCGTCGAGTAGACATTGCTCATCCGTCGAGTAGATATTGCTCATCCGTCGGGTAGATGTTATTCATCCATCGACACTCTCTGGAGTTTAAATGACTTCTCGATAAGTCATTCTGGAGTTCTCGAATGATTTCTCTGTAACACTAATTCTGTGACTTGTAGAGATCTTGACTTAGAATATCTTACACCAAACAGATTTATTCAACTCCAAGCTTCTTCATAATTCTTCTGAGGCATGATCTTCTTGATCTTCTTCCAGATAGAATTCTTAGGCTTGACAATGTTTAGAGAAAAATGCTCCAGTCTGCTCCATTTACATTGTACAGACATTAAGTGTTACAAGTATGAATTACAGATTAAGGTTACAATACAACTAATCTTAGGGTTGTCAGTATGACTTAGTCTTGTTATGATACAGGCATGTCTTGCACAACAAAAGCAGAATTCATTTTTATTCTACTCTTTTATCATTCTCAAGATTCAATTGCTCTAACTTCTTTCTTCCTCAAAAGCAAATTCTCTCTCTGCATATTTTAAATCTTTAGCCATGGCCCCTGTAGTAAAAATCATGTCTCAAAATGGATATATCTATGAAAAGAACAACTTCACAGCTCTAGTGAACAAGGAGATTCAACAGTCTGGAGATTATCACAAAATGATGGATTTTGTGAAAGGCTGTAAACTCAACTATGCTATGCTGGAATCTCCCACAATTTATTGTGAGGTTGTAGAAGAGATATGGACAACTACAACTCAACTAACAAGACCATCACTTTCACTTTCAAAGGTAAACAGTTTTGCATTAATATTGACATTGTCAAAGCATGCTTTAGAATTCCTGATAATACTGCTACTATTCCACACACAAACACTGATATAGTTAACATGGTAAATTCTATGGGCTATGTACTTTCTACCTCTAAATTAAGTAAAATTAGGAGGTTGGGTCTTAGAAAATAATGGAGTTATCTGTGTGATGTAGTAACTAAGGTATTTTCTGGTAAAATTAGCAATTTTGACTCTGTTAACATCTCCATGTTTTACATGCTAGTTACTGATAAATACTTTAATTTCAGTGACTTGGTCTTGTTTGAGTTAGGTTTTAAGTTAGAAGAACTCAATAAAAGAGGTAAAAGTGTCTATTATGCTAGATTCTTTATGATGCTTTCTAACCATCTTATTGAGAACATTGTAATTGAGAACCCAACCAACAAGTTAAACTGTTGGGTTCAAGAAAGAAGAATTATTGAAGATCTTAATAGAGCAAATAACCATAAAGAGGTGCCCTTATTCTATTTTCCATTAATGGAGGGACCTCAGGTAAGTGAGGTAATTTCTACTGTCTCCACTCTCCCAACCTCACACATTTCTTTGCCTTCTAGTGTAGCTACATCATCTGTGTCAATGACCCAACAGATGCCTACCCAAGCTACTAAACCATAAATTTCAAAATCCAAGTCTAAGAAAGCCCCCTATGGTTTCTTTCAAAAGAAACCAGTTGCAAAATCCACTAAAACCAAAGAGGGGAGCGTGAAGGAGGGTAAGTAAGGTGAGGGACAGGGTGAAAATCAAAGAAGCCCTAAGAATAAGGTTGGAGAGGTGAGTATTTTCCAGCCTAGCCACACTAGCAGCTTCTTAACAAACTGCAGTGCTTAAAAAGGACTTAAGCTCATTACTGGTTGCATCCTCCCAAAAGGATGTGACTATTGAACAAATCTCTCAGCCAAGGGCACGGGCCAAGAGGGCAAGGGACACTAGCTCACCCCAAACTTATGCCAGAAAGAAGAAATCTAAACCAACTGGGGATACACAGGGTGCACACACAATGCAAACTGAAGCAATAGACTCAGTCACTGCACCTTCTCAAAGTCAGTTTGATGTGGCTCCAATAAATGTGGAGTCACAGCCAAAATCTCTAGTGATTGAAGCACCTGAAACACCAAATCCACCCACACACTCACTGGATGTTGACATGATCAATACATCACTTCCAAATTCTCCATCTTTAACTCTTGTGGAGAAGCCAAAAATCCAAACAAGTGAGCATCATCTTTTAGATGATTTGTTGGATCACTTGCCATTTCTTTCTAAGTCTGTTGAGACATCTGTGCCTAAATTTTTATCAATCTGCACAGAATCTACAATAGTCTCCACTCCAAACTTATTCATTTCTTCTATCCCGATGGATATTCATCATCCATCGAGTAGTGATTGTATCCCGAAGGATAAGCCTAACAACAGTCATCCGTCGGATAGCCATACTACTGTCCCGATGGATATTCATCATCCGTCGGGTGTCTCTGCACAACTTCAAATTTCTTCAATTCTTACAAGTGCAGAAGACTTAGTGGTAGTGCAATCACTCTTAGGACTGAGGGAAGGGAGTGAATTGAGTGAAAGTCTGGGTTGCTCCCAGGAAAAAGGAGAGAAAATGAGTGAACAAATGCAGTCCATTTTTTCACGACTGGAAAAAGTGAGTGAGAGGAGTCCCACCTTAGATGGTGAAGGTGAGGGTGTGAGGGTGGGAAGCCAAGGGGAGCTCTTGATGCAAGAACATAGAGATCATGAGAGAAATGCAGGTACAGGAGAAATAAGGGTGAACATCATTGTTAGTGAGTCAATGAATGTAAATGAAGCAAACAGAGAGGAATTATCTCAGCATAGTCAATTTGTTATAGATTCCACCTCTTTGGATGCTGAGACATTTACTCATCCTGTTCCAGCATATCAACTTTTGGCTGGACATGGTAATGAAAATGCAATAAGGATGCTGAATTTGGTGCACATCACTCAATCCATGCAAAGAGCAAAGGATGCCATCATAACTATGCCTTCTACAACTGGTGATGACATAGATTATGAGACTGGTGGGTCAGAAGAATTCTTTGATGATGATAGTGAAGAGGGATCACTGGACATAGGGGAGAAGTAGGTCCTAGTTCCTAATCTGGTATGCCAACTTGGGCATTTTCAAAGCAGTGATGAACATTATTTCAAGACCACCCTCATTCAACTCATCAGTCAGACACAATATGCTCTTCAATCAACAATAAATGCCAGCACCAAGAATCTCCTACAAGCACACCTTCTTCTCTTCAATTACAACAAATCCAAGGCTTTCAACACAGTCAGAATGTCACTTCTATCAAAAATAAGGTTGATCAAATGAAGAAGGATATTTCTGAAAGATTGGATGCTAAAATTCCAGAAGTAACTATGATTGATATTAAGAGACAGCTAAGGAAGAACTCTTATCTTGCTACTCAAGTGTATTCCTTGGATAAAAGGATGACTTCTATGGAAGCTTCTCTAACAACTATTCATCTACATCAAACTCAACAAATAGACTTGCTTCAAAAGCTAGTGGTAGCACAAACCTCTTCCTCTACTCTACTTGCTGATAAAAAAAAAGGGGGAGAAAGAAAGCACTATATTCCCAATCAGTCAAGAGGGATCAAGGAGTGAGGGGGAGCAGAAAGTGCTAAACATCCAAGTCAGCAAAGTAATTGTGCCAACAATTGCTTTCACAAAGCCACCGACCATGGACATCATTGACATAATAAATCTGGCAGCAGCAAAACTAAACACAGATGACAAACTGTTAAAGATTGATATAGCAGCAGCTCAGAAGGAGTTAAAAGAAAAATGGAGGAAAATAGATGCAGAAATTCAACAAAAATTTGGACCAATTCAGAAGCCAGACAAAACATTCATTCATCACTCTCAAGTCAAGAATATTTCTGTGAAAATGAGTATGAATTATCTGGAAAAAGGCCAAACATCTTGCATCAAAATGAGGTTGTGCTTATTAATAAACGGGGTTACGCTTATTAATAAAAATTATTTATGATCAATTTCTCCGAAAATTATGACTCCTCTTTTACACCCAAAAATCTTCATCAATAAAAATCAAACAACTCGTAGAATCAATCATGGCACAGAGTGAACAAAGCCTAAGAATTTTTTTTTCAAAAATCTCTTCGAGAACACCTTACTTATCTCACTACCCATCAATAACTTGTATATTGTTGATCATTTTGTGTGTACATAAAAAGTAAATGTTTATCATGAATTTATATTTATGAACAACTTAAAAAAAAATTGAAAAAAAAAACTCTGCATCCACAATCTAAGAATATATACACGTACCCATCAACTCTTGCTCCTCTCGCAATTCGAATGTTGCGAGTTTGTTTAACACTAAAAAAAATTAATAGCGGGGCCTCTACATTCTAAAAAGAAAAGTTTTGCTGAATATTTTTCAATAAATTTTGGAATAAAAGTGAAAGTACTGTTTTCCGAGAAAAACGCGTCCCCTTGTGTCATGGACAAAGTTAAAAGAAAATGAATTTAAGGTTTGCTGAAAAAAACGAGTGTAAAAACCTACTTCTTAAAAAGTAAAGCGTGTCCGGTAGTTGCTTCCGTCGCCGGGGGGGGGGGGGGGGGGGGGGTACCGTTCCTCATTTGCCATGTACTACTACAATTCAATCATATAATTCTCCTGTCCCCGTAACCATCTTCACTTTACTAACTGTAATAATTCCCATATAAATTCTTCGCTCTCTCTCTCTCTCTCTCCAAGATAAGTCTTGATATTCTCTCTACGACCAAAAGCACAAGCCCCCCCCCCCCCATCCAATCACTAACCCATTTATACACACAGCCAATTTTATTAACATAAGCCTCATACTATATGGTAATAATATAACATGGGTCATCCAAATCACCATCAATCCAATGCCACCACCGATGGCGCCATCTCTCAACGAGTCAATAGTCCTCGATTCTCTGGTCCGATGACTCGCCGTGCTCAATCTTTCAAACGCAATAACAACAATAATAATACTAACAATACTACCCAATACGAGATCGACTTGCCCGTCAACTCACCCAGATCTGAACTCGCTGCTGATGGGTTTGATACTAATGCTGAAAAGAAACAACCCCATCATCACAATTTGACTCAAAGACTTCATACTAAGAAGCAGCTTGATGGAGGAGCTATTACTGTTGATTTGATTTTGGGCGGGAAGAAGAAGCTAGGGCAATGGATGTTCTTTGTGTTTTGTGGGGTTTGTTTGTTTTTGGGTGTTTTTAAGATTTGTGCTAATGGTTGGTTTGGATCTGTTATTCAAACTGTTGGGTCTCATCAGGTAATTTCTTTTCCAAAAATTACACCCTTTATCAAGGACTCTTGTACCAATTTTTTTATTGCTTTTCTACTTGTTTTCTTCTGTTATAATATGAGAGAGAGTTAAATATATTGATTAGGTGTCTGAGTAGTCAATATTACGTTTTCAGATAAAGCTTTGTTGGTAATTTATATAGTTATCAACCTGATTTATGCAAAAATGCAGGGCTTTAAGTTGTTAGGAGTTTTCTATACAGCATTACTTTTATGTCGTAGTCTCGAACTTTCTTGAAGGATGAAAGCTTCATTTTGTGGATAACTAATGTGTATTTTCAAGTTAGAAAGGGGGTAGTTGGGATATAGAATGCATTGTCATTTTACCATTTTTGGGGCGGGGAACGTACAGTATGGTTATTCTTGAAGTCCTAATTTTCTGATTAAGGTTAGAGCAAGTCCAGTATTCTTTTAACTCATTCCTTATAAAAAAATATAAACAATTAGCTCTAAGTAGTTTACGAAATAGATAAGTAGCTTTGTCTCCAACCGTGCACCGTGCTTCTTAGACCAATCCCTTATTGAATATTTTATTGTTAAAAGTGCTTTCTTTCAATTAAAATATAACATACAAGAGAGAGAAAGATAGCAGTTTTCACGTTTTATAATAAAATTTTAGTTGAAACATCCTTAAAAAGAAGGAGATGCTACTTAAAAAATAAGTAGTTAAATGTTTCTATTAGTGATTTAAGGAATTATTAGGAGATTTTTGGAGCACTTTTTTTTCTCACATTCCCAAATTTTAATGTAAGGGCATCATTAGCTAGCCTATTGGACTTGCTCTTAGGCTTTGTAAGCAAATAACATGCATGTAGTATATGAGAAATATTTCTTCTCTTGTTTATGTATCTTTTTCTTTCCAAGTAGGATTCATTTTACTCTATGGACACTGGTATGAGTAGAATGGATAAACACTCCCATATTAATGGTTTAAAGGAGCACGATAATGAAGCTGGAAGTGAAGGCTTGGATGTTGAACGAACTTTGAAAACGGTAGCATCAAGTTTTGTTGGCACCAAAGACAGCATGGCCGATGTAAGTGTCAAATGTCTTATATTTGTAATCTATCTTGCTCACTATTCTTAAATTTGTGCGAGGGCGAGGAAATCCTTATTAATACTTTTTATGATTATTTCAATAGCATTCAGTTATCTGGTTGAAACCAAATAGTGAGAACTTCACTCAGTGCATTGAGCAGCCAAAAAGTCATCAACGTAAGTCTGTGCATGTATTACGTGTACCAATGTACTATGTCTTTACGCGACCCAGTTTTTTGATACCTCTCTTGTCCTCACAGATATAGATGCAAATACCAATAAATTCCTTCTCATAAATGCGAACGGTGGCTTGAATCAGATGAGATTTGGGGTCTGGTTCTTGTATCTTTTTTAAATGACATATCAGGCTGTTATTGAGGTGATTTAATTAAATTTTGGTAATTGTCTAATAAACTAAAATCTAGAGTGCAGATCTGTGATATGGTTGCTGTTGCGAAGATAATAAAAGCAACACTTGTCCTTCCTTCTCTCGATCACACTTCTTATTGGGCTGATGAAAGGTAACTTCTTTACCCCTGGTAATTTTTTAATACGTGAAAGTGGTATTGTGTTGATAATAGTGCCTCAGTAAGATTAAGTGAATAGCTTTAGTAATCTCTTCATGTCTCTCTAGCATTTATATGCTTTATTTAGATAATGCTATCTGCCAGTAATAGAGATTTTGCGTGAATATTGCGCATCTGGAAATATTTCTCAAATTGGGGATGAATAATTTGTCTGCTGGTGTTTACTACTACATTTCGCCCTTATAACTTATAAGCTCTGTTCCCGGACCCTTTATATTGCTTCAAGTGCCCATGTTGGACACTCGCAATTCGACATGAGTATAGACACTTGAATACTTTTTATTAAGGCCAAAATTATGTCAAATTTTTTCTATACAATAGAGGTCCACATGAGCATTGTTGTAGAAGCGCACTTAACAGCGCATAAGACCAAGGCCCGTCAAAGCACTGGTGGGTTTCCACATCGGCATAACTCCCCACCACTTCTAACAAGTTGGTTTGCACTTTGTCTTGAAAATCCTAACCACTTTCAGGAAGTGCCTCTTAACCATTATTTTAAGGGGTACAGCCAGATCTGACTTATTTTTTTTGCTGTGCCTTCAGTGTATTCAACGAAAGTTAGAATCTTAAAGAAGATGTTCGAAGAATGAAAATAATTATTTAATTAATGGAGATGAGTCATGTATTGTTTTGACACTGTGACTTCAGTGTCACAGTGTTATTTGCTTTTGAACTGTGTTAATATTTGTTATATATTTAGATTTATTTCTGTAGCACACTTCTTTTTAGTGAGATGCTTTACTCTAATTGATTATTCTAGAACATAACCTTGAATTTTGGGAATTGTAGAAGTAAAGACAGTTTTTTTATGAGCATTTTCTATTTCACAAATATAATAGCAATAGAATCTTACATGAAAGCCACACCACATTATCGAACTTTTTGGCATTAAGATGCATTTTAGACGTGATATATCATTATATGATATTCCTAACACAACATAAGGTGTCTGTTCAGAAAACAGACAGAATTTGAGGCTTCTTCTTTAGGAAAAATACTATTATTCATATCCTAGGAGTAGGAAGTCCCTTGTGCTTTACTGCCCTTTTTGATGAACAAATATTAGAAAGAATTACGTTAACTGAATGAACAGTTTAATATTATTCGTGTTAGAATAGGAATTCCTAGTAGTTCAAGTGGTATCTTACAAACCTGTTAAAACAAGAATACAGAAGTACGATGTAACTGGTTTTAAGCAGACTAAGTGGGTACATTTGGTGGCTTGCTGTCCAGAACTTATGAACAGGGTAGCCACCATCTGGTGGTACCATGTTTAACGTGCATGAAGTTCTGATAAAAGCTTATGATTTGTAATGACCTTGTCCAAAGAACTAATTGTTTCTGGCTTCTATTGACAGTGGCTTCAAAGATCTTTTTGATTGGCAATACTTCATTGAGACTCTGAGAGATGACATTCATATAGTTGAGACATTACCACCTGCATATGCTGGATTAGAACCTTTCTCAAAGACACCGATATCCTGGTCTAAGGTGAATAATTCTCAACATTCAACTCTATGATCGATCTTCCTTTGTTATGATGTTCTCCTTTTTATAAATGACACATGTTTCTTCGCTACACACTATATTACTACTTAGGATAGTACAAATGTTACGAGTATTTTTTGTGGTTGGGTTCACACTAAATATATCATTCCATTTTTTTTGTCAAGCATATTGTTCCATTTTTATGAGGATGTCAAATCCATTATTTTAGCTAGCCATCTAATGCCTCTTTCAGAGTTTGAGATCTTGGTCAGCTAACCGACTTCTTTTGAGATCTTGGTCAGCTAACTTACTTGTTTGCTTTTTGTAGGCTAGTTATTATAAGTCGGAGGTTGCACCACTTCTGAAGCAGCACAAAGTGATATATTTCACCCACACCGATTCTCGAATAGCAAATAATGGTCTACCTAACTCAATTCAAAAGTTACGTTGCCGTGTGAATTACAGAGCATTAAAATATTCAGCGCCAATTGAAGATCTCGGGAAAGTCTTGGTTTCAAGAATGAGACTGAATGGAAGCCCTTATCTTGCTTTGCATCTAAGGTAGCTCTTGCAGTTCTTTTTTTTTCTGTTGCCCAAACTCTAGATCAAATTTGTTTCTGGTTCAGGTGCTTTTAGTAGTGGTTTGTAGGTGTTTCTTTTGTTAATAATGTGAAATGTTCCATGTAAAAAAATATGTTCAGCAGAATCAGCTAATTTTCAAACTGAAAGAGTAATATGTAATGTCTTTTGTACAAAAATGTAGAGAACAGCTAAAGATGTGTCAAATTATGTACAGATGAATACCCTTATAAATTAATAATATGCAATAAAGAAAGTAAATTTGACTTGTTGATAAAGCGGGTAGACTTAATGATTTTTCATGCTTGTAGGTATGAGAAGGATATGCTTGCATTTACAGGCTGCAGTCACAGTTTGACGCCAGAAGAAGATGATGAACTTCGTAGGATGCGGTACGAGGTCAGTCACTGGAAGGAAAAAGAGATTGATGCGTCTGAGAGAAGAAAGCTTGGTGGCTGCCCCTTGACCCCTAGAGAGACATCCCTTTTACTCAAAGGATTGGGATTTCCATCCAGCACTAGGATTTACTTGGTAGCTGGTGAAGCTTTTGGAAACGGAAGCATGCAACATCTTGTGGAAGATTACCCAAACATCTTCTCCCATTCAACTCTATCCACAGAAGATGAACTGAGACCTTTCAGGAATCACCAGAACATGCTGGCTGGTTTGGACTATGTTGTTGCCCTGCAGAGTGATGTTTTTGTTTACACCTATGATGGTAATATGGCAAAGGCAGTTCAAGGACATCGGCGCTTTGAGGACTTTAAAAAGACTATAAATCCAGACAGGTAATTCTTGAACAAGTTTATTATCGTTTAGTCCATATTTGGTGATTTGGTATACCTTCTATTCTTGGGAATTAAATATTACAGTTTAGCTGCTCTTAGCTTTATTTAATTTATATTACTTCATTTACTTCTCCTTGCAGAATGAATTTTGTGAATATTGTTGACGACTTTGATGAAGGGAAAATTTCATGGAAAAAATTCTCTTCCAAAGTAAAGAAGCTTCACGAGGACCGCATGGGAGCGCCTTATCTAAGGGAACCTGGTGAATTTCCCAAGCTCGAAGAGAGCTTTTATGCAAACCCCATGCCTGGATGTCTTTGTGAGAGAAGCTAAAGAAGGGCAAACTGTCACGACCAAGGTTGACGTTAATTGGCTTATGGATTGCTAGGTTGAGGTTCTCATCGAGTACTGGGTGTTTAACTTATGACAGAACTCTAGCTTCTCAATTTAATTGAAAATTTGATTTGCGGGAGAATATACACACATTATACTGAAAAGTTGGGGCATGAGCATGGAGATGCTGGGATAACTTCAGAAGTCGGACATATCTTCAAGTTTCACACATCAAGAAACTTAATGGTTTTGATGTTGAATTTATTACTTTTTGGAATAGACTAAGTACCAACTATACATGTTATATAATACAAGTGTATACAGATTATTGAAATGTCCTCATTACAGGAATTTTTTTTTACTTTAGACAACCTGTTCTTGTCCTTCATTCGTATGCTTATCTGTTTTGGTTTTTTCCTTCATGTTATTATGAAGTGTTTCGAAGTCAAGCTGCAGGATTTTTACTGTAGTGATAATCAAAATATTGTGTAGAAGTTTGGTGATAATGCAAGTCTAGAGACGGTCTATTTTCTAGGTCATTAGCAATTAGCCTTCTTTTCCATGATTCTTATCATCTTTGTTATTTGCTTTTTTTAAAGATTAACATATTGGAGTGTTCCATGTCTATAATATCTGCATTCAAAAGGTACATCAACGTTCAATGAAAAGGTAAATGAGCACGCAAAAGCTCAATAAAACATGTTCACCTACAATAAAAGAACAAATGAAAAAAATTAACTGAATATGAATGAACAATGAACTAATGGTTTAACGGCATTGGATACTTCCGTTCAACATTTTACCTTCCATACTAGAGAAGCCCTGAAAAGACTTACTGGAGGCACTACAGTTGCAAAATTGATTCAACAAGCTCGTACAGTGGTGCAAGTTCCCCCTTGTCAATCAAGCGAAATTCCTGCAGTAACAAGATGTTTGATGAACCGACTTCTTGTGCTACATCCATTGAAGGGGTGTGGCCATAAGAATGAATGTGTACAAAATGTCACTACGCATGAAATTTTCTTCTTTTTTAACAAGCTGTACATGAGATATTATTTATCTTTTATAAAGAGTTGTGGGGAAAACAATACTATGAAATTGAGGATGACCAATGAATATATCAGGTAACAAGCTAAACGGACAGATGGTCCCAGCTAACTACATTCCTTTACATAGTGACAACTAACAAGCGATATAGACATAGGAACAGCAGGTTTAAGTGTTGGGAAACCACTCCCATAGTCCCATGTGCTTATTTCCTCCCTGTTTCATGTATAGGGACATTTATTAATGTCTATTTAGGTGCAGCAATGAGATTACGGTAGCTGTGAGATGTGAGATGGATGAGTTAAGAGTATCATGGAGTTTGTTTAGAATGTAATAAAAATACTATGTTGGTTTTGAATTAACAGTGAACCTGGAGATTCTCTCTCAACCCAATTTATTTTTCCCAGATTTCTCTCTCTCAATCTTTTACATATCCCTGTCTTAAAAGTTTATCTCTCTTAGCAGTTATGGCTTTATGGGTGGATAGAGACGAGTAATATTGAACTAAAGAAGTTGGAAAACATACATTAGTTCACAACATATGACAAATAAACAACAAATTTTTTTCGTAAGGAAAGGAACAAATGCCTATTGAGACTCAGTACTAGAAACATCACAAGAAACTAAGTGCTTACCCATGTGAAGAGAACAAAATGCTTAAAGCATGTGTTTAGATGAGCTTCTTCCTTCAGGCTAATAATCTTCTGAAAATGTGAATGATAGATGTGAGCATACACACGAAACAACCTCTTGAATATTGTCTTTACAACATCCACAAAATTGGGTGGAAATGGTGTGCCTGCAGCAGAATACAGACATGATAAATTACATGTTCCTTTGACAGATTTACAAATCCAATGTCAAAAAGTACAAATAAAATATTGGCTCACCCAGTTTCTGAGGAAAAATTGATTCATCATCCAGTTGAGTTTCAATCCAGTCCATTAAATACTCTACATATTTAGGAGCAGATACCTCTATTGGTTTCTTTATAGTAACTCCATCAGCCCATCTGTATTCGTATCTGTAAAGAAATATTGGTAAGTCAAATCAAAGCATATGAATACATCATCAGACCTCAAAAAGAGAAGTGGCAAGTTGTAACTAATGATTGAGGACTAGACTTCACATTTCCAACAAGCCAAAAACTATATAAAATAGTGAAGTATTAGAAGTTACTTATGCGGATATGGTTCTAAAGCAAATCAAGCAGATATATCCAAATCTAAATGGGTTACACAGGGGTAAAAAAATTAAGTGAAGAAAAAAGAGTCAAACTTTTCAGAGGTCGAGCCCAACAGTCAAATTTCCTAACTTCAGGTAATGTTAATATTATGCCGATTTTTGCTCAAATATATGTCTTAAAATAGTTTGTACCAGGCCTTGTTTTTTTCAATAATTTTTCGACCATTTCTTCAACAAGAGACACCAAATGGCTATGCATCGTCCCTCTTCTCTCCCTGTCACAAGTTGTGCTAGAACAGATGATCCAACAATATCTTGGTAAAATGTAGAAATCTCTTTAGCCTTACTAGGAAATTCTTCTCTATGTGTTATGATGTACTCCCTCAGTCCCTTCCAATTGTTTACATTTATGAGGAATTGTCCGGCACGCATTTTAAGGTGCATAAAAAGTATAGTTATGTAACCTATTTTTACAATTTTTCTTTTTCTGAATAAAAGTTGAATGTTTTAATTTTTAGTCAGAAAAACAAAATTGTAAAAAAAATTACAGAACTATATTTTACATGCACCTTAAAATGCGTGTCGGACACTCTCTAAAAAATGTAAACAATTGAAAGGGACGGAGGGAGTATCAAATAGTACCATAACCCATCAACACACATGCAGAATTTGATTGCATAAATAGCATCAGGACTAAAGATTTCCAAAAGGATCAAGAAAGTTACTTTGCTCCCGCTGTCATTGTTGGGCAGGTTGATGCAGTACAGAATTCCGTAAGAGTGCCATATAGAATGTTCACCTGATTAAAGAAGTCAACCGCTGTAGGGGGGTGGATGAAAACTATATCACAAGAAAATCAAAATTGACATGCTATAATTTCTGTCATACATGTGCCACTAACACATTGTATATAACCAATACTGATGCATACAATCTCATGTCCAAATGGAAAGTACCACCAAGACACGACTAACACATCTAGATAATATAGGAACCCTCTGTTCTTTGAAAACGATGAGGACTATTTTGGTTAAAGAACATGAACCTAATGGCTCTGCATAAAACTGCCTCTTTGGAGAGTAGAGGTTTTAATTAGTAAAATCAAAGAAAAAAGTGGGTAGATTCCGAAATTTCAAACATTTTATATAGCCATCCTACAATTGATCATGAAAGATAAGCTAGTTTTTAATACTCACAAGAACAGCTAGAATTCATATGCACCTATCCTGATGGATTTATATATGACTGCGGTTATAGTGCAGCAGTGTCGTAATTTCATTTATCAATTGGTGAAAAGATAGTCACAAGTTTAACTAAAACAGTTGCATCGACTTTTCAATTTACTTTGAGAGCATTAGTGATTCCGTGGGAAAGTGGAAGGTGGTGCAGTTAAGGATATTTCAAATTTCGGAGAGTCAAAATATAATAAGTTGCAGTTTTACAAAGTTGTTCCACCGATTCTTTTTTATCATCGTCAAAACCCTTGTGTGAATACACATAAACTAAAACTCTGATTGACGTGTCATACCAAACACAAGCTGATTGGATAAGGCATGATGAAGTGTTTATAATAAAATTAAAAGTTATCACTGTCACAGAACTGATTGATAATAAAAACAACAAAAAGTTGTGTCGGGACCAAAAAGAGAAGATGCTGGCAAGAAGTTAAGCATTATGAAGCAATATATCCTTCATCTGTCCAGATTACATCCAGTGGCATGAAATTTAATAATTAGGTAAAGTTAAGGAGAAAATATTCTAAATTTAGCATGAATTGCTGAGGGAAAAATTGGGATCAGTATCTTTTTTTTGTTTGAAAGATAGAAGTGAATGGGTGGTTTTCGGGAAGGGAGACGGAGAAAGCAGCATCTTTTCAGGGTTATGGGGAGTATAAGAACTTTGAGTTATTAGTCATCTGCATACCAGAAAAAGGCTTGTAAAATATAGTTCCCCCATTAAAGAATCTTAAGGATTGAGGATTGACGGTACGTATGCAGATTATTGTTTTTATCAAAGTATTGGAATATTACTAGCATGCTGGAAAGATGTTGATAATTTTGAACTCTGAGACATAAGATATTCAAATGATGACTTTGCAAGTTGCTGTAGTAACATGAGATTTTCATAATAAAGTATAGATACTTACTATTTACTGCCAGCCATTCGTTGAGATCTTCTCCAGGAGGGAGACGCACAGCTTCCTTCAAGTTGCCACTACCCAAGGTAGCATCAATGTGCTTTTGAAGTTGTGCACCCTATGATACAGATAGCAATTAGCACCACAACAGATAAATACTAGAGAATTGACTCCTAACAATAACATGATATAAGTAACACTCACCTTACTCCCAGATGGAGCACTCTTTTTGGGACGGAATGTCTTTTGGTTTCTGCCCATATATCATTGGGAAAATCAGCAATATTGAATGTAGATAGCTATTACCATGAGGCATTTGATAAAACGCATATATAATAGGATAAAGTAACATATGTCTATGTATGTTTACGTCAGGAACATGAAAATGCAGTAAAAAAGATGATTTAATGTACAACTTAACAGCTCTCATGTCTGATTTCACATTTGAACACAAAAGTCAGTCTCCCACATTTTAGATTAAGATGGCCAACTTTGGCTTTTTCCATGAAAGCAGAATCATGAAGCATGGTCATATTCTTTGAACGATTAAATGCTGGTGTACTAACAAGATTTATCTAACTGTTTCTGAAAATTATTCCATAGCAATCATCCGTCCAGATTTTATTTTATTAATTGGAGTCCTCCATTTTTCACGACACGTGGGGTGCTTAAGTCAGCTGACAGAACAAGTACATGCAGTAATAAAATTCAGTGCCGAGGTAAGACACCCCTAAAACAAACTTGAGTACAAGTGTACAACTCTTATGACTACATAATATATAATTATGTTTCAAAAATTTGTCATGGAATTCCTTTAGGAGTTCAAGCAATGACATCTTCCTAAAATAGAAAGACCTGAATATATCGCCCCTCTCTTTTTGGCAATTTGAAATAATCACATTATGAGACAAGTAATATATTAAATCTTAGTAAAATCTATGCCTACGCGAAAGTATCAGATATGTAAAAACAAATGGATATAAAAAATTTAGTACCATCCCATTCTGATGTGTGCATTGTATGCTGATGTGAGCCATTTTTGTGCAGTGATCAAAAGAGCATGCCATGAAAAATCTTCTAAAAGAATTGACAACTGATAGTAAATTACTGGTTCCGCCAAAATCATATATTCATATCACATTTTAAATATTTGTTGTGTTCAGACAAAAATCTAACATGAAATCAAGTTCTTGAACAGCGTTAGCACCGTCAGCAATTTAATTCATGTTTTATATATTCATAGCCAATGGGCCTATAAAACACCATTGATATTAAACATACAATTTAAAGAATCACATAGTAAAGTACTACATCTAAAATTTTCTACATAAAATTTTCACTATTTCCCTCATTTTCCGCTTGTCGGCCACAAAATGTCAGAAGTACTAGATTTTAATTAACATAGAAAGACCTGATATATCGCCTAAAATAGAAAGAGCTGATATATTCCTCTCCCTCTCTTTTTGGCAATCTGATATAACAAGATTTGAGACGAGTAACTATCTACTATCCCATTCTTATCATCTGATGTATGCGTTGTACACTGATGTGAGGCAATGTTTTGCAATGATCAAAAGGGCATGGCCATGCAAATCTTTTAAGTAAATTGACAATTCAATAGTATATTACCAGTTGCACCAAATCCAAATATTGATATCACATTCAAATAATCACTGTAATCATTGTGTTCAAACAACTAACTACCATGAAATCAAGTTCCTGAACAGAGCTAGCACTGTCAGAAATATATTCACAGTCTATATTCATACGCCAATAAAAACACCATGATGTTAAACATACAATCTACAGAATAACATAGTAAAGTACTAGGCATCTGAAATCTTCTATTTAAAATTTTCATCACTTCCCTTTTTACCGCTTGTCTACAACAAAAAGCATGAAGTAGTAAATTTTAAGATCAAATTATACTAATCCATCCTACACAACAATTCTAACTAAAATATATTAACCTTTACTTAACAGGTTATTACAAAATGTTCATTCATCCACTATGATGTTTTATCAGTACAACCTAATAAATATGATAAACAAAAAGCCATCACACAAAATTACAAGTTTGACATCATCATCATCAACAATGACAATCAACACCTAAAAACATAATCTTGATTTCTTGAATGAACAAATTCTCAAGCAAACATTTCAAAATCATCCAAAAGCACAGAAAAATAATCACTAGGAAAGATCCCATAAAAGAAAAAATTAAAAGACATGCAAATACAAAAGAAAGACCAGATAATTTGAATATACAAGAGAAAAGAAGGGTATGATTGTTATAGATAAAAAACTAAGGTTATTACCTGCTGTATTTAATACTAAGATTCGGGAGCTCAAGGCCTTTAATGGCTGCTCTCGTGTTTCGTGACTCAATCTGCCTTTACGAGATGCCTACGTATCTCTGTGAATTAGAGAATCAAGCCAAAAAACGTAGTTCTGATTGGTGGGGGTGAGACCCCTTATATAGATGTTGGGAGTCCTTGAATTGGACTTGGTATAGGAGACTTGGTGGGCAAGTCTCATAATTAGAATGGACTTTGGAGTCCTCGATAGTAGGAAACTGATTCCTTATCATTTTAGGTCCCCTTGAGGCTAATCTCCAAGGATTTATATCCTTATCGGGACTCTTTTCAACATCTGATTTGTCCCTTATTAATTAATTACGAAATTAATTAATAATCAGGACTTTTGGGCCTTTTTTATTCCATCAGGCCTGATCTGGTCCATCAGGCTTAACCTTTCTGGTCTGAGTATCATATATCTTTTTATTGGGCCTAGCAGCCCACAGCTTGTACAATTAATGCAGTATTTAATTATACAAGCATAATTTATTTATCCCTATCATTTGCCCCCCAACTTTTGGGAAACATTGATTAGGTTTCGCAGAAGTTAAGTCTATTCGTTCCCTTACAGGGTTTCATTTTTCCGTAAAGTGTGGAGCGACCTACACATTTATAATGAATTTTTCCTTTTATTCAGGAATTATCTTAATTTCCAGGAATTTTTTCCTTATTTCCGGGATTTTTTCCTTATTTTCTGGATTTTACCCTAATTTTCTGGGATTTTCCCTAATTTTCTGGAATTTTTCCCTAATTTTATGGGATTTTTCCCTAATTTTCTGGGATTTTCCCTAATTTTCTGGGATTTTCCCTAATTTTCTGGGATTTTTCCCTAATTTTCTGGGATTTTCCCTAATTTTCTGGGATTTTTCCCTAATTTTCTGGGATTTTCCCTATTTTTCAGATTTCCAGCCCTTTTTCGACCAGGATCCTAGTCGAAATTTCGACCTGGATCCTAGTCGAAAATAGGGGTCAGCCTTGCCATCCTGGTCGAAAGAATTCGACTAGGATCCACGACCTGGAACTCGACCAGGATCCTAGTCGAAATTTCGACCTGGATCTAGGACCTGGAATTCGACCAGGATCCTAGTCGAAAATTCGACCTGGATCTAGGTCGAAAATTCCACCTTTTTTTTTTAGCTTCCTGCCATGAGCCTATCGACTAGGATTTCGACTAGGATTCTAGTCGATATTTCGACCTGAATCCTGTTCGAAAATTCTTTGATATTCTTGCTTCCTGGTCGAAGGATTTCGATTAGGATTCACGACCTGGAATTCGACCAGGATCCTAGTCGAACTTTGACCTGAGTTTTTAATCCCCCTTTTTTCTTTTTTTTTGAAAGATGCTTGGTTTATTCGACCTCATTCCTGGTCGAAGTTTCGACCTCAATTCAGTCCCGTTATTCCAGCTTCTTGCCATGAGCCTATCGACTAGGATTTCGACTAGGATTCTAGTCGATATTTCGACCTGAATCCTGTTCGAAAATTCTTTGATTTTCTTGCTTCCTGGTCGAAGGATTTCGACTAGGATTCACGACCTGGAATTCGACCTGGATTCTGGTCTTTTTTACCCATTATTTTCGGGTGTCTGCTCGAAAGATTTCGGGCAGGATTCACGACCTGGAATTCGACCTGGATTCTGGTCTTTTTTACCCGTTATTTTCGGGTGTCTGCTCGAAAGATTTTGGGCAGGATTCACGACTTGGATTTCGACCTGGTTCCTGGTCTTCCATTAGCCTTCTTTATTTAGCTTTAATTTAGGGTATTGTATTTTCCAAATCCTAATTGGATTTGGGCCTGGCCTTTTTTGTTGGGCCTTATTAAATTTTACTGAGCCTCTATTATTGGGCTTTTCCAAATCTTATTGGGCCTCTTTTATTGGGCCTTTTCAAAATCTTATTGGGCCTCTTTTATTGATCTGGGCTTAATACACCCTGTTTAGAATGCTCTAGAATTCCTAGGAATATTCTGGAATATTCTTTTTTCTGGGCTTTTTCCTATGGGCTTTTGTCCTCAATGGGCTTTTCGTCCCTTCAACTTCCTTTTCCTCTTATATAAAGGAATGAGGAAAGGCTATTACTCCTCACTTTCTCATTTCTTAGTTTTCTTCTTCATCTTCCTGCTAAGATTCTCAGAGGAATAACAGCAAGTCGGAGCTCAAAGCCTTTTTCAGGAGCGCTTCTTCAGGTAAGATTCCTCCCTTTGCTTTTCGTGTCTATTTTTCCATTATGTGCCACTTTAAGATAGCCTATTTACGTGCCCCTTACTTTTTTTCAGATGGCTGACAAAAGAATGACCCGTTTGGCCAAGATGAACGTGGCTAGAAAGTCCAACGATTTTCCTATTCGATCGAGGTATACTTCCTTAATCGACATGATCAACACTCGAGGGGACGAGTATCCGTCTGATGCGCATCTGGACGCGCACGATCATATCAGTGCTTTACGGGATCCCAAGGAGCTGGAAAAGTTGAGCAGCTGCTTCAAAATCAAGGAGCCTTTTAAGCTGGTTCTTGCGGGTCCGGCCGACAGGGCCTGTCAGTGGAAGAGGGACGCGCTATGCGTCTATAGGGATACTCTAAGGGCAGGTATTAGACTCCCTTTTCATCCATTCATTCCTTTACTACTGGCTGGTGGGCATCAGCCCTTGCCAACTTCCCCCTAATTCCTGGAGGTTGATTCTGTGCTATCTGTCGCAATGCGCCAAGCACAACGTCCCCACATCTGTTGCTGTCTTCAGGAAGATTTTTCAGTTCAAAAACAGCCCTGATAAAAGTCCGGGTTGGGTTTCTATCAACCAGCGCCCCACTATCCCCCATATCGTGAATGGGAAGTCCATCCCTGACAACAACTTGGGGTGGAAGAAAGATTTTTTGTTTGTTATTTGGGAAGGTGGAGATTGGGGCTCCCTGTTTCGATCATCCTTTGGGCTGGCCGTGGACGGGAGCCCAAATGACATAACTTTGTCTGAGGAGGAGGCTAGAGGTTTCAACCTCCTTACGCAAGACAACGGCACTTCCCATTGTTGGGACCTTATCCGGGAGACCGTCCTGGTAGAACGCGGCCTTTCGCTTGTTAATAAGAAAAGTAAGTTCCCTTTCTTATCTCCTTTATTTCCTGCACTTTATTTTCATTGATTTTCAACTGACTTTGTTTGTTGCAGTGGCTGAGAAGATTGAGGAGGCTACCAAGCCGAAGGACCTGGAGACAACCAGGATGAAGAGGGCTGGGAAGGTCTTTAAAGACCCTCGACTTGGTGATCGCTTCCCTGTGTTCCTCCTTCAGGCAATGGAGCCAAGCGAGGAAGGCCCCAGCCAAGTTTTGCGCACCAAGCAGAGGCCAGGGGCCTATTTTCAACCTGCATGGGGGATCCGGGGCAAGGACTCTATCGTGGGCAGCACGGCGCTGTCCAAGGAATGGTCTAAGCATTCCATCTCCCCGGTGGACTATCAAGATTTTGTCCTTCAACAGGACTTAGAGGGGAATGAGCTATTTGGAGCCCAGGCTCTGGCGACGGTACGTCCTTTACTTATGCTCTTCTTACTTATTTTTCCACGTTTCTTTTCTGAACTTTCGCTGTTTCTCTTGCAGGCTAACGCCCATTTCCAGGGGGCAATCCACCAAGCTAAAGCTTGGAAGGTTGTCCTGGAAGATGCCAACAAGAAGTTGGAAGAGGCCAACCAAAAAATAGAGGCCCTTGAAGCTCAACTGGCCTCTTCCACTTCTGACCTAGAGATGGCCCGGGCCGAAAATGTCATTCTGAAGGCGCAGAAGGACAAAGCCTTTGATGGCTGGATGGACACCCAAGAATTCAAGGACTTGATGGTGGAGCATGATGCCCTTCTTCACCCAGTTAGCTATAAAGAGGGCTGGGATGCTGCTGTGGAGGCCATCCAGGATGAGTTTCCCGAGGTCCTTGAGCAGTCTCCCTTTCCTTGCCCTGTGCGGGTTCCAGAGCTTGGAGGGGTTACTGAGAAGCTTGCTGTTATGATCAAGGACGGAGAGGAGGAAGATTCTTCCGAAGAGGAGTTTGAGCCTGTCGCTAAGAAGGCCAGGGTGGAAGAGCCTCCAAAAGCAACGCCTCAACAGCCAGCATCTCCTGCAGAGGGAACTTCTACAGGGACTTCGGAGGGGACAACCGAGACGTCCGAAGGAACGACCGAGACTTCCGAGGAGACTTCAGATAGTGGTTCTGAGGAATCTCAGCCTTCCAAGTCCTAACTTTTTGTATATCTTCTATTTGAACTTCATTCATATCTAAACTTGTCACCCTTCGGGGTTATATTTCATATGTTGCTTTTCTTCTTTCTGTTTTAACTTTACAATCTTAATACGCATTTGAACTTTAAACATCCTTAGATAGAAATAATTTCAAACTCTTTAATATGAAGTCTGGTTTTCCAAAACCTTACACAGCATGGGTTCGACCCTAATCAACAATAACTAGACAATGTAAATTCTACTGGAATATAAAATCCTACGCAAGCAAAGCTTCATGGTGCTTTTAAACCTACTTGTCAATGTCAAGTGAGAATCGTACTTCACCTATCTTACACGTAGTAAACCTTCAGGTTTTGTGCGTGCTAGGTCCTCGGGACTTCAAAACCTTCCATAGTTTCCAGCTTGTAGGTTCCTCTACCCTGAACGCTCTTGACTCTGTACGGCCCTTCCCAATTCGGGGCAAGCTTTCCTTTCTGTCCAACACCAGAAGCCTCTAATTTTCTCAAGACTAGATCTCCTTGTTTAAAAAATCTCTCTTTAACCCTTAGGTTGTAATAGAATGAAGCCTTTTTCTGATATTCTACTATCTTTGCATGTGCCTCATCTCGCACTTCATCAATTAGATCCAGGGCTAACCTCTGCCCTTCCTCATTTTCTACAGCATTGAAAGTCTGAATCCTTGGAGAGGAATGCGATATCTCCACGGGAACTACTGCTTCTGCCCCATATGCCAACATGAAAGGAGTTGCTCCTGTCGTGACTCTACAGGTAGTCCTATAGGCCCATAATATTGGAAGTATCTCATCCACCCAATTATTTCTTGACTTCTCGATCCTCTTTTTTAGTCCATCCAGGATTATCCGATTTGCTACCTCTGCTTGCCCATTGGCTTGCGGGTGAGCCATAGAGGTGAATCGTAACTCAATTTCATTTTCTTCACAATACTTCTTGAATTCCTCATTGTTGAATTGTGTTCCATTGTCAGTGACGAGGATACGGGGAATTCCATATCGGCACATAATGTTTTCCCACAGGAATTGTGCAACCTGCTTAGTTGTGATTTTGGCCAAGGGTTTGGCTTCGATCCACTTGGTGAAATAATCAATGGCTACAATCAGAAATTTCCTTTGTGCCGTGGCCATAGGAAAAGGCCCTAGAATATCCATCCCCCACATGGCAAAGGGAATAGGCGAGTTGATAGAGGTCAGCATCTCGGGGGGTTGTCTAACAACTGGTGCATGCTTCTGACAGCGATCACACTTCTTCACATATTCTTTGGCATCAGCCATCATTTCTGGCCAATAGAAGCCTAAACGAGTTATCTTATGAGCCAAGGCCCTGCCCCCCAAGTGTTGTCCACAAATACCTTCATGCACTTCTTCAAGAGCCAAGCGTGCCTCATCGGGCCTGAGACACCTCAAGTAGGGAACCACGAAAGATCTTTTGTAAAGAATCCCATCTATCAAAGAGTACCTTAGTGCCCGAACAGTTAACTTCCGTGCTTCAGTTGCATCACTTGGCAACCAACCGGTCTGAATGTGAGCCTTGATGGGATCAATCCATGACGTCCCCAAGCCTATGGGAGCCAGAAGCTTAACATCTATGCTTCGTGTCTTCAAAACACGGAAGTACACACTTTCTGAACTTTCTTCAATCTCAGACGAAGCGAACTTTGATAGCGCATCTGCCTTAACATTTTCTTCCCTTGGAATGTGTTCAACATGGCACTCATTAAATTGGGTCATCACAACCCTTACTAGGCGGACATACTTAGCCATCGTATCATCCCTTGCCTCAAATTCTCCCTTTACCTGGGATATGATCAGCTTCGAGTCTCCACGGACCTTTAAGTTTTTGACTCTAAGTGTCCCAGCTAGACCAAGGCCAGCTATCAGGGCTTCATACTCTGCCTCATTATTTGTGGTTGGAAAATCTAGCTTCATCGCATACTCAATTAAGAACCCATCAGGGCTTTGCAAAACCAACCCTGCTCCACTGGAATTTGTTTTTGATGCTCTATCAAAATAGAGAACCCAATATTCTTTCTCCTTGTCATTCTTCTCCCTGTCCCCATTGTCGACTCCCTTGTCTTGAGGTATGGTATCTTCCTGCCCCCCGACTTCTTGGTTGGGTATGGTACATTCCACCACAAAGTCAGCTAGTGCCTGGGCTTTTATAGCCGTACGTGGCTTATACTTGAGATCAAACTCTCCCAACTCTATTGCCCACTTAATCAGTCTCCCACTTGCCTTGGGACTGTGAATGATATTTCTCAGTGGCTGATTTGTTAGCACTTCAATCTGGTGAGCTTTAAAATAAGGACGCAGCTTTCTTGAAGCCATTACCAAGGCTAAAGAGAATTTCTCTATAGTTGAATAATTCAACTCAGCACCATGCAAAATTTTGCTGACATAGTATACGGGTTTCTGGACTTTCAGTTCTTCCTTAACCAACACCGCGCTCAAGGCGCTCTCTGAAACAGCCAAGTACAAGAATAAAATTTCACTCAGAACTGGCTTGGCGAACCACGGGGCCTGGGCCATATACTTCTTTAACTCTTCAAATGCCTTCTGGTTTTCCTCATTCCATACAAAGTCTTTGATGCTCTTTAGCGATTTGAAGAATGACAAACACTTTTCCCCCGACTTGGAGATGAATCGTCCTAGCGCAACAACCCTTCCTGTAAGCTTCTGAACATCCTTAACAGTTTTTGGTGGTTCCATGTCCAGAATCGCCTTTATCTTATCCGGGTTAGCCTCAATTCCCCTCTTTGAGACCATCAGTCCCAAGAATTTTCCAGATCCAACTCCGAAAGCACACTTCGTCGGATTCAACATCATCTTGTGGTACCTCAGGACCTCAAAAGCTTCCCTTAAATGGGCTATATGATCAGTCTTTACTAGACTCTTAACTAACATGTCATCAACATAGACTTCCATAGTCTTACCAATAAGATCCTTAAAAATTCTATTCACCAACCTTTGATAGGTGGCTCCTGCATTCTTGAGACCAAACGCCATAACAAGATAACAATAAACACCAAAGTCAGTGATAAATGATACCTTTGGAATGTCATCCTTATGTATTTTGATCTGGTTGTATCCGCTAAACCCATCCATGAAACTCAGCATCTCATGTCCAGCGGTGGCATCAATCAAAGTATCAATTCTAGGCAGCGGAAAACAGTCTTTGGGGCATGCATCATTCAGATCGGTGAAGTCTATACACATCCTCCACTTTCCATTAGCCTTCTTCACCATTACAGGGTTTGCTAACCACTCCGGAAATTGAATCTCCTCAATGAAACCAGCCTCTAAGAGCTTTTCCACTTCCTGCTTTATAGCCTCTTGTCTTTCCGGGGCAAAATTTCTTTTCTTTTGTTTCACTGTCTTCCGGCTTGGATCTACATTTAGCTTGTGAGTAATTAACTCCGGGTCTATGCCTGGCATATCAGCTGCTGACCATGCAAACATATCACTATTTTCTTGCAAAAATTTCACTAACTTCCCTCTAAGGGGCTCCTCTAATGTGGCTCCAATGAAAGTCGTCCTCTCAGGATTCTCGGGGTCTAAAGGAACCGAAACCAATTCTTCTACTGGCCTTCCTCTATTCTCATCATTTTCTCGAACATCCATATCTTCAATAGGAAGAACCTGCCCCCCGACTCCATCTGCCCTCAAAGAGGCCACATAACAGCTTCTAGCCATTTTTTGATCTCCTCTCTCTTCTCCAATCCCATTTCGGGTGGGAAACTTCATGACTGAATGGTAGGAAGAGGGGACAGCCTTGAAGGCATGTATCCCTGTTCTCCCCATGATAGCATTATAAGTTGAACTAGCCTTTACCACCACGAAATCCAGCATCTGCGTTGCTTGCCTTGGCTCCGTACCTATGGTGGTTGGCAATTTGATTATCCCTTCCACAGGACATTCTACTCCAGCAAATCCATATATCGGCATATCGGTTGGTGTTAACTGGGAGTCGTTATACCCCATCCTTAGAAAGGTGTCGTGGAGCAAGATATCCACAGAAGCACCATTATCCACAAGGACCCTCTTAACCGGGCTATTTCCTATTATTGGTGTTATGACCAGCGGGTCGTCATGGGGAAACTTCACACCCTCTAGGTCGGAATCATCAAAAGCCAATGTTACTTCTGTCCTGGCCCTCTTCGGGGCTTCTCCAACAATATGCATAACCTCTCTAGTATATGCCTTTCTGGAATTTTTGGACAATCCAGCAGCAGTTGGACCTCCAAAGATTGTGTTTATCACAGGCCCTCGAGGTCTCGGCCCTCCATAAATGGTGTTTATAACTGGTCCTCTAGGCTGGGGGTTTCGCCCCTGATCGTCTTGGTCCCTCCTACGATCCTCAAAGTTCTTCCTTCCATTATTATTCCTATCCCCTCCTTCTCCAGTGTATTTGTTCAATCTTCCTTTTCGAATGAGGAACTCAATTTCATCTTTCAATTGCCTACACTCATCGGTGTCATGGCCAACATCTTTGTGAAACCTGCAATACTTGCTCTTATCTAGCTTGGCAGGATCAGCCTTCAAGGGCTTAGGCCAGCGAACATCTCTGTCTTTCTCAATCTCCATCAAAATCTGACTTCTAGGAGCATTAAGCTTAGCATATTCAGTGAACTTTTGCCCAGGTCCTCCCTTCTTGGGGGTTGAATCAGGGTTTTGCTCGATTCTAGGATATTTGTCCTTTGCAATATATTCCAAATCAGTTTTTCGCTTCTTGCCTCCAGTGGGCTCATTACTTACTATGGTCTTCCTCATGCTTTCTTCAACCTTGATATACTTCCCTGCTCTCTCTTGGAGTTGCAACATGTTTTCAGGGGGACGTTTGGCCAAGGACATCTTGAAAAACTCATCCCTGGTTCCTTGTTGTAGTGCTATCATGGCTACCTTATCATCAAGGTCTGGGACTTTTAAAGCCTCTTTTGTAAAACGATTCAGGTAATCTCTCAAGGATTCCTTAGCTCCCTGCACAAGACTCATAAGGGATGCTGAACTTTTCTCATGGACTCTTCCACTGATGAATTGCTTAATAAAAGCCTGACTTAATTCTCTGAACGATCCAATAGAATTTGGGGGCAGGCGACTGTACCATCTTTGAGCCATGCCCGACAGGGTTTGAGGGAAGGCCCGACACTTTATAGCATCATTCACGGGTTGCAGCAGCAGTGCATTAGAGAATGTCCTAACATGATTAGCGGGGTCTCCCGTGCCATCATAGGCTTTGATAGTGGGCATCTTGAATTTCCTTGAGATATAGGCATTCATTATCTCTTCTGTAAAGGGTGGAGTTGGATCATCAGGATCTCCAAGGGGAAGGAGATTGATTGGATCAGTTCTTGGGACAACAGCCCTTCTTCTTACCAGACCATCCAGGTCTATGACAGGAGGAGGATTTCTCCCCCTAGGAGATATCTGGGGTCTGGTGGCCTGGTGAGCCTCCAAATCACGCCTCAGCCTTTGGATTTCAGCCTCATGAGCCCTGATCCTTTCCTGCACTTCTTGGGGATTCGCCCCTGGGGTGCTTTGGGGGCGTTGCCTTCCATCGGCCATTGGCTCTTTTCCAGGACGCCTCCTTCTCGGGGCCACTTCATCATCCGAAGATTCGGAGTCTCTCTCAGTATAAGGACCAGAAAATTCCCGATCCTCAGGAATAGGACCCAAACCTCGTATATAGGGGGGTGACTGCCCTCGTGCTTCGCCTCGCCCAGCATATCCGCTTCCTCCAACCTCAGGGCGAAGGGGCATCCCATAAGGGGGGTTAGTAGTAACAACAGTTGAATATTCATACCCGACGGGTCAAGAATTCATAGGTATATGTACTTGTTGAACTTGAGGATTCGTACCTTGAATAGTCGGGGGAGTTGTCCCTTGTGGCTGAGGTTGAGTTGCCCCTGTCTGGGCTTCCCCCTGAGTAGATGCATAAGTTGAATGGGGAGGAACCTCCACGGTTGATGAAATCACCTGGGTTGTCTCTGATGGTGTTCCTTCCTCTAGAGCTCCAATTGTTCTCCGTGTTCTCGCCATGGTTGTTGTTGCGTTTTTTCACAGACGGTGCCAAATGTTATAGATAAAAAACTAAGGTTATTACCTGCTGTATTTAATACTAAGATTCGGGAGCTCAAGGCCTTTAATGGCTGCTCTCGTGTTTCGTGACTCAATCTGCCTTTCCGAGATGCCTACATATCTCTGTGAATTAGAGAATCAAGCCAAAAAACGTAGTTCTGATTGGTGGGGGTGAGACCCCTTATATAGATGTTGGGAGTCCTTGAATTGGACTTGGTATAGGAGACTTGGTGGGCAAGTCTCATAATTAGAATGGACTTTGGAGTCCTAGATAGTAGGAAACTGATTCCTTATCCTTTTAGGTCCCCTTGAGGCTAATCTCCAAGGATTTATATCCTTATCGGGACTCTTTTCAACATCTGATTTGTCCCTTATTAATTAATTACGAAATTAATTAATAATCAGGGCTT
The DNA here is from genome assembly GCF_009905375.1 of Apium graveolens. Lineage (NCBI taxonomy): Eukaryota > Viridiplantae > Streptophyta > Magnoliopsida > Apiales > Apiaceae > Apium > Apium graveolens. Next base: position 140,184,894 of record NC_133651.1, on the reverse strand, counting down.
TTGGGCCTTTTTTATTCTATCAGGCCTGATCTGGTCCATCAGGCTTAACCTTTCTGGTCTGAGTATCATATATCTTTTTATTGGGCCTAGCAGCCCACAGCTTGTACAATTAATGCAGTATTTAATTATACAAGAATAATTTATTTATCCCTATCAATGATCATAAAACCTGCTGCCAAGGCCAAAGAGACTCATGATTACAGAATCTTCCTCCTTGGGTCTAGCTAAGAATGAATTATGTATGTGTCTCTCTCTAGAAAAAAATGAATATGTTTATATATAATATGGTGGGGACTATATGAATGATTTTATGTAGTGAGAGAAAAGAATGGGGAAGTTACAGAAAAATGACAGACTGGCATTGGAGAGAGAGAGAGAGTCTCTCTAAAAAATGGGCACAAGCAGCCAAGTCGTCTTCTTCTTTGTTTGCCATTGCCCGCTTACCAGGCCGATTCTCATCACAGCCTATTCATTAATACGGATGCGGTGCGTTTGGGTATATATATATGTTGGACAACGGGTGATGCCAAAAATAACAAATCTTTTTAAATTATTAACCTTAATACCAAATTTGAAATACTCATTCAAATATACCAGCAAGATTATTTGAAATAAGACCTCGAATTAACATAATTTTGATTATATTTTTAAAGTTGAAATACGTTTTATGAGATCGGTTATATACCCGAATACTCATTTTCAGACTCGATAATATAACCATTTTTTTTAAAATAGTATATTTTAACACAAGAAAATTAGAAAATAAATTTTTTTGAGATACCTAATGTAGGGATATTTTTTTGATAAAAATGATCAAAATATTAAAAATTTGTATTCTTGTCACTTAATCCACAAAGGAGTTATTTTTGTCATGTTTTCTAATACAATCCACCTGTATCATTTATTTGTCTTTATGCCATTTTATTACAAGCATTCAAATTGCATTTTAGAGTTTTTACTCTTGGACGGAGCAAGAATTTTCTACATCAATCAAAATTGGCCGATACAAATCGTTAAAATTGATATTTTTGATTTATTAAAAATTTAGTATAATGATGATTTGAAATTTTAAAAAATCGAATATTTTTGTTCAGTTTTGGTTTTTACAAACCGGCTGAAATTACTGTGTCGGATATTTATTAAAACATTAATATACATGTGTGAATAAATATATTATAATAAAAATAAATTCTATTCTATAAAATATGTAAATGAGTTAAACATATAAAAGTATCAATATAAAGACTTTCTTAAAATATATAGAGATTTTAATTTTTATGTATTTATCATGTTTCTATTCTTTTTATTCTTATTCATAAAAAGTATAAGAATCGCATTTTTATAATCTTATTCTCTCTCTTTTTATTTGTCAAGTTCTTGTAATTTTTATGTCATATTTAAAAATATAATTAAAACTTAAACGATAGATTCATAATATGATTTAAAATTTCGATTCGTATTTTTCAAGTTTAAGTTCAATTTAGTTTTTGAATTTTTATATTGATAAAAAACGGTTTAAATCGAAACAAACCGAATTAAACCGTTTTAAATGAATCGGATCGATTTTATTTGTTTTACTAAAAAAATTGGTTCAGATTGAAATTTAGGGATGAATTCGATTTGGTTCGGTTTGAACCCTTAAAATCGTCCAAACGGTCCGATGCTCACCGCTACTTTTTAAGTCTCGGGATATGCTACAAATAAAGCTAAGAAAATTACATGTACATTGTTAGATATATTTGTGATGTCATGTCTAATATGATTTGTGTTTAGTTTTCAAATCTTACTTATACATGACAAATCAGTACTTAAATGGAAATCAGTACTTATACTGAAGTCAGAACTTAAGTTATCAGGAGATATTTATCAGGAGATAATATCAGGACTTAAGGAGACTTTCAGATAAGGAAGGCGACTGATTGAAAGGAAAGAAGATCAAGACAAATACAAGAAGAGATATGCATGAAGAAGGAATTCTATGAATAATAGAATACTTGGAAGAAAAGATAACTGATTGATATATATTAGGAAGCAGAATTATATTCAATATCAATTAGAAGATTATCTTGTAACTGTGTAGTATATAAACACAGACATAAGGTTTACACTATATGTGTTATCATTATCGAAAATATTATTCATTGTAACCCTAGCAGCTCTCGTGATAATTTTTTCATCACTGAGAGAGGACAGTTCCATATTGTAACAGAGTTTATTGTGTTGAATAAAATCTGTGTTCAATTACTTGTGTTCTTAATTCGATTTGATTGTAGTAAACACTGTATTCAACCCCCTTCTACAGTGTGTGACCTAACAAGTGGTATCAGAGCAATCTATTAACACACAAACAGTTTAAGATCCAAAATCAATCATGTCTGAAGAAACACAAACTCCAACCAAGCCCACCAAAACTGAAGAACCTCCAAAGACTCAAATCCATAATCGATATGAGACTATTAGGGTTCCCATACTAAAACCATCTGAATATCCCATATAGAAGGTAAGGATGTCTATATTTCTGGAAGCTACAGATCCAGAATACCTTGACAGAATCAATGAAGGACCACATAAGCCAACCAAGCTCTCTGTTATAGTTGCAGATCAGCCATCACAGACAGTACCAAAAGAGAAAAGTGAATATACAGCTGAAGATATCTCATCTATTGCTAAGGATGCAAAGGTACGACATTTGCTGTATAGTGCCATTGATAATGTCATGTCAAACAGGGTAATCAAATGCAAGACTGCAAATGAGATATGGAATGTCTTGAAAATAAGATGTCAGGGAACTGATTCAATTAAGAAGAACAAGAGGGCTATACTCACTCAAGAGTATAAACACTTTGACTCAAAACCTGATGAGTCATTAACTGGATTATATGACAGATTTGTCAAACTCTTGAATGATCTGTCACTGGTGGACAAGGAATATGAACTTGAAGATTCAAATCTTAAATTCCTGTTAGCTCTTCCTGAAAGTTGGGATTTGAAGGCCACCACTATAAGGGACAACTATGTTCTTGATGAAACAACTCTTAATGAAATTTGTGGGATGCTCAAGACTCATGAACTTGAGATGGAACAAAGAAGCAAGAGGAATGGAAGAAAGTCAAGGACAGTTGTTCTTAAGGCTGAGGAGGATGTCCCCAAAGTAGCTGCCTCAAGAAAAGGTAAGGGAAAAGCTCTCATCACAAAGTCTGATACTGAGTCATCAAGTTCTGATAGTGATGATGACTCAGAAACTGAAAGCTTACCTAAGATGGATCATGATGAAGAGATGATGAAGCTATGTGCTCTTATGGTGAAAGGAATCACAAGGATTGCATGTAGGAAATTCAGAAAGGGAAAGAAATTTTCCAGGAAAGGTGCAAGTTCTGATAAGAAGGGTTTTAGAAAATGTGAAGGCAAAGGAGGAAAGTCTGACATAGGAGATTACTCAAATGTTAAATGCTACAACTGTGGTGAAAAATGTCATATATCTCCTGATTGCAAGAAAGTGAAGAGTGACAAAGGTAAGGCACTTGTCACAAAGAAGAAAAGTTGGACAAATACCTCAGATTCTGAAAGTGAGGTGAACTATGTCTTAATGGAAAATGCTGATAGCAGTTCTGACGCTGCTGAGTTAAAGGTACCTCAAACTACTTATGCCTTTCATACTGATGATATTACTGAGTTGAGAAGATATCTTAAAACCATATTCATTAGTTATAGAGATCAAACTTTAACATGTGAAAGATTAACTTCAGAAAATCTTGCTTATAAAAAGAGGAATGATTATTTAGGAAAATAGTTAGTCATGTTCCATCAAACTCGTAAAGATAGAGATGATGCCTTTTATGTTAGGGATGAAGTACTTAAAATGAATGAATCTCTAAAAATTGAGTTAGAAAAAGAAAGAGAGATTGTCAGGACTTGGACTAACTCTGGCAGAACAACTCATAATTTGTTAAGTAGTGGAAACTGGAAAGAGGGTTTAGGTTATGGAGATGATAAGAATGATAAAGAAACTGTGGAAATTAAGCCTATAGTTGTTAAACAAAAGCCAAAAGTAAATCCTGTTAAGTGTGTAAGTGTAAAGTCTGATATTGATAAATCAGAAGCTAAAGAGAAATTAAATTCTGGCAAACCAAAACAGGATAAGCCAACTGAAGTTAACATAGGCTTAATGACTAAGAAGCAACTTAAGCACACGCTGAAAGATGTTAAGAATGTAAACAAGGTCAAGCCACCTAGGAAAAATAGGAATGGAAAGGAAGGTGTGAATAAAAGCAATGATTATAATCCTGTTCCTAATGCTCCTAGAAAGAAATGTTATAACTGTGGAAATTCTAACCATCTTGCTTCTTTTCGCAGGAAGAATAAGAACATAAACTCCTTACCTTCAAAGTCAGGAGTTAAGAGTCAGTCTGTTAGATATAGGCCACAAAATCCTTGTTTTCATTGTGGTAGTTTATGGCATTCTATTTATACTTGTAAGGAATATCATAGTTTATACTATGATTATTATCAAATAAAACCTTCTTTAAAGAAAGTTAGCATTGTTCCTTCTAGTGTAAATTCTGATGCAAAGTCTGATATTGTAAATTCTGATAAGAAAACTGTTAACATAAACTCTGATGCTAAATCCCCTGCAAATGTTAACAAACTTAATAAGGCCAAAGGATCCAAGCAAGTCTGGGTCCTTTAACATGTGAAAGATTAACTTCTGAAAATCTTGCTTATATAAAGAGGAATGATTATTTAGGAAAAGAGTTAGTCATGTTCCATCAAACGCAGAAAGATAAAGATGATGCCTTTTATGTTAGGGATGATGTACTTAAAATGAATGAATATCTAAAAATTGAGTTAGAAAAGAAAAGAGAGATTATCAGGACTTGGACTAACTCTGGCAGATAACTCAGAATTTGTTATGTAGTGGAAACTAGAAAGAGGGTTTAGGTTATGGAGATGATAAGAATGATAAAGAAACTGTGGAAATTAAGCCTATAGTTGTTAAATAAAAGCCAAAGGTAAATCCTGTTAAGTTTGTAGCTGTAAAGTCTGATATTGATAAATCAGAAGCTAAAGAGAAATTAAATTCTGGCAAACCAAAACAGGATAAGCCAACTGAAGTTAACATAGGCTTAATGACTAAGAAGCAGCTTAAGCACACGCTGAAAGATGTTAAGAATGTAAACAAGGTCAAGCCACCTAGGAAAAATAGGAATGGAAAGAAAGGTGTGAATAAAAGCAATGATTATAATCCTGTTCCTAATGCTCCTAGAAAGAAATGTTATAACTATGGAAATTCTAACCATCTGGCTTCTTTTCGCAGGAAGAATAAGAACATAAACTCCTTACCTTCAAAGTCAGGAGTTAAGAGTCAGTCTGTTAGATATAGGCCACAAAATCCTTGTTTTCATTGTGGTAGTTTATGGCTTTCTATTTATACTTGTAAGGAATATCATAGTTTATACTATGATTATTATCAAATAAAACCTTCTTTAAAGAAAGTTAGCATTGTTCCTTCTAGTGTAAATTCTGATGCAAAGTCTGATATTGTAAATTCTGATAAGAAAAATGTTAACATAAACTCTGATGCTAAATCCCCTGCAAATGTTAACAAACTTAATAAGGCCAAAGGATCCAAGCAAGTCTGGGTCCTTTAACATGTGAAAGATTAACTTCTGAAAATCTTGCTTATATAAAGAGGAATGATTATTTAGGAAAAGAGTTAGTCATGTTCCATCAAACGCAGAAAGATAGAGATGATGCCTTTTATGTTAGGGATGATGTACTTAAAATGAATGAATCTCTAAAAATTGAGTTAGAAAAGAAAAGAGAGATTATCAGGACTTGGACTAACTCTGGCAGAACAACTCAGAATTTGTTAAGTAGTGGAAACTAGAAAGAGGGTTTAGGTTATGGAGATGATAAGAATGATAAAGAAACTGTGGAAATTAAGCCTATAGTTGTTAAAAAAAAGCCAAAGGTAAATCCTGTTAAGTTTGTAGCTGTAAAGTCTGATATTGATAAATCAGAAGCTAAAGAGAAATTAAATTCTGGCAAACCAAAACAGGATAAGCCAACTGAAGTTAACATAGGCTTAATGACTAAGAAGCAGCTTAAGCACATGCTGAAAGATGTTAAGAATGTAAACAAGGTCAAGCCACCTAGGAAAAATAGGAATGGAAAGGAAGGTGTGAATAAAAGCAATGATTATAATCCTGTTCCTAATGCTCCTAGAAAGAAATGTTATAACTGTGGAAATTCTAACCATCTGGCTTCTTTTTGCAGGAAGAATAAGAACATAAACTCCTTACCTTCAAAGTCAGGAGTTAAGAGTCAGTCTGTTAGATATAGGCCACAAAATCCTTGTTTTCATTGTGATAGTTTATGGCATTCTATTTATACTTGTAAGGAATATCATAGTTTATACTATGATTATTATCAAATAAAACCTTCTTTAAAGAAAGTTAGCATTGTTCCTTCTAGTGTAAATTCTGATGCAAAGTCTGATATTGTAAATTCTGATAAGAAAATTGTTAACATAAACTCTGATGCTAAATCCCCTGCAAATGTTAACAAACTTAATAAGGCCAAAGGATCCAAGCAAGTCTGGGTCCTTAAAACTAATCATTAGTGGTCTTCGTGATTGCAGGGCAACATGAAAAACATCCTAGTTCTGGACAGTGGATGTTCAGGATATATGACTGGAAATAAAACCCTGCTATCAGACTTTGTGGATAAAGCTGGCCCAGGTGTTTCTTATGGAGATGGCAACATTGGAAAAACTCTGGGATATGGCAATATCAATCTTGGGAATGTCATCATTGAAAAAGTAGCTCTTGTCTCAAGACTTAAACACAATTTGCTGAGTGTTAGTCAAATCTGTGACAGAGGTTATCATGTGGATTTCTTTGAAGAACACTGTGAAGTTGTAAGCAAATTTACAGGCAAAGTTGTTCTGAAAGGATACAGGCATGGTAACATTTATGAAGCCAAGCTTTCAACAAGTTCTGATGGTTCTGCAATCTGTCTGTTAAGTAGAGCATCAATTGAAGAAAGCTGGAATTGGCACAAGAAACTCTTTAATTTAAATTTCAACAATATAAATGAACTAGTGAAGAAAGATCTTGTGAGAGGTCTGCCAAAATCAGTACTTGCTCCTGATGGCCTTTGTGATCCATGTCAAAAGGCAAAACAAAGAAAATCTTCATTCAAGAGCAAGACTGAATAATCAATTCTTGAGCCTTATCACCTACTACATGTTGATCTATTTGGTCCAGTGAATGTCATGTCTATTGCAAAGAAGAAATATGATATGGTCATAGTGCATGAGTTCACCAGATACACATGGGTGTATTTCTTGCACACAAAAAGTGAAGCTGCATCTATCTTAATTGATCATGTCAAACAACTGGATAAATTGGTCAAAGACTCTGTGAAAATCATAAGAAGTGATAGTGGCACTGAGTTCAAGAATTTGATTATGGAAGAGTTCTGCAAAAACCATGGAATAAAGCAGGAATTCTCTGCTCCTGGAACTCCACAGCAAAATAGAGTTGTTGAAAGAAAGAATAGAACACTTATTGAAGCTGCACGAACTATGCTTGATGAAGCAAAGTTACCAACCTATTTTTGGGCTGAAGATGTGCAGACTGCTTATTTTACTCAGAATGCAACACTTATCAACAAGCATGGAAAGACACCATATGAGATGGTGAAGAAAAAGAAGTCAAATCTGAAGTATTTTCATGTATTTGGATGCAAGTGTTTTGTTCTTAAGACTCATCCTGAACAACTATCCAAATTTGATCTAAAAGCTGATGAAGGAATTTTTGTTGGATATCCACTTTCCACAAAAGCCTTCAGATACTTCAAACTCTGATGGATTAAACTCTGATGTTATTGAAACTATGGTGACTACACCAAAGGAAAATGCACCTGTGCAGGGGGAGCATACTGAAGATCCAACCACATCTCAAGAAGTATCAGAATCTACAACAGGCTCTTCAAGTTCTGATTCATCAAGTTCTGATTCATCAAGTTCTGATGGGCCAAGTTCTGATAATTCTGGAAACTCATGTTCTGATATTTCTGGAAACTCAAATTCTGAAGGATCTAACTCAGAGAGCATAATTTCAGGGGGAGCATCAGAAAATGTTGATGGAGACAACATGGATCATGGGGGAGCATCCAGTTCTAGAGATAACCTTCCATCTGCAAGGAAGTGGACTAAAGCATGTACACCTGACTTAATTATTGGAAATCCTGATGCAGGTGTCAGAACTAGAACAACTACATCAAATGAATGTCTCTATAATTTTTTTTTCTCAGACTGAACCAAAGAAAGTGGAAGAAGCTCTTCAAGATGCTGATTGGATGCAAGCAATGCAGGAAGAGTTAAATGAATTTGAAAGAAATAAAGTCTGGACCCTAGTGCCAAGACCAAAGAACAGATCTGTTATTGGTACAAAGTGGGTGTTCAGAAACAAAACTGATAGTGATGTCATAATTACAAGGAATAAAGCAAGGTTGGTTGCAAAAGGATACTCTTAACAGGAGGGAATTGATTATGATGAAACATTTGCACCAGTTGCTAGATTGGAAGCCATAAGGATATTTTTGGCTTATGTTGCTCACAAAAAGGTTACAGTCTTTCAAATGGATATGAAAAGTGCTTTTCTTAATAGAGAATTGGAAGAGTAAGTATATGTTGAACAACCTCCAGGTTTTGTAGATTCAAAATTACCTCATCATGTCTACAGACTAGATAAAACACTTTATGGCCTTAAGCAAGCTCCAAGAGCATGGTATGAGACATTAGCTCAGTTTCTTCTGGAAAGTGGATTTAACAGAGGGACAATTGACAAAACTTTATTCTATCTCAACCATGGAAAGGACTTACTTTTGGTGCAGATATATGTTGATGATATCATTTTTGGTTCTACAAATGACAGACTTTGTAAGAAGTTTTCGAAGCTAATGCAGTCAAGATATCAAATGAGTATAATGGGAGAACTTTGCTATTTTATGGGCCTTCAAGTCAAGTAGAATGAAGAAGGGACTTTTATTTGTCAATCTAAGTACACCAGAAATTTGTTGAAGAAGTTTGGAATGCAAGATTGTTCAAGTGCATCCACTCCTATAGCCACTGCAACAAAATTGGATGAAGATACTGGTAAATCAGTAGATATTACTGATTACATAGGTATGATTGGCTCACTACTCTATCTAAGTGTAAGTAGACCTGATATCATGTCTACTACCTGTCTTTGTACAAGATTTCAATCAGATCCAAGAGAACCTCACTTAACAGCTGTGAAAAGAATTTTCAAGTACCTTAAGGGTATAGCTGATCTGGGATTGTGGTATCCTAGAGAATCAGACTTTAAGCTAATAGGTTACTCAGATGCAGATTTTGCAGGATGCAAAATTGACAGGAAAAACACAAGTGGAAGCTGCCAATTTCTTGGAGGCAGATTTCTTGGTTTAGCAAGAAACAGAAGTCAATTTCCACAACAACTGTAGAAGCAGAATACATTGCTGCAGGAAGCTGTTGTGCACAGATTCTTTGAATGAAGAATCAGTTACTGAATTATGGGTTAGAATTTTCTAAAATCCCTATTTATTGTGATAATCAAAGTGTTATTGCTATGACAGTTAATCAAGTTCAACACTCAATGACAAAGCAAATCAGCATTAGGTACCACTTCATAAGGGAACATGTGGATGAAGGTACAGTGGAATTGCATTTTGTTCCAACAGATCAATAACTAGAAGATATCTTCACAAAACCACTGTGTGAAGCTACTTTTACAAGAAACTATTTTCGAATAAAACGTAACTATCAAATATGATGTTGTACGTGAGTTTATCATACAGTCATTTTCATACTGTACATTATTATGTTGGGCGTTATAGCTCACTCTTGCTTTCTTTTAAATGACACAACACAACAGATAACCAGTATGCCGGTGTGGGACTTAGTCGCTTGCAGTCATGGGGAGGATCCCTGGCAGCTTTGTCTCAGGTGTGCTAGAGTATCAGATAGATATAAGATATCAGTCGTAATTATTGTAACTTCATGTAGAGGTTATAAATAATTGTTTGAGATCCTGTAAAGTACATTTGAGTGTAATAAAAGAAGATTACATTTTGTACGTCATTTCTAAGGCTATAACTTGTGTGTGCGAGTATGAGACTGGGGTCTATTGGATTATTGAATCAATATCAGGTTACACATGAGTGAAGGATGGCGTGACGACCCAGATTCCTGACCCTAGATTTGGGGGCGTTACAGAAATGTTATCAGGGCCTTAAGTTATAGTACTCAGAAACGAGAGTGTTAGGAGTCTGTCTAGATGCGAGATTTCTTAAGAGCTCATATAGAGTTCATCATTGGACTACCGGATGTAGCCTCAATGTGTAGGTTATGATAAGTGTATATTTGAGGTATTAAGGTATGACTAATGAGACCATTGGAGATTATCAGAATGATGAGGTGAAAATTAGAATCATATTTGATTTGGCAAGGATATGGATATAGAACTTGGAGCTGAGTCTCCAGAGCATTTGGGGTAAAGATGATATTACCAACACCATATGTAAATTTTGATAACAAGAGCCTTGTTACCTGTAGTCCTGTGTAGGTTGCCCAAGAAGGGGCATCACATGTGAGAACCATAAAGTCTAATTATTAATATACAATTGAGGTTATTGACCCAGACTAGTTGAAGGTGTCATTTTACCAATGAGAAGGTGAATATCGTATTAATAACGAATTCAGCAGAGATAGTGTCTGATATACCCTTGAGGATTTTTATTTCCATTAAGGAAGATTTGAATATGATATACAAATGTCATTGTAAGACAAGTACACTACATAATATTATTAGTGCACTTAACATGTAAGAAAACGATGGTTTAGATTAAAAATTAAGAGCATCGAGAATCGATGGCATGCCTATAATTATGAAATTGGAAAGAAAAATGGTGTAAGCTTTATTGATAGTTGGATAAATATTGATGACAGCTGTGAAAATAGATCCAAACATCAAAGACCTCAACTTCAAGCATCACATTTAAAGGCATTTCATCCTTTCTAGTAAGATTCAACTCTTTGGCAACGATCACACCTTAAACGAACTGATGTGCATCCTTAAACAACGTAGGCCAGAAAAACCTGCTTGAAGAATACGAGCTGCTGTCTTTTTACCACCATAATGTCCACCATAAACTGTGGAATGGCAGTCTCGTAATACCCCCTCCGTCTCACAGAATGAGATACATCTCCTGATGATCTGGTCAACTCCTTATCTAAACAAATATGGTTCATCCCACATGTACCACTTCACCTCATGCAGAAACTTCTTCTTTTGAGCCGCATTCATATTAGGAGGCATTACATTGCTAACAAGATAGTTCACAATGTCTTCGAGCCATGGTTCTTCCTTCTGAACTGCGAACAACTGCTCATCCGGAAAAGATTCATTGATCAATGTCTTATCATGTGAAGTAGAATCGGGATTCTCCAATCTAGAGAGATGGTCAGCTACTTGATTCTCAGTACCTTTTCGATCCTTGATCTCTAACTCAAATTCCTGTAGCAAGAGCACCCAACGAATAAGTCTAGGCTTCGAATCCTTCTTTGAGACCAGATATCAAATGACAGCGTGATCAGTGAATACTGTCACCTTTGTCCCAAGCAGATAAGATCAAAATTTTTCGAAACCAAAGACTATAGCCAAGAGCTCCTTCTCAGTAGTAGTGTAGTTCATTTGAGCTCCATTAAGCGTCTTACTAGCATATTAGACCACATGAAAAAGATTATTCTTGCGCTGCCGAAGAACTGCTCCCACTGCATAATCACTCGCATCGCACATCATCTCAAAAGATTCTGTCCAATAAGGTGCGGTAATAACTGGTACAGTTATTGAACTCTTCTTGAGAGTCTCAAATGCCGCCAAGCATTCATAATCAAATTTGAAAGGCACATCTTTCTCGAGCAAGTTGCACAATGGCTTAGATATCTTAGAGAAGTCCTTGATGAAACGCCGATAAAAACCCGCATGACCAAGAAAACTACAGATTCCTTTCACCGAAATAGGTGGCGGAAGATTTTCAATGACTCCCACCTTGGCTTTATCCACCTCAAGGCCTTTGCTAGAGACTTTATGCCCAAGAATGATGCCTTGTTGCACCATGAAGTGACATTTTTCCCAATTGAGCACCAAATTAGTTTCCACACACCTTTTAAGCACCGAACGAAGATTATTCAAATATTCATCAAACGAATGTCCAAAGACGGAGAAGTCGTCCATGAACACTTCGACATTATTTCCAATCATATTAGAGAATATAACCATTATGCATCTCTGAAAAGTGTCAGGTGCACCACATAAGCCAAACGAAACTCTGTAAAAAGCAAACGTGCCAAATGGATAAGTGAAAGTAGTATTTTCTTGATCTTCTGGTGCAATGCAAATCTGATTATAACCCGAATAGCCATCCAGAAGACAATAATACTCATGACCAGCCAACCTGTCAAGCATCTGATCAATAATTGGAAGAGGGAAGTGATCCTTCCTTGTGGCTTTGTTCAACTTTCTGTAGTCCATGCATACCCTCCATCCTGTGACTATTCGAGTGGGGATGAGCTCGTTCTTCTCATTTGCTACCACAGTAATACCTCATTTCTTAGGTACACATTGCACGGGGCTCACCCAGGAACTGTCAGAAATAGGATATATGATTCCTGCATCCAGCCACTTTAGAATTTCTTTCTTTACCACTTCTTTCATGATAAGATTAAGTCTTCGCTGTTGCTCAACAGTCGGGTTGCTACCTTCCTCTAGCAGAATTTTATGCATACAATACGAAGGGATGATCCCTTTTATATCTGCTATAGTCCATCTGATGGCCGATTTGAATTTTCTCAAGATCCTCAAGAGCTTGTCCTCATCACTACCTGAAAGGTCAGATGCAATAATAACAGGCAAAATAGATGCATCACCTAAGAAAACATACCTCAGGTGTTCAGGAAATGGTTTGAGCTCCAAAGTAGGTGCCTCCTCAATAGATCATTTGAGCTTTCCCTCAACATTCTTGAGATCAGTAGTACCAAGAGATTCAAATGGCATGTCTAACTTTCGCCTCCAAGGAGAAGCATTTAGATATTGCAATTGCTCATTGCCTTCCTCATCTTCACTGTCAAATTCCCCCACTAAGGCTTTTTCTAAGACATCAGACCTTAGCACACGATCAAGTTCTGAAGTTACCGCAGAATCAATCAAATCCACCTTGAAGCACTCCTCATCTTCTGTAGGGAATTTCATCGTATTGAATACATTGAATAGCACATCCTGATCTTGCACCCTCATAGTAAGTTCACCTTTTTGCACATCTATCAAGGTACGGCCTGTAGCCAAGAAAGGTCTTCCCAAGATTATGGGAATCCTCTTATCTTCCTCGAAATCTAGAATGACAAAGTCTGCAGGAAAGATGAGCTTATCCACTTTTACTAACACGTCCTCCACGATGCCTCGTGGGTATATAATAGAATGATCAGCCAATTGTAGAGACATGTAAGTAGGTTTTGGATCAGGCAAATTCAACTTTTTGAAGTTAGACAACGACATTAGATTGATGCTTTCTCTCAAATCGCAAAGGCACTTGTCGAATAACAACTTTCCAATGGTGCAAGGAATGGTGAAACTACCTGGATCTTTAAGCTTTGGAGGTAATTTTGTTGCAGCACAACACTGCACTCTTCCGTTAGAGCAACGGTATCAAGATCATCCAGTTTCACCTTCCTTGAAAGAATACCCTTCATGAATTTCGCATAACTAGGCATTTGCTCCAGAGCCTCAGCAAAGGGTATGTTGATGTGAAGTTTCTTGAACACCTCAAGAAACTTACCAAATTGCTTATCCAGCTTTTGTTTTTGCAATCTCTTAGGAAAAGGTGGTGGAGGATAGAGCTGTTTCTCCCCTGTATTACCCTCAGGCAGAGTGTGTTCAACAGTAGTGTTCCCTGGTTCCGCCTCTTTCTTCTTTTGCTTCTCTTCTTCATCTACAACTTCAGCTACTCCATCTTTTGCTTTTCCAGCATCAACAACTTTTCCAGACCTTAAGGTAATAGCTTTGACTTGCTCTTTAGCTTCCTTCATGCCTGGCACTTCAATATCACTGGGAAGTGTGCCAGGTTGACGATTGAGCACATCAATGGCTATTTGACCGATTTGATTCTCCAAGGTCTTGATAGAAACAGCCTGACTTTTGCACAACAGCTTTAGCTCCTCAAAATCAGCACTAAAAGGTGGAGCAGAACCTCCTTGTTGAGGATATGATTGCCTTTGAGCATATTGCTGAGGTTGCGTGAATCCAGGTGGATTAAACTGTTTACTTACACCTTGCTGATATGGTTGTTGAACAATATTCTGAGTATTGCTCCAGCTAAAATTGGGATGATTTCTGTTATTAGGATGATAAGTAGCTGGCACAGGCTGCTGCGGTCGCTGATAATTGTTCACATACTGAACAGATTCATTAACAAGATAACACTGATCCGTAGCATGAGAGCCTGCACAAAGCTCACAGACCATAGCTATCTGATTGACTCCATAGTTGGCTAAAGAATCGACCTTCATAGACAGCGCTTGAAGCTGCGCTATAATAGCTGTAGCTGCATCAACTTCCAGAATACCTGCTACCTTCCCAGGCATCATCCTTTGAGTTGGGGTTTGATGCTCGTTTGCAGCCATAGTTTCAATAAGATTATATGCTTCGGTATAGCTTTTGGCCCACAAGGCGCCTCCAGCTGCTGCATCGAGCATGGGCCGAGATTGGGCCCCCAAATCATTATAGAACCCAGTGATCACCATCTAGTCAGGCATACCATGATGTGGACACTTTCTCAATATCTCCTTATAGCGCTCCCAAGCTTCGCACATCGATTCTGTTGGTTGCTGCGCAAACTGAGTAAGAGCACTCCTCATAGCTGCAGTCTTGGCCATTGGATAAAACTACACCAGAAACTTTTGCGCAAGATCTTCCCAAGTAGTGATCGACCCAGCTGGTTCAGAATGTAACCAGTCCTTAGCTTTATCCCTCAGAGAGAATGGGAAAAGCATCAGCTTGATAGCCTCATCAGTAACACCATTATATTTGAAAGTACTACAGATCTCGACAAAATTCCTGATATGCATGTTGGGATATTTCGTCGCAGCACCTCGGAAAGAAACAGAATTCTGCACCATCTGAATAGTGCCCTGCTTGATTTCAAAAGTATTAGCCTGAATAGCCGGATGAAGGATGCTTGACTGAATGTCATCAATTTTAGGCCAAGAAAAGTCCATAAGAGCTGGATCTGCTGGAACTATACGATCACCCATAATTACCGGTTCTTTCTGCTCACTCTCTTTATCCGAATCTTCAAAATCTATCTTCTCCGGGATATCAAGAACTGAGTCCTTCTCCTCAGCCGTATCTAGAGTCCTCTTGCGAGTGCGAGAACGTGTTTGCATTAACGCTCGCTAGAGTACCTGAAACACAACCGAAAATAGTAAGTAACGAGTCTTAATCAATGAGTCCTAATGACCACTGATGGCAAGTACATAAACTAAACAAATTAACACCGAGTCCCCGGCAGCGGCGCCAAAAACTTGTTAGGCACAAAGCATGCGCTAATAATTCACGCAAGTATACGCATTCACAAGTAATATAGAATGATGTCTAGTTCGTTCCCACAGAGACTCAGACTAATTATATTTAATTAACTCTTACTCACCAATGCATGATTACTTCTCAATGTCAAGACAATAACACTTAAGGTTGATTAACTAATTATTAACTACAATTAACTACGAGAATAAAACACTTAAATTATTACTTGAATTAACAATATTAAACACACATGAGATCATAACTTCATTACTACTTCTTTCACTAGTTATTGTTACTACCCTTAGCATGTAACGGTGATGATATTGATCGAACAACACGAAACTGATAAAAGCCACGTTGTACAAGTACCATTCTACCAAGCATTCACAATTAAGATAGAAGTTGAATAGGCATCAATTATGTTGAGACTCTATATGTCTACAGAATTTGACAACATAACGATTTAAGCGCAAGTTATTCATTATGATTACACAGGACAAGTAAAACGGTTAGAGTTACCCACTAATCATGCATACACATACATGAACCTATGCTAGCATGCCAAGTTCTAAATCTCAAGATTCACTGTCGCTTCACAAGAGATTAATAGGCTATCTTATATATTCGCGACGCACATAAGACGAATAAGCACAACCTATGCTAGATATCATACAATCATCACATACCAAGGTATTAAACAATTAACTAAAGAAATCCATAGTAAATCCTCTACGACCCCATGATCACGATTAGCCCATGATAGAACTCATCGTCACCATGGGTTCATAAGAAAACATGAGAATAACATAACAATATAAACTAATAAAATACTTATTAAAACTAGAGTACGTCACAAGAGTATTAAGGTTCAAAGTAAAGAAAACTAGCATCCACTGTTACAATGAATAAAAATCACAAGGAATCGTATGCTTCCTTTTTTTCGTTGCGGTGTGCTAAAACGGTCTTCTTAATCTTCTCTCCTTGCTCCTTGCTTGTTGCTTGTTACTTCGTATTGTGAAACGTCTCTGAAGATTACTTATATAGAAGTCCACAAGAATCAGCCGTCTCAGAAGTCCAGTAGAACATGAAATAAAAAAATCAAAACTAAATTTATCGACCCCAGGCGGCCGCCCCAGCTTCCCAGGAGGGCACATTAGCTTCCAAGCGGTCGCCCTAGATCCCAGGAGGGCGCCTCAGTACTTTCTGGAAAATTCTTCTTTCTGGTCCTGATTTTGCTAATTTCTTCGCACAACTTCACGCAACTGATTCCATGTATTTCCCTAGGCTTATTATGATGAATTCTTCCTACATACGCAAGTTATACCCTGAAATGCAAAAATATTAGAAAAACACATCAAATACACAAAATACTTGATTTCAAGATATCAATTCAAGCCATTATAAGACGTTCTACGTGGTATAAAATGCCACTTATCAGGTAGATATATTGCCTTTTATTTGAGTACTCATGTTTTGGGGACATGTTTCTATGAATCATGACCTTGTGCTATCACACGGGTTGATCAGTATGTGATAGTACGTCCGTCGGAGTTAGATTCCAATCTAAACATTATCTTTTATTGTTGATAGCTTGTTCAACTTTTATTAATTGATCAAACATCACTGGTTTAATCCTATTATTCAATTATATCAAAATGTGGTTTATCATTTCAAGCACACTTTATACTGCTTGCTGAGCATTTCTTTCACTCA
Organism: Apium graveolens; assembly: GCF_009905375.1. Taxonomy (NCBI): domain Eukaryota; kingdom Viridiplantae; phylum Streptophyta; class Magnoliopsida; order Apiales; family Apiaceae; genus Apium; species Apium graveolens. Next base: position 140,167,534 of record NC_133651.1, on the reverse strand, counting down.
TACTTGTTTATTATTCTAATCTTTCAGCTAAGTCAGAGCAGGCCTAAGTTTCAGGTTGGACTTGGAGAAGTGTACTTGTAGATAGTTTGGTATGTTTTCCAGGTAGTCAGTTTGGGATGCTTGAATAGTCTAGAGGTTTGTAATAAAATTTGAATAAGTTGTAAAACTAATTAGACTTATGGTTTGTAATAACAGTTGGTTTGTATTAGTGTCTATTTCATACTATAACCTGTGATCGATCCGGTTGCATGCAAGGGGTCATATCTATTATATTATTCCGTTGCATTTATTTTATTAGTCAGTGACCCCCAAATCTAGACCCCGGGTTTGGAGGGCGTCACAGGTTGGTATCAGAGCTACAGGTTATGGTCACTGAAACAGGCTTAGGATTGTCATAGATAAGTTATAGGAAAATCACATGAGATAGATGTGTGTAGTTTAGCTCTAATAGGGTTAAGTTTAGGTTATTGGGCTGGTTTATAGTTAAGTTGTTCAGGTTTCCTGTTTTGTGTTTAGCTCTTGGCTTTTGTGCCATTGCGTTGTTATTTTTGGTTTCTGAGAATAATAAGAAGTGATGAAGAGGTTGGAAGGTTGTATTACAACCCTATCCACCATTTGTTGGTTTATTTGAGATTTTGAGCAAGAATTGGAAAGGTTTTGATAATTCTTCGTTAATTTTTCTTTGTGTTATTATTCTCGAGATAACAAGCAGGATTATGTGATAATCATGTCCCTTATGTTAATATAGTAGCAAGTTTATGATATTTTGAAAAGAGATAATGCTTGAGAATTTTGATATGTTAAAGATTGCTACATATTTGACACAATACTTGACAGATTATTATATATGTTGCTTGTTTCTTACCAGAATAATGGCACCAAAGAGAAGGGGTAATTCAGGAGAGGATCGTACCGAGAACCGTACAGATTGAGCGATTGTCCAGATGTTAGGACTGATATAGCAACATGTGTTGCATCTTACGCAGCAAGCAGCAGCACCACCTATAGTAACTTTTAAGCAGTTTCAAGCTGTGAAGTCACCTGAGTTCAAGGGAAGTGTCGACCCCATGGAAACCAATGCATGGCTTAAAGAGATTGAAAAGGCTTTTGACTTAGTCGGAGCAAGAGCTGAGCAGAAGACCAAATTTTCCAGCTACTTTATAAAGGGTGAGGCAAATTATTGGTGGGAATCCATACGAGCATTGAAAGGAGATGAGTTTGTGACTTGGGAAAGGTTTACTAAGCTGTTCCTGGAGAAGTATTTCCTAAGGTACATGAAGAATCAAATGGAGATCAAGTTCTTGAACCTAACCCGGGGAGATTTTACTTTCGCTGAATATGAGGCTAAGTTTACTGAATTGGCGAGGTTCATGCCAGACCAAGTTGATACCGATGAAAAGAAAGCAAGAAGGTTCGAACAGGGATTGAAGTTTTGGATTCAGAATAGAGTGGCCATGTTTGAGTTGACATCATATGTGGTAGTGGTTCAGAAAGTAATGGTGATCGAACGCAGAAGTGACATATCTCAGAAAGGAAAAGATGGGAAGAAAAGAAAAAATAGATACCTCAGGAGGAGGCCAACAACAAGGTAATTTCCAGGGCCATTTCAATAAAAGGCCAGAGTTTCAGGATAATAAGAATGGGGGATTCCGAAAACCACAATTAGGAATGGAGGACAAGGCAGCCGTTTTCAGAATTCAAATCAGTAGAGGTCCAATCGTCCACCAATACCGGATTTCCAGTTTTGTGGTAGAAAGCACTTTGGCAAATTATAATGCTAATGTGACGTGTTTCAAGTGTGGCAAGAAAGAACACTTTGCTAATATGTGTCAGAATATGACCCAAGGCCAGAATTTGGGAGTTGTTTGCTATAAGTGTGGAAAGCCAGGGCATATCGCTAGAAATTGCCCAACACAAGGTACGATAAGTAACACACCAAGAATTACAGGTACTCCATCTCAGAATGTGCCAAGGATTGAAGGACTACCAGCTCAAGCCAAAGCCAGAACATTCAATATGACTATGAAGGATGCTGTTCAGAGTTCAAACGTGGTTGCAGGTACGCTTTCAGTCAACTTCATAGATGCTAAAGTTTTAATTGATTTTGGAGCTATGAGGTCATTTATTTCTCAAGATTTTGTCGATAAACTTCATTGTGAAGTTGAACTGTTAGAGCAAGCGTTAATGATAGAATTAGCTAATAAGAACCAAGTTCTCATCGACCGAGTATGCCCGAGGTGTGATATTGAGATAGCGGGACATCATTTATATGCCAACTTAATACCTTTTAAGTTGGGAGAATTTGATGTTATCTTAGGAATGGATTGGTTGTCAGAGAATAACACTCAGATTGATTGTAAGAATAGGAAAGTAAGACTTCAGACCTTGGATAGTAGGAAGAAAGTGATATTTCGAGGAAATAAGCAAGAGAAGAAGTTCTTAACGATAGCTCAAGTGGAGAAGTTATTACGTCAGAATTGCGAGGCGTATTTGGCCCATATAATAGACACCATCAAGGAAGTTCCAGCACAAGAAGTAATTCCAGTTGTCAATGAGTTTCTAGATGTCTTTCCAGACGATCTTCCAGGATTACCTCCCGATAGAGAGATTGAGTTTGCGATTGATTTAGCACCCGGAACAGAACCAGTTTCTAAAGCTCCGTATCGGATAGATCCAGTGGAGATGAAAGAATTGGCAATTCAGTTGCAAGATCTTTTGGAGAAAGGAGTTATAAGACCCAGTGTATCCCCGCGGGGCGCACCAGTACTGTTTGTCAAGAAGAAAGACGGGAGTATGCGACTGTGTATTAATTATCGAGAATTGAATAAGTTGTCCATTAAGAACAAGTATCCGTTACCAAGAATCGATGATTTGTTTGATCAACTAAGAGGCGCTGTATGGTTTTCTGAGATTGATTTAAGATCCGGATATCATCAACTGAAGATCAAGCCAGAAGACATTCCGAAGACCGCATTCAGAATCAGATATGAGCATTATGAGTTTCTAGTGATGGCATTCGGATTAACCAACGCACCAGCAACTTTCATGGATTTGATGAATCGAGTATTCAAGAAGTATTTGGATAAATTCGTGATCGTGTTCATATATGACATTCTGATATATTCCAAGATAGAAGAAGAGCATGCAGAGCATTTGAAGATAGTTACGGGGATACCGCGACATGAGAAATTGTATGCAAAGTTTTCTAAGTGTGAATCTTGGTTAAAAGAAGTACGATTTCTTGGGCACGTGATTAGAAATAAAGGAGTGGAAGTGGATCCGGAAAAGATTGAAGCCATAATCAACTGGGAGAGACCAAAGACACCAACAGAAGTAAAAAGTTTAATAGGATTAGCAGGTTACTATAGAAGATTCGTGCAAGATTTTGCGAAGATAGCTACGCCATTGACAAAGCTCACCAGAAAGAACCAGAAGTTCGAATGAGATGAGAAGTGCGAGGAGAGTTTCCAAGAATTAAAGAATAGATTAGTATCTTCACCAGTGCTAGTCTTGCCAGATGATCAAGGAAATTTTGTAATCTATAGTGACGCGTCGTACAAAGGATTGGGATGTGTTTTGATGCAGCACGACAAGGTGATAGACTACGCTTCAAGACAGTTGAAAACACATGAAGAGAAGTATCCAATTCATGATCTAGAATTGGCAGCTATAGTATTTGCATTGAAGATATAGAGGCACTATCTTTACAGAGAAAAGTGTGAGATCTACACGGACTATAAGAGTTTGAAGTATATCTTTATCCAGAAGGAATTGAACATGAGGTAGAGGAGGTGGTTAGAACTGATCAAGGACTATGACTGTACCATCAACTATCATCCAGGAAAAGCAAATATGGTGGCCGACGCTCTGAGCAGGAAATAAAGGTTAAATATGATCACTTCATCTGAGGAATTGATCCAGGAATTTGAGAAGCTTAAAATAGAGGTCAATATTCAAAGCATGTCTACAGATGTGATGTGTGCAATGTCTTTTTAACCAGAATATTAGAGAAGATAAGAAGATGTCAGGAAGAAGTAATGAGCCATGAACGAGACAAGTTAACAGAAGAAGAGATAGGGAGTCAAAAGGATGATAAAAGGATCTTAAGATTTTCTTCTAGAATATGGATACCCAACATAGCCGAGCTGAAAGATGAAATTCTTCGAGACGCCCACAACTCCAGATATTTAATTCATCCCGGGAGAACAAAGATGTATAGAGACTTAAGAGAAAACTTTTGGTGGCCAAATATGAAGAAAAAAATTGCGGAATGGGTGAGTAAATGTTACACTTGCCAGCGAGTCAAAGCGGAACGATACACTAATCATTTTATAGATCGATAAAACCCGTATTCTCGAAAGGCGAGGTTTTATCACCTTATTTTTGTATAAAATGTTTTATAAGAGGCTCTGTTTTGAAAATTATCCAAATCTGGTATTCAATTGTATCGTCTTTATAGTTACTTAGCGGCTAAGTAATCTATTTTTGGATCTAATATATAAGTGTAATTATGGAATTACTAAATAAATAAAATACTTGATGGTTGTGTCAGCTGTGCGTTGCTTTATTATTAATTGTTTGTGATTTGTTGAGTATAAGGATTATTGGTATAATTAATTATTAAATTGTATGATTTTATTTCTGCTTTTAAAAATGGTTTAATTGAATATTTATTCTCATAAATTTTAAAATTGTTTCAAAAATTAATTTTATGCTTTTGTAATTTTCATGTTTATTTTTAGGAATTTGTAAAATTCAGAAATCAATATTTTATCAATTATCTATCTTTAAATGATTTTCTGATTTCATTTAATTGTAAAATGAGTATTTAATTCCAAAATTCTTCAAAAATTATGAAATCCATATTTTATTAAGTTTGGAATATTTCGAGAATTTTAAAATTATTTCGGAAATTTTATGGCTTTTATTTAACCGCACATGTATTCGTTAACTTGTAAATGCGGGTCTAACTGCACATTCAAAAAATGATCTAAAAATAATAATAAATTTTTATTGATAATTAGTTTTTAATTATTTTAAGAATTTTAAAACTACTCTGGTAATTTTTCGAGTCATTTTAACCATAAGTTGCTCGTTAAATTATTAATTTCGGTGTTAGATTAAGGATAATAGTGTAATAAAATTTGATAAAGGCCCACAGTCTTATCCCTTGCTCCCAATTTCTCTCTTATCCCTCGACCTCATCCCCCACTCTCTCGTCTCTCTCTCTCACGGTGGTCTGTTTAATTCCCTTCTTCTTCTCTCCTTTCCGATCAATCTCTCTTTTACCCCTTTTTTCTCTGTTCTCTGATCTTCGTTCTGCCTCTTCCTTTTCCGGTGGTAACACCGCCGCCGCTGTAAAATATTCGATCGCCGCCTTAATTTCCGGTTCATCTCCGGTGATAACTCCGTCCTGGTGTCCGTTGTCCGTATATATACATATATATAAATAAGTGTGTATATATGTGCGGTGTATGTGTAATTTATGTGTTGTGTGTGTATGAACTGTATATGTGTGTGAATAGTGGGTGCGTGTGTGTGTGATTTAGGTGTGTGTATGCTGATGTGTTGGTGACGCAAGAGGGTGGTGTTGTGCCGCATGTTGTTGCGTTCCTTCTGTGTGTGTTTGTTCTTCTCTTCCGGTTTTCGTGGGCGCGTGTTATTGCCTAGTTGAGATTTTTACTATTATTTTATTAATTTTTGCAGGGAATTATTGAATATTATTCATGATAAAAAATAATTTGTTCGGGAAAATTTTATAACCGGTAGGATTCGCGTTGGAAACCCGAATTTAATCGGGTACCCGCGAATTTTAACGCCGTCAGCGATGAGCTTCAGCGAGCCGACGATGGATGGTGATAATTTTTATCTGAGTCCTACATTTTTAAATTAAATAAATTAGTTCGAGAAATTAGGTTCAAAACAAAAATAATTTTGTAATTTTGAAAGTTGAATCGGTGGTTGGGATTTGCGAATGTTTGGATTAATGATTGTTGATTGTGATTGACGTCAAATTGTTTCGACGGGTAGGCCGATAAACAAAGGAGATGCTGCCCGATTTTTGGGAAATTAATTCTGAAAATATGGGGACGTAACCTACGATTATCAGAAACGTCAGACGAGACTATATAATTATATTATACGAAAACGAAATTACGTGTCGTGATTAAATATTTTATAAATAATCGATCACCCTATTTTCCAAAATGATGAGTATACATATTTTCCGAAAATAAATACTGAACCGAGTTTTGAAGATGTGAACCATAATTATTATGTGTATTTCAATAATACATATAAATATGAGTCGAGATATGAAATCGTATGGGTAGAAGTAATAGTGACATAATGTTAAACCTAAGCGATAATCTGAATTAGGGTATTTTAACCCTGTAAGTCCTAGGCAGAAGACCCGAGGATTCACGTCGGCCTAAGAATAGCCTAGTGGTCAATCGCCAGGCTCAACAAGATTCCAATAGAAGGATATAAGGTGTAGAATCGTATCCAGAATAGGCTAGTGGTTTGACGATAAAGCCGAACGTTCAAGTCGAATCAAAGTCAACCAATAGTAGTGGTTAAAGCTTATCAAGGCAAGTATTCTTAACTTTTCTCGTAACATACTGCTATTACTGCATTCCTATTCTAAGTTCAGAATAGTTAACTATTTTATATTTCACTAGAACCACTATTAATTATGCAAGTCCTTTTCATTATTGTTCCTATATATCGATTGATCTCTTGAGCAAATACCTATTCGTCCGGGTTATTTATGTACTTTGAATTGGGATGTTTTGAAATCAAAATGATTTGATATCAAAATACTCTACGGGCTGGATGGTTATTATGAGGGTCAGTGATGAACTGGACCCTATGGGCCGGGGATGGACCGGACCCTTGGGCGACAGTGCCTGGGTACCCGAATGGATCTATATAGTGAGATATAGATCTGCACTGTATCCTGGCTGATCAGCAGGATATAGGTGCGAATTAGTGTCCAGTCTAATTTATTGTTGATCGCCATTAACGACATTCCCTCTTGAAATGGTTATGCTAACAAAACCGGACAAAACCCAGATTCAGGAGATGAATGCTCGACACTTCTGTTTTATCATTCACGGCTGCTAAGAGCCACTGTTTATTCGCTCAACTACTTTAAAGAAATAGAAATGTTATCAATTATTTAACGATTTTGTCCAAAAAAGTTCTTTTGGTATTGATACTTGGAAATTAATTATATACTTGCTGAGCATTTTTGGCTCACTCTTACTTTGTAAATTCTTATTTCATTCAGAAATAAATGAGGATAAAAGTTAATAGCCTTTAATAGACAGCATAAGTCAGAAAAATCTCCGTTGCAAGAGGATGTACATGTTAGAAAAATTAGATAAGATAATTAGTACAAAGGTATTTAAACTTGTATTTTAGTTGTTTTGAATTGTAGAAGGTTAGATTCTTGTTTCATACCATAACCTGTAAATGATCCGGAACAAGAGGACATTGTATATTATTTTACATTATGTAAAGATTGTTTATTGACACCAAATCTTGACCCCGGATTTGGGTTGTTATAGATATGCATGCTGTTTACCTACATGTTTTGTTTCGTTAGTTGTTATCTTAGCCTTGGCTTGCTAAATATGTTATATAATTGCCTCTATGTTGCCGTAATAGTCAATATTTCCAACAAGAACATCTACATTAAAGCTCCTTAACCTTTTATTTGATCTTCTAATATTCACATACTACTAAAGAATTTCCCTTACTAGGAAATCAGGATACCGAGGAGGAAATCTATGCAACTATAGCTTTACTGTCTTAAGTTCCCCTATCTAACAAATTATGGCCTGAAATTTTTGCCAAAACATCTCTCTACATCTCTTTCCTCCGCTCTTTTACTTCCTTCAATGTAGACCAAAAGCATGTATCTCGCGTAAGACTAGTGTGTTTAAATACTTCATAATATTCATAAGATACGGGATTACAAATTAAAAATAATTACATTTAATGTTTATTCTATATTTGTACTAATTAAGTGGTCTAAAATAAAGGGTCTAATAACATCTTATTCGGTATGTGCTTTGGAATGTGTTATAACCAATATGAGTCTGATTAGGGTTAATGGTGGTCTAATTTTGCTATTATATAAAGAACATAATAAGGTCTTGGTCCCCGATAGTATTCACAACCTCTAATCCTCTATTCCTATCAGTTTGAGCGAGATACAGCTAGAGACCGAATTAATTCTACGGAAGATCAAGTCCCACAATCCATATTCATATTTATCATCATGAAATCAAGTACGCCTCTATATTACAGTTTATTATGTAACCTTGATAATATCACATAAGATGATCCTGATTATATATTTAGATCTAACAAATGGTATCCCAAATTATCTTATATCGAGTTATCATGGTTGATTGTATATATATATGGGCTACTCTAATAGAAACCAATATTACAATAGAAATTAGAAACCAAATCTTTTTTTTAAATTACTTTGAAATATAACACATATGGTATGCAAATCGATTGTTGAGAGATGAAGAAAAATACAGTGAAGTCGGATTTTATAAAAATAACTTATGATTTGACGGGAAAAATCAAATTAAAAACGGAGGGGAAAAGCAGAAATTTTGTGTGGGGGGGTGTAGATTAGTTGGGTGTGGTGCTTTTTGGGGGACCATTAGATTAATCTAATGGCTTAGATTAATTCCTAATTTCTATTTTAAATTTGGTTTGTTGATCATCCCCCTATATGTATAAAGGGTTTTCTTCAAGAGAGAACCCTCTTATATAGAAACAGTAGAGAACTCTTGATTCTATTATAGATTTTCATCAAATTCATTGCTAATGTAGAATAATAATTATATTTAAATATAATAAAATGTTTGACAATTGAAATTTCAAAAAAATTAATTTTAAATTTGATTCCATTGTGAAATAATTTGGGATAATTGTGGTTTTACTGTGATTCTACTACAGAATCACTTTAAACTATTATATCAAATTTCAATGATTTTTTAAATAAAAACATGTGAAACTTTGTTTTTAATCTGGTAATTAAAATTTGTAACTGGGAGCCCTCCATGGATTGCCACCCATATGTATATATATATATATTATTGTGCAAGACATGCCCATATAATAACAAGACTAAGTCACATTGACAACCCTGAGATTTAGTTATTTGATAATCAATCTTATATTTTGTATTGTATTGATTGAGTCTATAAAAAGGGTAGAAGATTAAAATAGATTATTTTTCTATAAACAGATTCAAGCTAATAAATAAACTCTGGAAGAAGATCAAGCCATGATCATGCCTCAGAGAAAAGTGTAGAAGCTTGGAGTTGAATAAATCTGTTTTATGAAAAATATTCTAATTCAAGATATTGACAAGTCACAGATCAAGTTATATCAAGAAGTCATTTGAGAAGTCCAGAATGACTTATCGAGAAGTACAAAATGGATTATAGAGAAGTATCATAGATATCGACAAGTTAAATGAAGATGTAGAGAACTGGAGATATCGACAACTCATTTCTGCATGTAGAGAACTCAGAGATATCGACAAGTCAAAATGAAGATGTGAACAATTGGAGATATCGAGAGACAACAAGTCAATTTATCATATAGAGATCTCAGAGATATCGACAAGTCAAAATGTATATAGAGATCTCAGAGATATCATAAAGTTAATTATACATGTAGAGATCTCATACTTATCGACAAGTCATTCCACATGCAAAGATCAAGAGTGTGACTCCCTCCAAACCCGGGTCAGAAGTTTGGGGCTCACAACTCACATACAATATATAAACTTGTATATAAAATATTATAAGCAACGACCCTGCCTTACACAACCACGGACCGCAACAGGTTAAAGTATGAAAATTCAGCCATAACCTTAACTTTAATTACATCATACCAAATCCCAACTAGTTTCACTTACAACTGATAATGAAATTATTCCTACCAGCTTGCATATCTCATCTATAATATAAAGCTTCTGCTGGCTCGATCCAACTCGTCCTAGAATCCTAGCTCGCACATTGGACCGGAAAAACCTCGCTATCAATCATATCATTTTTTTAACTGTAGAATACATAAACAAATTCACAAGAGTGAGCTAACTAGCTCATCAAGTCATAATAACAATAACCGAGGTTAAATAATGATCAAATGAGATGATTCAGAAGATTCAAGTTTCTTGTTAAACAATCATTAGAATTGGATATTTATTTTAAATTTTAAAACCAAGGTTAGGCTGCTGATCAGTCACACACTAACCCCGAGCAAGGCACACGACTCTGCTCTATAAACTGGATCCAAGGCACACATTGGCCTAATTCGACCACGAATATGGTCTGACCACGAATCTGGTCCACATAAAGAAAATTATCCAATTCTAAAATAGTTTAGTATGATAAACAATATAATTTAATAAAATAAGATCATATCAACAGTGATAAAATATATGTATAAAAGCGTAATACAATTCATGAGAATTACAAGGGTATATCAAGGTATGTATGGGGAATGGCCTCCAGCCTGTAGGAGAATCAGGTATTAGATGAACAATGATTTCACAAGGTTTAGTTCTTTGATGTTATAACGTATGATAGAGTATAAAAGTTTCTGTATGTTCAAGCAATTCTATTCCAGTGTTTGGTGTATGGTGGATATGTGTTTGTGGAGTAGTATCGTATTTGTGTAGTTTAGTATCTGGTAAATCAACAATGGATGGTTTACAAAGAATAAGGCTTATAGCTCAAAGATCAAATGATGTGATCAGGGTTCAAGGCTGAATGATTCAAAGTACTTACAATATAAAGCAAAACTATTTTGAATACTAACAATATGTCACGAGAGAGTTTAGAAATATTTGCAATATATCTCGAGAAAGGTTCAGAAGTACTTGCCTTATCACAAATGATTCCAATTTCACTTGCACTCGTCTAACGATTCTACTCAGCAATCACTTGTCTACTTTTTCTATGCCTCGCTTCTATTCACTGATCACTTGCTTTATTTACTACCCATCGATTCCATTTTATGTTCACCTGCATCATTTTTCTACACCTCGCTTACTCTGCTAGGCACAAAAAGTATCTATCAATATTTATCTCACATTATTCTAATCGTCACAAAGATGTCATAAGGTTTTATTTACCCTTTGTTTCACCCAAATCCGATTTATGGATTAAAAGCTATGGTTAAAACAGCCAATCAATAAGCACATAACCATATATCAAATTAATCAGATAGAAAATAGCACATAGCATGCAAGGTATTCGATATAAATAATTTTTCAAAGAAGGCTTGGGGTTAAAATGATTTTTCTGGTGTTTAATACGAATTTTTAAACATTTTTCAGAATTAAAACGAGCCTCTGAATCATTTTATAATTAAATAATAGGGTTCGAACACTAAAATCTGACTTTATGGGAAAATAGGATCAAAACCGGGTTGAATAAAAGTAAAACGGGTCGCCAAGAATCCTATCGGATCCGGGTCGAAGATCGATCGGAATCTGGGATTTACCCAGAAATCAGTGACTTTGCCGGATCCAACAAGTCGCGGCTGGCCCCTAAAACACACTGAATCAATTCGTTTCTTTACACGATTTCCATCTATACAACTCCCACAACGCAAACAAAGCCATTAAACGTGCTACATCAAACCGAAAACCAGAAATCCGATCATCAACAGAGCTGCCACCGGCGAGCTTAAAATAATCCGGTCAAAAAGACGATATCCTTCATCCTCATTCATAATTAACGAGTTACATATAAAAATGAAGCTTAGAACAAATATAATTTGTTTATGATATCATAATCGACCATCAAACTAGGAATAACCCAGAAAAATTAAAAATTCAAATGGTAAAAAGCTTGAACTCGTCTATACTATTTTGGCAATCAAACAACTTGATTCTATACTTGATTTGTGGTGCCCCAAAATACGGGGTCAGGAATCTTGGAGGCCACGCCATTTAAATCACTATAAACCACATACCTCACATCATAATATATAAATAATCACAGTTTACAACCCCACACTTATCACACACATACACTTACAGGTTATTGTCTTGGAAACGAACCATTCATTACTAGAGTAAATTAAACCACAAAGTGATAAGTATTACAACCCAAAAGTAATTAAGTCTTACTGGGGAATAACTTTTAAGTAAGGCTAGTCCGTCGGCCAAATATACATTTCTCATTTATTACCTTAAATAAGTCATACTTATAAATAAGCCGAACTAAAAACAACTGAAAACTAATCCAGCTTATTCGGACTACCTGTGGTACAACACCAAACAACCTACGGAACAACTGGCCATTTCCTACCCGTTTCCTGGCTGTGGATCTCATGGTAGGCATCTTAATTCACTGTTGTGTTGTGTCAATTTAAGAAAACAAGGGTGAGCTATAATGCCCAGCATAATAATATACAGTATGAAAATGACTGTATGATAAACTTAGGTAAAACATCATATATGATAATTATGCTTTACTTGAAAATAGTTTCCTTGGTGATACACACCTTCTTATGAAAACAATCCTTTAGTGGATTTTATTATCCTGCGAATACCTTAATAGTAAACCCAGCACCTAGGCTTGGGTTACGGTATTGCATCACAATTCCAATTGGAAGAATATGACACTCGTTGGAGTCACCGCATACGATGATCAGTCATAATACGATAATAGTAACCTTTTCTACTAGTAGAAGGACGGCACCTTCGTATCCCGGTTATCACCCTGGCCGCATTCGGGCTACGTGTCTCATTTTGGGTATACACATACTTCACAAGTTCTTGAGTACACAGAGTACCTTCTCTTGCGGTACCTTTGGTAGTCCATCTAGCACACATAGTACCAGAGTCTACCCCTCCCTTGTCCTTTAAAAGAATTCTATCATATCTCGAGAACTTGAACCACATCGAAGTTCCCCCAAGCATTTTGCTTGTTGATAGAAACAGCTTATCTTATTAGGGTATATATATGTGTATATGTATACGTACTTCCGAAATTTTCGGAGGAAGTACTAAGGATGTGAGTTGACCGTTGTTAACAGATAATTAAATAAGGGGGGAGTTTCTCTTTGAAACTATATTCAAAATATTTAAAATAAGTCGAGATGATATTTTTCGACGATCCGAAATTATTCGGATGATTTTCCGAAAATCAGAAAGTATTTTAAATTAGGTTCTATGATTTTTAAATCATAAATAAACCCTTTAATAATTAATAATTAATTAAATGATAATCGATAAATAATTAAACCTCGAAGAAGTTTACTTTTAAAAGAATATTTAAAATAATATTCCTTAACTAATTTATGTTTACGTAATTTAATAACCTTTAATGTTTAATCGGTTTTGAAATAAATAATCGTTGGGATATGCTTCTACCATAATAAATGAGTAGGTATATGATATTTATTACTCGAACGATAAAATATAGTTGAGGGAATACGATCTTTGAAAACCGTTTTAGTAAAAGTTCGAGGTGTTTTAATGTTTCGTAAGTGGACGTTGGGTCCCTTGATACATAACTACTATGGAATTTTAATCGTCCCGTAATATCACTGGAATGATTCCCGGGTTTTTATTTTGAAATCCGAACTGACCCTCGGTCTTATAATAATACATCACGCTTATAACGGAATTAAACATTTCACGATATATACTTATCGTACAACATCACTACATTATGTGAAAATTCAATTACTACGTATTATGGCAAGCATGGTATTTATGCAATGATAATAAAATAATCCTTTCACAACGAACAGTAAATGGAGTTGGGTTCGTAAACTTGCCTGGGTATCTCGAGGTGGAGGATGCTCTAGGTTCCGCTCGGAAATCTATAATCATAAACACAATTCGTTTCGTTAGGTCCCGTTCTAATTTACGGCGACTCGCACTCATGCGCTACTTATTATGCACCCTATCAACTTATATTACCCTTATTGTTTCTTTAATTCCTTATTCTCATTATGGTCGCTTCTTTTTTCAGAGTACCTTAAGTCCATTTTCATTTTCGTCGTCGACTCCGCTTATGGATTCTACGGTTTCTAATCGCGCGGTCTCGGCTCCGATATTTTTATAAAATTGAAAATCATTATTTTCACTTGAAATTTTTATGGCATTTAGGAAACTCAATTTAATACTCTCTGTAAAAATTTCATGATTTATGAACATTTTTAAGTTGATCCTTTTTATTTTCAAAGTTCGTAATTCGTAGCAGTTTTTGTCGCGTAAATCACTTTTAGTAAAACGGCCATAACCTTTGATCCGTAAATTGGAATCAAGCGATTCAAGCGCCTAAACGATCCTTATAAAAGTTTATATCATAATAAAGGGTTATTTTTCAAGAAACTAAAGTTTACATCTTCAGGACTTTCTGCAGAAACTTAAAGTTATGTTTTGTTCATTTTAGCGAGATTACGGTTACGATCGAAGTTTAGTTTATGCCTTAAATCTTTATACTACCACCAACAATCAACATATCATCATCACCACACTAACACCTCTCAAGAACATCATGTTCTTGATGCAACAACAATCAACCTTAAATCTACTTAGCTAAACATCAAGATTACAACAATACTCCCACCAAAACTAGGTTTACAACTATATTCTAAAAGGATCTTGAACTTAAATCTTAAATAAGGTTGGGTCAAAGATTTATACCTTTATTGAGAGGTTGAGATGTTTTCTTGATGATGGTGAAGTCTTGGGAGTGCTTAGTATAGTTTTTGGAACCTAAAACAACCATTAAAATCAAGAAACCAAAGAAGAGTTACTATTCATACTATTCATTATCAACTTTCTTGATTTTATTTCACCCATCAAACCCTGATTAAAAGAGCTCAAAGATTTATCTTACCTTAGTTTGGTTTGTAGGAAGCTTTAGAATTAATGGGGGGATTTATCCATGGCTAGAGCTTGAAGGTTTGAATTTGATTTCTTTGTTTTATGGGAAGGGCCGAATGGAAGAAGAAGAAGAAATGGGGGAGAGAGTTTTTGTATTGCTTCTTGGGAGCTTCTTAAAATAATATGGTGATATCTTGTATTTTATCTTTATTCCTTAGTATATATCCTAGGATTTGATCTTGGTTGCCAATCTGGGAGACAAAACTAGCTAGCATTGGTAGATTACAAGCTAAGCCACTTGGTTTAGCTCTTTATCTCACTATTTGCTAGCCCTTGGTTGATCATCCTATGCTTAGCTTACTATTTGATAAAGTAACCATGGTTACTTTTCTACCATGGTTAGTTAGTGCATTACGTTTATTTAATCATTTACGCATTTGCTATGTCGCTTAAATGTTTTCGTAATACTTTCTCGTAAATGGTTCGCCACGTAAATCCTTTCGTATTTATTCCTTGTGTTTTTAATTATCACATATAAATCCGTAGGGTTTTAAATTCGTAATTATATTGTAATTTCTGTAATCCTCGATGATTCATAAATATGGTCATTTTTCAAAGTTCGTTTTCTTCGAAAACTGATAGCGTTTACATACACTCATTTGGTACGTATAATCATAATATCAACTCCGAAACTCATTTTCTCATGCACTACATAGTATGGGCTAAAAAAATTTCCCTGTCCATCAGGGTTACTATTCATTAAATGTTTTTACAAAGTCTCGAAAATTCGAGTTATTACAATCTTCCCCTCTAACAAGGATTCCGTCCCGGAATCAATTAGAAAATAAGTGTTGATATCTATTCCTCATTGCGTCTTCAAGTTCCCAAGTTGACTCTTCGACATTTTGATTCCTCCACAAGATTCTAACCAGCTTCACAGTCTTGTTCCTCAGTACCTGTTCTTTTTGGTCCATTATCCTTACTGGCTGCTCGATGTAGGTCAGGTCGGGTTGTAAATCTACCTGCTCGTATTCTATTACATGTCGTGCATCTGCATGGTACTTCCTTAACATGGACACGTGGAACACATTGTGCACTTGTTGCAGATTAGGAGGCAAGGCGAACTCGTAAGCTAGAGGTCATAATCTCCTCAAAAATTCAAAGGGTCCTATGAATCTAGGGCTCAACTTCCCTTTCTTCCCAAATCTCATCACTCCTTTCCACGGAGATACCTTCAATAGCACTGAATCTCCTACTTTATATTCCCTATCCTTCCTGGTCTGGTCGGCGTACTTCTTTTGTCTGTCTTGAGCTGCTACCAGTCTTTTCCTGATAAGTCCCACCATTTCTCTGGTCTGTTGGACTAACTCCGGTCCTATTATCTTGTGTTCTCCAACTTCATCCCAACATAGGGGAGATCGACATCTCCGTCCATAAAGAGCTTCATACGGAGGCATTCCTATGCTAGCGTGATAGCTGTTGTTGTAAGCAAATTCGATCAGGGGTAAGTGGTAATTCCAATTTCCTTTAAAATCAATGGCAGACACTCGTAGCATATCTTCTAGGGTCTGAATAGTCCTTTCGGTTTATCCATCACTCTGGGGGTGGTAAGCGGTACTTGTAACGCCTCCAAATCCGGGGTCATAGGATTTGGTCGTCATTATAATTCCTCAATCCAAATCAACCTGTTTAATCAATAAACAAATGCCAGTGGAAGATATTTAGCATCTATGACCCCAACTAATCCAAGATATTTTAAGGTTACAGTTCTAGAAACAAGAAATCCAAATTCCATAAATAAATTTTTCACTTTCTTTTAAAAATCTTTTCAATAATTCTCAATCTCAAAACTTAACCCGCTAGTATAACTTCGAAAAGAAGTATACTAGGCCCAACTATAAAATACACAACTATAATATAATATGATATAAACAACTTTATATAATAAAACTTACACTAGCCCGCAAACCCTGGACCAATCACCTTCCAAAAGCTTCTTCTTTGCTTCCTTGAATTACGCAGCTAAATGGCGCAAGCTAATCCTCACTGGAGGCTAAATTTAAGAACAGGCAAGTATGAGCGGAAGAAATGCTCGGCAAGTTAATTATAGCGAATATAAGGTCGTTTTGATATAAAACCGACATCTGCAATAGCCGAACATTTTAGAATCATAATTGCTGAAACAGAAAATTTATTAAAGAATCGGATAATTGTTTCTGTTGGATATATTTGAGATGTCATGTCTAATATATTTCATGTTTAGTTTTCAGATCTTAGCAAACAGGAAATATCAGTACTTACTGGAATCAGTACTTACTGGAAGTCAGGACTTAGTGTCATATCAGGACTTAAGGTCATATCAAGACTTAAGTACGAGAGGACTTACAGTTAAGGAAGGAAGCTGATTAACAGTAGAAGATCGAGACTAATACAAGAAGAAGATATGCAAGGAAAGAGTTAGAGGACTAGAAGAATTATATAAGATATCTGATTGATATATTTTAGGAGACAGAATTATATTCCATATCAATTAGAAGTTATCTTATAACTGTGTACTATATAAACACAGACATAGGTTTACACTATATGTGTTATCATTATCGAGAAGATCATACATTGTAACCTAGCAGCTCTCATGATATTTGTTCATCATTGAGAGAGGACAGTTCCATTGTACCAGAGTTTATTATATCGAATACATCTATTTTCTGTTACTTGTGTTCTAAATCGATTTGATTATATTCTACAATGTATTCAACCCCCTTCTACAGTGTTGTGTGACCTAACAGTTTCCCACTGTATTCAAAACTCTTTTTGATATTTTTGAGCGAAATGCTTCAGCAATACTTTGAATCTTGACGAGATAAAACTCATAAAACAGTGTTTACGGAAATATATTAAACAACAATAACAAGAAGCAATGATTATAGATTCAAAACCGAACTTTTGATATTAATACTTATTTTATTGTCATATCCAATTAGATATCAATATGAACTTTGATGTTCATAACACATACTGAAGTCAACATCAATCATCTATACTAATACCACCTTTGATATTTAACAACAAAGTAAATATCAGCATAAATCAGAAACTGAATCAAAACTGCTTTTCACTTTTAATCCAAAACTAGAACAGTTGATAAATCATTTATTCTATGAATATCAAAAATGATATGATAATTTAGATTGGAATCCTCGAACGACGGTGTGTTGCCGCCGGTGATCAGTCGCGGAGCAACACCGGTATACCGAAGCATATCCAACTAAACAAATGGGGCACCCAAGGCACATATCGGCCTAAAGGTATTATATCCTGTATAATACCTAAATCTCTGCTGGACCGGCGCCACGGCCTCTTACGCAACCATCCAATCTTAAATCATTTTATTGAAAGGGGTCATAATACTCGACACCCTTATAAACTTTTATTCGCCCATTTACTTGGGCAGAAAAACCAAAACAACGTCATCTTTCTCAAAATCCAAAACATTTATAAATCCAGTAGTTTGATAAGTAAAATCACTCAGTGTGACGCCCTCCAAACCCGGGGTCTAGATTTGGGGGTCACTTGCCACTAAACTGCAATAAAATATTCACAGCGGAATAATATAATAAATACGACCCCTTTACCTGCACTGGATCGATCACATGTTATAGTATAGAACATGCACTAATACAAACCAACTGTTATTACAGACCATAAGTCTAATTAGTTTTACAAATTATTCAAATTTTATTACAAACCTCTAGACTATCCAAGCGTCCCAAAACAGTCTATCTGGAATACACACCACTATTTACCAGCACTCGACTTCTGACCAAACCTGGATCTCAAGCCTGCTCTGGCTTAGCTGAAAGATTAGATTGATAAACAAGTATGAGCGAAAGAAATGCTCAGCAAGCAATATAAAATGTACTTGAAGTGATAAACCACATTCTGATAATAACTGAACAAAAGGGATGAAAGCAGTAATATTTGATCAATAATAAAGCTTCACAAGCTATCAACAATAAATGATAATTTTTAGATTGGAATCTAACTCCGACGGACGTACTATCACATGCTGATCAGCCCGTGTGATAGCACAAGGTCATGATTCATAGAAACATGTCCCCAAAATACGAGTACTCAAATAAAAAGGCAATATACCTGCCTGTGGCAAAAATGGTGTCATAATATTTCATACAACACATAGAAATAGCCCTCCGCTGGACCGTCCGTCCCGGTCACTTACGCATTCATCCAACCCATAAAACATTTTGATCAAAGGAGCCGAATCAAAGGACATCCTTAACCATATAACTCCCCATTTCTCATGGTCCAGAGTTATCTCAACAATCGATGGCGAAATAACTAGAACAATTAGTTATTCGCTAATCTCAATGCAATGTTCTACTGTATAGAGTAATTTATAGCGAAATATAAAACGTTTAACTATTCTGAACTTAGAATAGTATGGAAATTGAAAGAATAAAGTTCAGAGTCAATACCAATGGAATGATAAATGAAGATAGAGATTGTAATAACCCCAATTTTTGGGAAATTTTTGAAACCCTTATGAATAGTGTTTTTGCTGAATGAGAAAACTTTTCATGCCACACTATGTAGGGGTTCTGATATGGATATTCTGAGATTTTATTAGTACTTTATATGGGATATAAGTGTATGTAAAGATCGTCAGAATCCAAATCCGAACACTTTGATTTTTCCCGGAAATCCAATAGATACAGAAAGAATTGAGTATAAGATAACAGGATAAAAAGGATTTAAATTAAAGGATTATAAGAGAGGATCATAAAAGGAATACAATATATTGAGAAAGGTTAAGGGAACCTAAGTAATAAGATCCCGGGTATGATCCCTCAAACGATAAACGAAAACGAAAGTTAAGCGAACCGTATAACAGATCAGCGGTCATTAGGCAAACGATTAGGAAGTTAATCAAGGGGATTAGTGGGGATGATGTCATCCAACCAATAGAAAGAGGACAAGGAGGGGAGGATGACATCATGAGGATGACACAAGCATGACATGGGAAGGAAGGAGGTGTGGTTGAATGAGAACCACACAAATTCAAGGGCAACAAGGTAATTGACTAAATCAAACACAAAAACAAAGCAACCAAGCCAAGTAAAATCATTTTCATCAAAATCAAAAAGAAACCAAGGCATTGTTCTTCATGCTCTCGGCCAAAACAGAACCAGAACACTAAAACTGCTGTATCTCCTTCATTTCTCACTCAAATATTGTGTTCTATAGCTCATTGGAAAGGTATTGAGATGGCCTACAACTCTTGTTCACAAGTCTCGTCCAAATAATCATGGTAAGACCCTCATTTTTACAGTTCTTTAAATCGGACTTTTAGAAACTTCAAAGCCTAACTTTGTGTTCTTGATTTCTTTGGAAAGATCAAGCTTGTAGGAGGCTCCCTAAGGCTTCCTAGCAACTTAACACCTCCCAAGGAAGGTATAAACTTCAAACCCTAGCCTTTACTTTATTTGTTAGTAAGTTTAATGGTTGGTGTTGTGAAATGAGAAGCATGGATTGTGATTATTAGTAGTTTGGTTTGATTTGGAAGTGTTTTGGTAATTGAAGCTTGATTATAGTTCATAGGTCTTGATTGTGGTTGTTTGAGTTGAAAACCTTGGAGATTATGGACTGATGTGGTATGGTTTAGGTGAAGTTTTGTTGTATTGATGGTTATGAGTTGGTTGGTGGTTAATTGGAGTAGTTTAAACATTGGTATTCGCGTAAACATAGCTGTCGTAACGTCCGATTTTCTTTGGACTGTTTTTGTGCATAATATTAGGACCCGAGAACCCCCTGCTAGATTATGACCACTGCCATTTTTAGATAGCTCATATTACGAGCTTCGTTTTGATATGTAGTTCGTTCGATTCCGATGCACGGTTTAGGAGAAACGACCGTTTCAAGTAACGGCGTTTCGCGAACGAAACTTTTCCCCTCACCTTACTTTGAAACATAGGTTAAAGACCAAAAAGGGTTAATTAATGTATGAAACATTTATGATAAGTGTGTTAGGCAGTTGGTAAGACACTCGCGAAGGAATCTCCTTAAAACTCGTAAAGGTTAAATTATTAAAAATGGTGGAGCCGAGGGTACTCGAGTGACTTAAGAGAATCAGTAAGCGCAAAACAAGCGTTAGAGTCTAAGTTAGTTAAAGTATAGATTTACAAGTGACTTTGGTTTAATTCCAACTTACTTGTTGTTTATAGGTTACCAGACTCGTCCCGAGCCATTCGTAACCCCCAGTCGCTCAGGCAAGTTTTCTACCCGTTATAACTGTTGTTGTGATGTAAATATATGTATATGCATTATCTTGTGATAAGTGCATGATTGTTATTAGCAAATTTTGCGATATATTGGAGCATGCTGATATGGTATATATGCATGTCTGTTTCGTAATCTGGTTATCTATCTGTTGATTTCGATGCTTATAGTTGCATAATACCTATGCTAGAGATAAGCAGTAGTTGCGTATACCCTTAGTATAGGGGACCCAAAGGTGAACATATTTCTAAACCGGGAGTCGATGTTCCCGAGTATAATATATATTTTTTTATATATATATGGTTATAGTTTTCCAAACTATTAATCGAATAAGGTTTATTCGATAACCTTTTATTTTATTAATTGAATACTATTTTGAATATTCATTCGAGGGTTATGACTCAGTTTATTTTATTATTTCAATATGATTTGAATATTCATCGGAGGACTTATGACTCCTTTTATTTTATTAATTGAATACTATTTTGAATATTCATTCGAGGGTTATGACTCAGTTTATTTTATTATTTGAATATGATTTGAATATTCATTCGAGGGTTATGACTCAGTTTATTTTATTATTTGAATATGATTTGAATATTCATTCGAGGGTTATGACTCAGTTTATTTTATTATTTCAATATGATTTGAATATTCATTCGAGGGCTTATGACTCAGTTTATGTTATTTAATGATTATTAATTGGATATTCATTTGAGGATGTATGACTCCTTTATTTTATTTAATGAATATTATTTATAATATTCATTCGAGGTATTATGACTCCGCTTATTACTTATAATATTCTTTATTGTATTAAAGAATAAGGTGTCGATAATCAAACTTATTTTTGATTATTCAAATAAAGATATTACTTTCGTATAAGTATATCTTTGATTAATTGCTATTCATTCAAGTATAAGTTTTCCAACTTCTACCTCAATTATTCTTTATGGGAATATTATTTAAATAATAATATTCAGATATTTCTTTCATATTGGGACTGATTTATTTTATTAAATCAGCATTACTCCAAACATTCTTAAAAATGTTTTCGAGTCTTCAAAATGAATTTAAAAGGTAGAGAGGATCCCAAAACTTGTTTCCAAATTCAAGATCTTCCATTTTAAGGGGACTTGAATACTCGCTCAAAAATCTAAGGGATCCGGCTCTGTGGTGTATTTTATATTCGCAACAAGGTTGCTGTTTTGATGAATGAATTGATTACTTGCCCAATGTTCGGGAAGTAAGCCCATCTAATTGAGTCGGCATAAGCGACATGCCGGGGTACGGTCTATCAATGTGTAAGTGGCTGGGTGGCAGTCCATCAACCCGTAAGAGGCCGGGTGGCGGTCCAGCACAAGGTCCTTATGTGGCCAGGGTGATGACCGGTGGGGGATTCATCCATCTACTAGTAGAAAAGGTTACTTATTGGTATCTTTGCCTGATCAGCAAGATATCTGGTTTATGCCAAAATTCTTTTCCTTCCAAATTCATTGGATATTGCAACTCTATTCATACTTTACATGACAGAGGTTTTCAGGAAATGTATGGGAGATATATATGAATATATTTATATATCGGGACTTAATGAAGTATCTCGTAACTTCATTATTTATAATGATATTCAAAGATTGAATCTATTCAAATCTTGTCTTGTAGTCTCATCTATGTGATGAACCTTTGAAACTGATTATAACTTGAACGGGGGTAGTTCAAGTAGTATTTGGGAAAGATATAAGTATTTTGGGGTATCTTGTAACTCATCTTTTAAACTTATATCTAGTTAATGATTGTCTTATGAATGACAAAGATTTTCGGAAAAACGTTGAGACAAGGTTAGATATATGAGATCACCTTGCAACGATATTTTTTTATATATACAGTTATAAACTGGAACTCTGTGTGTATTATGCATGGAAGAGGACTTCCCATATTTTGAAAAGTATATATGTATATATATATATATACTGAATATTTTGCGACTTCATCGCATTAAGATATCAACTTGGTTCATTTCTTTTGACCAAGACTTTCATGAGTACTATGAGAAGGCTCATATACTATTAATCATTATACATATTATTTTGGTGGGCTTGCTGCTCACCCTTGCTTTATTTCTTCATCACACAACAACAGTTAGGAAAGATGGCCAGACTCCAGCAGACCCAGCGCAAGCGCGTGGGAAGCGTCCCGCGTCTTCCCGTTGATGTTGTAGCTGCTATAGCTGCAGAGGTAGATCTATTATAGATCAGAACATCTACTTTTGAGAATCAATAATGTATAATTATAACTTGTGGTAGATAATGGCAATTAACTGTAAATTTATCAAGTAATCATTTTGGGTTGTAATAACTTTTAAATTGTGGATTCAAAGACTTGTACTTATTTAAATTTCATCTCTGAGACTATAACGGGTTGTGGTGTGTGTTACTGTGGGGTCACAGCATAAGGTTATTTATTATTAATTAAGTGAAGTGATATTGTGGAAAGAAAGACCGTGACGACCCGGAACCCCGACCCCGGATCTGGGGGTGTTACAGAAATGGTATCAGAGCCAAGCGTTATAAACCTCAGAGATGATGGGACGTTAAGATAATAAGTTCACTAAGATAATAAGAACTCTTGCCAAGTTCATAGTCGGACTACCTAACGTAGTACTGACAGTTAAAACCCTTATGGAAACCCTTATAAATGTAGCGATAGAAGCGTAGTTCGTTATCGTATATGGTAGCGGGACTCCGAACCCTGAAGTTGAGGAACATCAACGCGATGATGTTTTATTATTTATTGGGGATCAGATTATGGATCCGATAGAGCGTCCTAACGCGGGATCGGATGATGTTGATATTGAGGATGTAGCGGTTGAGGATGTTGTCCTAGAAGGGATAGTTGCTGAGGAGGATCCCATGGAGGATCCTGACAAGAATGAATAAAGGACCACTGAGGAATTGATGACCATGGTTAGGGCAACTACCAGAGGTAGGATTGGCCGGTCACTACCGGAGGTTCGTTCAAGTTGTAAAGATAGTAGCCCCTTTAACGCGGCTTACTCGTA
This sequence comes from Apium graveolens, assembly GCF_009905375.1. NCBI lineage: Eukaryota > Viridiplantae > Streptophyta > Magnoliopsida > Apiales > Apiaceae > Apium > Apium graveolens. The sequence goes on along the minus strand of NC_133651.1, from coordinate 140,143,286 downwards.
AGACTGAGAAGTTCGAATGGACAGAGAAATGCGAGAACAGCTTTCAAGAACTGAAGCAGAGGTTGGTGATGGCCCCTATGCTGGCGTTGCCGGATGGAAAAAAGAGATTTTGTGATTTGTAAGTGACGCTTCGCATAAGGAATTAGGGTGCTTCTTAGCACAGCAAGATAATCGCGTCTGCGTCAAGACAATTAAGGTAATATGAAATTCGATATCTCCGCCCATGAGCTTAGGCTCGTGGCAATAGTTTTACCCTAAAGATTGGAGGCACTACTTGTATGGAGAGAAGTGCGAGAATTACCTAAGCCATAAGTGCTCTAGTACATTCTTACGTAGAAAGAGCTCAACATACGCCAGAGGAGGCGGTTAGAGCTAATCAAGAATTATGATTGGGAGATTCTTTATCATTCGGGGAAAGCCAATATGGTGGCTGATGCCCTTAGTAAAAAGGAGAGACTCAAGATGATAATGTCTTTTGGAGAGTTTATAAGAGATTTTGAGAAAATGGAAATAGTAGTGAAGGTAACCGGAGCCGGTACCGAAAAGCTGTTTGAGATAGCAATACAGCCCGAATTATTGGAAAAGATCATATTGTGCCAGAAAAAGTTATGAATGAAGGCAGAGAGCCAACAAATAGATAAGAGGTTAATACCGAGAAAGATGAGAAGGGAATAATGAGGTATTCCTACAGAATTTGGGTTCCAAATGTTCAAGAGCTTAAAGATGAGATCTTAGATGAAAGCTAGTTTGAGGAATAAGATTTAGAGCAAACCCTGAACGTGATAGTCAGGGAGGTCGCCATCAAGATAGAAGGAACCCATGACATAATAGAGTGGAAAATGAGGATTTTAAATTAAAAGATGACCCCAATTATGGGGAGTAGGATGAAATATTTCATACTAAGGAAACAAAAAGTCGAGTAAGGAAAGGAGACCCGAGATGGTACCCCTATACGGCAATTCATGGACCTGTCTAAAGAGAACTTAAACTATTATCCCCAACCACCACCCTGAGGAGACAGTACGGTGAGAAATTCTTTCAAGACCTTTAAGTCGCTAAGCTCTCAGAGTTCCATGGAACAAGCTGACCCAGCCGAGGCAAGAGCCTGGCTAAAGGAAATAGAGGAATCATTTGAGATTCTAAATGATTGACGAACCACAAAGGACTGTTTTTGTCACTTACCCTCCTAAGAGAGAGGCCACCCGCTGGTGAAAGACCAAGAAAGGCACGGAGCCAGAGGTTATAATAAACTAATTTAAGTTCAGTCAATTGTTTTAGGAAAGTACTTCCCAAGGTTATGGAGATAGTGTAAAAGCTTTAGAGACGGAACAAAGGCAGACGAGTATGATGAATTATGAATCTAAGTTGTAAAAGTTATCAAGATTCGTTCTGAGGAAACGAATCCAGAATGACGGGATGTATGAAATCAATGTTTATGTTGTGTTGGTCCATGAAATAATGATAAGAGAAAGGAAAATAAAAAGAAACTGAAGTGGAAAGGAATATAAAGGCAATAGAGTTTGAGGAATGATAAGGGAGTTGGGTATGAGGAAACCCTAAAGACTCGTAGCAATAGACATAGAAAAGTATGTAATCGTCAGGATGAGGGTGATATACCATGAGTTAAATTGATGGTTGAAGGTATAAGAGATACATATATATTATCCCCTGTAAGTTGGGAGGATTCGAAGAAACCTTGAGATAGTTCGAAGGATAAATAATGAGACGCGAATAGACTGAGGAGACAAGAAAGTAAGAAATTAAGAAAATTGGATGAAGGAAGTGACCTTCAAGAATGTGAAGTGTAAGACCGGTGGCTTGATACCCAGGAAGGAAGACGCCAGGTATGAAAGATATCCCAACATTGAGATGACTGTTGAGATAAACAACAAAAGTAAATAAGGATTTATTAAGAAGAAGTTCACGTTGAACACGACCAATATCTTCCAGATCATCCATGTGATCATTACCAAATCAGGAAAGAAAAGCGGATAACCATTTTTATCTTGTGGAGGCCATGCGGATTGACCTTAACTTGAATAAGGATGCTATTGTGAAATTCGGTATAGACTATCGAGGTGGAAATGATTGAATAAGATACCCTTATCAGGGATATATGACTTTATTTATCCATGGAAGGATGCTTGTACCTTTTTAAAGGTGGAATTAAGGATAGAACAACGGTAACTTAAAACGAATCCTAGGGGAATGCATAAAGGTTGGCATTTCACCCTTAATAGGGATAGTATGAGTTTTGACAGTATGAATTGGAAAGGATTAAGGTAATAATAACCTTTAAGGATCAGTGGAGAAATTTTTCAGAAGTATATAGACAATGGTTCTAGTATTAGTAAATGGTATTTTGATATGCCCTGTATATAGGGAATACAGGAGGAACGATTGAAGGATAACCTTAGAGGTTTTACAAGGAGAAAGGAAATATTCGAAATTCTCAAGAATAAAAATGTTGATAAAGGAAATATGACATAATTATAATGATGCCAAGTGGGGCACGTGTTAAACCACGAGAAAGTATGGATCGAACCAGTAATGGTCGAAATTGTTCAGGGCAATTAGGACTTAAGATAAAAAATGTTCTAAGTATGATTGAGAGTCAGTCTTGACAGTGATTAGCCTCTAAAGATTGAGGCAATAACTTATGGAAAAATGGTGATATTTTTTTTTCTTTTCTTTCCCATCTGATTTTAAGGAAAACATCTTCACTCAAGCAGTGATCGGAAATAAGGTAGAAAATTTATTTGGAGGTGGTTAAAATGACATTGACTGTAAGGAAATTTTACTATCAGGAAAGGCCAAAGAGGTGGCCGACACTTTAAAGGTAAGTGGATAATTATAGGCGCGTGTGCCAAAAGAAAACAGTGATGATGGTTAAAAATGTGAAGGTTGAATTATGGTTTGGAAGATTGACATTCCTTCTGATGACTGTGCAATACCCAACCGTAATAGTAGTTGGTAAAGGTTTAATTCGTGTAATCGCCAGGAACGGGCTATCTATCTTAGGAGGTACTATCTTGAGAATAATCCAGGACCATGTTTCAAAAAGGACTAAACGAACCTTTGAGTTAAGTCTTCTATTTAAGGCATATGACTAAGAATGGTATTAACCTGCTATCGTTGCTTTGATTGAAACTCTTCTGCAATTTTATCTACTTCATGTCATGAAAGTACGTCAGAGTTTGGAGTGTTCTTCATGAATTGTGATTGGTGGTTATGTTAACTCCTTAGGAGAATTAGATACGAGATGTATGGACTCCGTATGGTTAGATATTAAGATTTTATGGAAAAGTGAATGACGACAGTAGGTCAGTGGTGGACCATAGTAAGGCAGCAATGATTCTGCGAGTAATGAGCTGATTACAACCGTGAGAGTTGTATTGGAATGGGTGTTGAGATTGAGTACCACTAATCGGGTCGTGGTAGTGTATAAGTTATCATTGATAGAATAATTAAGTAGAGTATCTACCTAGTGAATTATTATTCTTTCTTATCAATAGAGAGTCGTATTATTATACGAGGAAGGTTGCGGTGCAAGCATAGAATTCTAGTAGCGATGATGTATAGAATGAGATCCCAGATTCGATTTTCGATGTCGAGGGAGTTTCAAAGGTGATTGTGTATAAGCTCGAGGAAGAGCATGGGTCCATAGAATGATGAACGGAATAGAAATATTTAGGTATGTGAAATAGGATGCTATAATACTTGATGTTGATATAAATACATATATGTTTTGTTCTCCTATGACAAACCTCTATAGTTCAGAGGTAGGTTCCAAGCCAGATATTTTGTGGCAGTATATTTTTTATATATATACAATTCTCTTCAGTTCGTTCTTTTCTCTTCTTTTCATTTCATGTGATTTGAGAAGAACAACCCTTCCAGAAGGGGAGGTATTGCCGAATGACTGTCTATCTGTGTGATAGAAGCCTAGTAGGATACCAACTATTGTTTAATTGCTTGTCAAGTACTAAAGGCTGGCCACCTTCTGTACTAACTATGCGAGATAACAAGTGTTCATGATCATAGTGATCTCTCAACAAATTCCTTTACTTCTATATGATTGATCAAACTTTGGGAAATAGAAACAGCTGAAAAAGGAGTAATAAAGTTGTGGTAGTATTCGGAATGGAAACACATTCGTGATACTAAGGTTGACGTGGTTATTAAAAGGTTATAGAACGCTAACGAGCAAAAGTATAACCAGTATAATATTAGGAACGGAAGGTAGTAGCGATTACGAACTGGAAAAGAATGGGTATTGAGAAGCAAAAGCTCTAATGCTAAAAGCTATAATGAGAGTCTGTGCAATAGACTTGAAAAAAATTGGAATGATCACTTAACACGGATTGAGTTTTCTTACAATAATAGATCATATGTCAGTATTGAGATATCGCCTTATGAGATCCTTGAGGGAAGACAATATCGATCTCCCTTATGTTAGGATGAAGTTGTAGAGCGCAAGATGCTCGGACCAGCAGTGGTCTAAAGGACCAAGGATATGATAGATCTAATCAGAGGACGGCTGGTAGTAACCCAAGATGGACATAAGAGGTATGCTGATTTGACTCAAAAAGGACAAAGAGTATGAAATAGGGGGCCTAGTAATGTTATAGGTATCCCCTTGGAAACCCTTGAAAAGGATTGATGAGGTTCGGAAAGAAAGGAAAGCTAAGTCTACAATTTGTTGGACCCTTGGATATATTAAGACGTTTGGGAAGTTAGCATATGAGCTAGCCCTACCCCCGCACCTGTAGCAAGTTCATAACGTGTTCCACGTATCAATGTTAAGGAAGTGTAATTCGGATGCCAGACAAATAGGGGCATATGAGCGCATAGACATGCAACCAGACGTAACCTATATGGAGCAACCAGGAAGGGTATAGAGTAAAAGGGAACGAGTGCTTAGGAGAAGGGTTATCAAACTAGTAAGAGTTTGATGGTAGAACCACAATGTGGGAAAATTTACTCGAGAGTTAGAAAGTGCAATGCTAAGAGAGTATCCCTATTCATTTTCTATCTGATTCCGGGACGGAATCCTTTTAAGGAGGGGAGACTGTAATAACCCCAATTTTTGGGAAATTTTTGAAACCCTTATGAATAGTGTTTTTGCTGAATGAGAAAACTTTTCATGCCACACTATGTAGGGGTTCTGATATGGATATTCTGAGATTTTATTAGTACTTTATATGGGATATAAGTGTATGTAAAGATCGTCAGAATCCAAATCCGAACACTTTGATTTTTCCCGGAAATCCAATAGATACAGAAAGAATTGAGTATAAGGTAACAGGATAAAAAGGATTTAAATTAAAGGATTATAAGAGAGGATCATAAAAGGAATACAATATATTGAGAAAGGTTAAGGGAACCTAAGTAATAAGATCCCGGGTATGATCCCTCAAACGATAAACGAAAACGAAAGTTAAGCGAACCGTATAACAGATCAGCGGTCATTAGGCAAACGATTAGGAAGTTAATCAAGGGGATTAGTGGGGATGATGTCATCCAACCAATAGAAAGAGGACAAGGAGGGGAGGATGACATCATGAGGATGACACAAGCATGACATGGGAAGGAAGGAGGTGTGGTTGAATGAGAACCACACAAATTCAAGGGCAACAAGGTAATTGACTAAATCAAACACAAAAACAAAGCAACCAAGCCAAGTAAAATCATTTTCATCAAAATCAAAAAGAAACCAAGGCATTGTTCTTCATGCTCTCGGCCAAAACAGAACCAGAACACTAAAACTGCTGTCTCTCCTTCATTTCTCACTCAAATATTGTGTTCTATAGCTCATTGGAAAGGTATTGAGATGGCCTACAACTCTTGTTCACAAGTCTCGTCCAACTAATCATGGTAAGACCCTAATTTTTACAGTTCCTTAAATCGGACTTTTAGAAACTTCAAAGCCTAACTTTGTGTTCTTGATTTCTTTGGAAAGATCAAGCTTGTAGGAGGCTCCCTAAGGCTTCCTAGCAACTTAACACCTCCCAAGGAAGGTATAAACTTCAAACCCTAGCCTTTACTTTATTTTTTAGTAAATTTAATGGTTGGTGTTGTGAAATGAGAAGCATGGATTGTGATTATTAGTAGTTTGGTTTGATTTGGAAGTGTTTTGGTAATTGAAGCTTGATTATAGTTCATAGGTCTTGATTGTGGTTGTTTGAGTTGAAAACCTTGGAGATTATGGACTGATGTGGTATGGTTTAGGTGAAGTTTTGTTGTATTGATGGTTATGAGTTGGTTGGTGGTTAATTGGAGTAGTTTAAACATTGGTATTCGCGTAAACATAGCTGTCGTAACGTCCGATTTTCTTTGGACTGTTTTTGTGCATAATATTAGGACCCGAGAACCCCCTGCTAGATTATGACCACTGCCATGTTTAGATAGCTCATATTACAAGCTTCGTTTTGATATGTAGTTCGTTCGATTCCGATTCACGGTTTAGGAGAAACGACCGTTTCAAGTAACGGCGTTTCGCGAACGAAACTTTTCCCCTCGCCTTACTTTGAAACATAGGTTAAAGACCAAAAAGGGTTAATTAATGTATGAAACATTTATGGTAAGTGTGTTAGGCAGTTGGTAAGACACTCGCGAAGGAATCGCCTTAAAACTCATAAAGGTTAAATTATTAAAAATGGTGGAGCCGAGGGTACTCGAGTGACTTAAGAGAATCAGTAAGCGCAAAACAAGCGTTAGAGTCTAAGTTAGTTAAAGTATAGATTTACAAGTGACTTTGGTTTAATTCCAACTTACTTGTTGTTTATAGGTTACCAAACTCGTCCCGAGCCATTCGTAACCCCCAGTCGCTCAGGCAAGTTTTCTACCCGTTATAACTGTTGTTGTGATGTAAATATATGTATATGCTTTATCTTGTGATAAGTGCATGATTGTTATTAGCAAATTTTGCGATATATTGGAGCATGCTGATATGGTATATATGCATGTCTGTTTTGTAATCTGGTTATCTATCTGTTGATTTCGATGCTTATAGTTGCATAATACCTATGCTAGAGATAAGCAGTAGTTGCGTATACCCTTAGTATAGGGGACCCAAAGGTGAACATATTTCTAAACCGGGAGTCGATGTTCCCGAGTATAATATATATTTTTTTATATATATATGGTTATAGTTTTCCAAACTATTAATCGAATAAGGTTTATTCGATAACCTTTTATTTTATTAATTGAATACTATTTTGAATATTCATTCGAGGGTTATGACTCAGTTTATTTTATTATTTCAATATGATTTGAATATTCATCGGAGGACCTATGACTCCTTTTATTTTATTAATTGAATACTATTTTGAATATTCATTCGAGGGTTATGACTCAGTTTATTTTATTATTTGAATATGATTTGAATATTCATTCGAGGGTTATGACTCAGTTTATTTTATTATTTGAATATGATTTGAATATTCATTCGAGGGTTATGACTCAGTTTATTTTATTATTTCAATATGATTTGAATATTCATTCGAGGGCTTATGACTCAGTTTATATTATTTAATGATTATTAATTGGATATTCATTTGAGGATGTATGACTCCTTTATTTTATTTAATGAATATTATTTATAATATTCATTCGAGGTATTATGACTCCGCTTATTACTTATAATATTCTTTATTGTATTAAAGAATAAGGTGTCGATAATCAAACTTATTTTTGATTATTCAAATAAAGATATTACTTTCGTATAAGTATATCTTTGATTAATTGCTATTCATTCAAGTATAAGTTTTCCAACTTCTACCTCAATTATTCTTTATGGGAATATTATTTAAATAATAATATTCAGATATTTCTTTCATATTGGGATTGATTTATTTTATTAAATCAGCATTACTCCAAACATTCTTAAAAATGTTTTCGAGTCTTCAAAATGAATTTAAAAGGTAGAGAGGATCCCAAAACTTGTTTCCAAATTCAAGATCTTCCATTTTAAGGGGACTTGAATACTCGCTCAAAAATCTAAGGGATCCGGCTCTGTGGTGTATTTTATATTCGCAACAAGGTTGCTGTTTTGATGAATGAATTGATTACTTGCCCAATGTTCGGGAAGTAAGCCCATCTAATTGAGTCGGCATAAGCGACAGGCCGGGGTACGGTCTATCAATGTGTAAGTGGCTGGGTGGCAGTCCATCAACGCGTAAGAGGCCGGGTGGCGGTCCAGCACAAGGTCCTTATGTGGCCAGGGTGATGACCGGTGGGGGATTCATCCATCTACTAGTAGAAAAGGTTACTTATTGGTATCTTTGCCTGATCAGCAAGATATCTGGTTTATGCCAAAATTCTTTTCCTTCCAAATTCATTGGATATTGCAACTCTATTCATACTTTACATGACAGACGTTTTCAGGAAATGTATGGGAGATATATATGAATATATTTATATATCGGGACTTAATGAAGTATCTCGTAACTTCATTATTTATAATGATATTCAAAGATTGAATCTATTCAAATCTTGTCTTGTAGTCTCATCTATGTGATGAACCTTCGAAACTGATTATAACTTGAACGGGGGTAGTTCAAGTAGTATTTGGGAAAGATATAAGTATTTTGGGGTATCTTGTAACTCATCTTTTAAACTTATATCTAGTTAATGATTGTCTTATGAATGACAAAGATTTTCGGAAAAACGTTGAGACAAGGCTAGATATATGAGATCACCTTGCAACGATATTTTTTTATATATACAGTTATAAACTGGAACTCTGTGTGTATTATGCATGGAAGAGGACTTCCCATATTTTGAAAAGTATATATGTATATATATATACTGAATATTTTGCGACTTCATCGCATTAAGATATCAACTTGGTTCATTTCTTTTGACCAAGACTTTCATGAGTACTATGAGAAGGCTCATATACTATTAATCATTATACATATTATTTTGGTGGGCTTGCTGCTCACCCTTGCTTTATTTCTTCATCACACAACAACAGTTAGGAAAGATGGCCAGACTCCAGCAGACCCAGCGCAAGCGCGTGGGAAGCGTCCCGCGTCTTTCCGTTAATGTTGTAGCTGCTATAGCTGCAGAGGTAGATCTATTGTAGATCAGACCATCTACTTTTGAGAATCAATTATGTATAATTATAACTTGTGGTAGATAATGGCAATTAACTGTAAATTTATCAAGTAATCATTTTGGGTTGTAATAACTTTTAAATTGTGGATTCAAAGACTTGTACTTATTTAAATTTCATCTCTGAGACTATAACGGGTTGTGGTGTGTGTTAGTGTGGGGTCACAGCATAAGGTTATTTATTATTAATTAAGTGAAGTGATATTGTGGAAAGAAAGACCGTGACGACCCGGATCCCCGACCTCGGATCTGGGGGTGTTACAGAGATACTTGCATAATATGATTCAAAATAACCGTCACTTGAACAATAAGTGAAGTTAGGGGTACTTGCCTGGTATGCTTGATAACTTCTTACTATAACTCAGCTTATAACTGATGGCTACTATCTCCATCTAACACTTGACTGCACTCCTTGCTACTCGATTCTATAAACAAAAGAACTATCTTAATTGACAGAACCAAACTCAATCGACGTAACTATACGTCTGGACATCTATCCGATCGTTTATAACTAGCATGATATTTTAAAACTGTAAACATATAGCATGCATATCATGCAACACCTAGTCATGGCATTCATATAACACATAATCACATATTTCATGTAACACATAAGTCAGATCATTAAAATATACGTTCTAAGGCGTTCAGAATTAAAATCAATTCAATATTAATATTTATCGATCAAATATCGACTCAAACTGATACACAAATCAAATGACATTGTAATACAAAAGAAATTAAGTCTCAAAAGTATTTTAATTGGAAGCGCAATATTTTTCTGAGTCTGTACGCGTTTGGTTCGTATTAAACGGACAAACGGTTGATTTATTATGAATTTTTGAACATTTTTCGGAATAAAACGGGTCTCCAAATGATTTAATAATTAAATAATAAGGCTCGAACACTCGAAAATAATTTTATAAAAATTATCGAGCTTGGAAAATAATTTAAAATAATATTTTAAAGCTCGAATTTATTTTTCGGAATTTTTAAATCAAAAATAAATAATTAAATCTAATTAAATTATCAATTAAAAATAATTAATAACTAATTAAATTAATTAATCAATTAATATTTAAATTAATTGACCAATTAAATAATTAATTATCAACTAAAATTAATTAATTAAATAATTAAGATTTATTTTGTAATTAAAACAAAATTAAAAAAAAATAAATTTTTGAATTTTAAAATAATTAAAATCAGTTTCTGAAAATTTTATAAAAAGAAAATATAATTTTTGAAAATAATAAAAACAGAAATCCTGTTTTTATACAATTCTGAAAGTACAGGGACTGGAATGAAAATATTGCAAAACTCAGGGGACCTACTTGCACTTTGTCCTCGTCCCCGTCATCGGTCGCCGGCGATCGCCATTAACGGCGATCCCGAGCTTTTCCGACGAGCCAAAACCGACCCAGAAATACACCAAATCAACAGGGATTGTTCACTACGTTGCCAGGAACTCATTTACACAGCCTGAATTTTCAATACATCAATGAAACAGCCGGAATCATTGCCTGAAAATTCCGCCGCCGTTTCGACCCGTTTTCCGATCACCACCTTCTCGACATCGTCTGTTAAAACCAGTGGTACCATTCGATTCGTTGCACAACGATCTACTTAACCATGCAATCAATTTAAACAAATAACCCCCACAGCAAAAACGCCTAAATCCAATTAAGAACATTCAAAGCTTCAAAACCCTAATTTTCATATCCGAGAATCAAAACCACTTTTCCACACGATGCAGAACTCAAAATCTGACATATTATATACCAAATTGACCAGAAAAACATACTCTACAACATGGAAGCATCAAATCACATCAACAACATCAAGAACAAATTTTCATAATTTAATTATCAAATAATTCGAATATAAATAATTAAATAAGAAAATTACTTTGATTTCTGGGCAGAAACTGATGATTGATTCAGAAAGAAGATTTCGAGAGCTTCGTTTTGATATGCTGCACGCCCGAATCGGAGTTCGATAACGCCTTCGTTCATGTGTTTGATTCTCGTGAACATATCGGTTTCTCGGGTTTTTCTCTGTATTTACGGTATTTTAACTGGTTGCAAATGAATAAACGGAATAAACGAAATAATAAATAGGCTATTTATATTTATGAAATATTGGATCGTTCTGGATCGTTTTGGATCGTTAGATTAGTTGCTTAGCCGCTAAGTAACTGTAAAAACGATACAATTCAATACCAGAATTGGATAATTATCAAAACTGGGCTTTTTATAAAACACCATATACGAAAATAACGTAAAAATATCCCGTCTTTTAAGAATACGGGTTTTGTTGATTACCGAAATGATTAGCGTATTGAAAATATTACGCCGGGCCGTGCACGGGTCAAACCGTAATCCGGATCGAAAAAGTCAAAACACGGAAAATGTCCGGAATTACCAGATTAGGTTAGGAAGGAGTTTTTGGAAGAGTTTCGGGTGGTAAAAACGCAAAACGGTTGAAGTTGGAAGATTCCCGGCTCTATAAAATAATTTTATAATTATTCTGAAAATAATTAATAATTCATAAATCATTATAAAATTATATAACACTCCAAAAATTACCAGAAAAATACCACAATTATCTATCTTTTATTCTGGACATATAAAAATTCAAATATTCAAATAATGTCACATATAAACATTCAGATATCAATTCCACTTTTCAGATAATTCACCAAAATTCACATAAAATCACATAAACAATTCCGAATAATAATAATAATATTTGAAAATATATGGGATATTACAATCTACCCCCCATAACAGGATTCTGTCCTCAGAATCAGCCTAGGAAAATAAATGAGGATACTTGGATCGCATTTCGCTTTCCAACTCCCAAGTCGACTCTTCAACCTTGGGATTCCTCCAAAAGACTCGCACTAAAGATACAGAGTTATTCCTAAGTACTCTTTCTTTCTTATCTAAAATCTGTACTGGTTGCTCTACAAAAGATAAATCTGGCTGGATCTCGATTGGCTCGTATTCTATCACATGGTTCGAATCAGGCAAATAACACTTCAACATTGACACATGGAACACATTGTGAATATGCTGCATGTGAGGTGGTAACGCAAACTCGTACGCAACTTTTCCCACACGCCTCAAAATCTCAAAAGGGCCAACATAACGCGGACTCAGCTTTCCTTTCTTTCCAAATCTTGATAAACCCTTCCAAGGTGAAACCTTCAATAACACTGCTTCTCCAATTTCAAATTCCATATCTTTTCTGGTAGGATATGCATATTTACGTTGATGGTCTTGAGCTGCTGTTAATCTTTTCCGAATGAGTTCTATCTTCTCCTTCGTCTGCCGGATCAATTCTGGACCCAAAATCTTTCTCTCACTAACTTCCTCCCAACATATTAGAGATCTGCATCTTCTCCCGTACAAAGCTTCATAAGGCGGCATTCCAATACTGGCATGATAACTGTTGTTGTAGGAGAATTCAACCAATAGCAAATGTTCGTCCCAACTTCCTTCAAAATCTAGCGCACATACCCTTAGCATATCCTCAATAGTCTGAATCGTCCTTTCACTTTGACCATCCGTCTGCGGATGATACACGGTACTCATATTCAGCTTTGTTCCGAGACAATCTTGAAAACTTCTCCAAAATCTTGAATTAAATCGAGGATCTCTATCTGAAACTATGGATACTGGAACTCCATGTCGTGTCACAATTTCCTTAAGATATAATCGAACCAATTTATCCATTGAGAATCTTTCGTTGATAGGAAGAAAATGCGCTGACTTCGTCAATTTGTCGATAATAACCCAAATAGTATCATGATTTGCCCTGGTTCTCGGTAATCCAACTACGAAATCCATCGCGATATGTTCTCACTTCCATTCTGGAATGTCCAACGGTTGTATCAGTCCACTGGGCCTTTGATGTTCCGCTTTAACTCGCTGGCAAGTATAACATTTACTTACCCATTCTGCAATTTCCTTCTTCATGATTGGCCACCAATAGTTTTCTCTTAAATCTCGGTACATCTTCGTACTTCCGGGATGAATAGAATATTTAGAGTTGTGAGCGTCTCGAAGAATTTCATCTTTCAGCTCGGCTACGTTGGGTATCCTTATTCTGGAAGAAAATCTTAATATTCCTTTATCATCCTTTTGACTCCCTATCTCTTCTCCTGTCAAACTGTCTCGTTCATGGCTCATTACTTCCTCCTGACATCTTCTTATCTTCTCCAATAATTCTGGTTGAAAAGACATTGCACACAATACCTCTGTAGACAAACTTGGGATACTAACCTCTATTTCTAGCTTCTCAAATTCCTTGATCAACTCCTCTGATGAAGTTATCATATTTAACCTTTCTTTTCTGCTCAGAGCGTCGGCCACCACATTTGCTTTACCTGGATGATAGTTAATAGTACAGTCGTAATCCTTGATTAGTTCTAACCATCTTCGTTGTCTCATGTTTAATTCCTTCTGGGTAAAAATATATTTCAAACTCTTGTGGTCCGTGTAGATCTCGCACTTTTCCCCATAAAGATAATACCTCCAAATCTTCAATAAAAACACTATAGCTGCCAATTCAAGATCATGAGTTGGATACTTCTCTTTATGTGGTTTCAACTGTCTTGTAGCGTAGGCTATCACCTTGTCATGCTGCATCAAAACACATCCCAATCCTTTGTACGACGCGTCACTATAAATCACAAAATTTCCTTGATCATCTGGCAAGGCTAACACTGGAGAAGATACTAATCTATTCTTTAATTCCTGGAAACTCTCTTCGCATTTCTCATCCCATTCAAATTTCTGGTTCTTCCTGGTAAGCTTTGTCAATGGCGTAGCTATCTTTGCAAAATCTTGCACAAATCTTCTGTAGTAACCTGCCAATCCCATGAAACTTCTTACTTCCGTTGGTGTTTTTGGCCTCTCCCAGTTGATTATGGCTTCAATCTTTGCTGGATCCACTTCCACTCGTTTATTGCTAATCACGTGCCCAAGAAATCGTACTTCTTTTAACCAAAATTCACACTTAGAAAACTTTGCGTACAATTTCTCCTGTCGTAGTATCTCCAAAACTAACTTTAAATGCTCTGCATGCTCCTCTTCTGTTTTGGAATAGATCAGAATATCGTCTATGAACACGATCACGAATTTATCCAAATACTTCTTAAATACTCGATTCATCAGATCCATGAAAGCTGCTGGTGCGTTGGTTAATCCAAATGCCATCACTAGAAACTCATAATGCCCATATCTGGTTCTAAATGCGGTCTTCAGAATGTCTTCAGGCTTGATCTTCAGTTGATGATATCCGGATCTTAAATCTATTTTAGAAAACCATACAGCGCCTCACAATTGGTCAAACAAATCATCGATCCTCGACAATGGGTATTTGTTCTTAATGGTCAGCTTATTTAATTCTCGATAGTCAATACACAGTCGCATACTCCCGTCCTTTTTCTTGACAAACAGTACTGGTGCCCCCCATGGGGATACACTGGGTCTTATAACTCCTTTCTCCAAAAGATCTTGAAGCTGAGTTGCCAATTCTTTCATCTCCATTGGTGCTATCCGGTACGGAGTTTTAGAGACTGGTTCTGTTCCGGGTGCTAGATCAATCACAAATTCAATTTCTCTGTCGGGAGGTAATCCTGGTAGATCTTCTGGAAAGACATCTGAAAATTCGTTGACAACTGGAATCACTTCTAGTGCTGGAACTTCTTTGTTGGTGTCTACCACATGAGCCAAATATGCTTCAGAATTCTGATGTAATAACCTCTTCACTTGAGCGATCGTTAAGAACTTCTTCTCTTGCCTATTTCCTCGAAATATCACCTTCTTCTTACTACCCAAGGTCTGAAGTCTTACTTTCCTATTCTTACAATCAATCTGGGCGTTATTTTCTGACAACCAATCCAATCCTAAAATAACATCAAATTCTCCCAACTTAAAAGGTATCAAGTTGGCATAGAAATGATGTCTTCCTATCTCAACATCACACCTCGGGCATACTAGGTCGACAAAAACTTGGTCCTTATTAGCTAACTCTATCATTAATGCTTGTCCTAACAATTTAACTTCACAATGCAGTTTATCGACAAAATCTTGAGAAATAAATGACCTCGTAGCTCCAGAATCAAATAAAACTTTAGCATCTACGGATTTGACTGGAAGCGTACCTGCAACCACGTCTGAACTCTGAACAGCATCTTTTATAGTCATGTTGAATGTTCTGGCCTTTGGCTGGTCCTTTGCTAGTGGTCCTTCAATCCTTGGCACATTCTGAGATGGAGCACCTGTAAGCCTTGGGGTGTTGCTCGTCGTACCTTGTGCTAGGCAATTTCTGGCGATATATCCTGGCTTTCCACACTTATAACATCCAGTTCCCATATTTTGACCTTGAGTCTGATTCTGACACACATTAGCAAAGTGTCCCTTCCTGCCGCACTTGAAACACATCACATTAGCATTACAATTCCCAAAGTGCTTCCTACCACAAAACTGGCAATCTAGTATTGGTGGACGATTGGGCCTCTACTGATTTGAATTCTGAAAACGGTTGCCTTGTCCTCCATTTCCTGATTGTGGTCTTCTGAATCCCATATTCCTATTACCCTGAAATTCTGGCCTTCTGTTAAAACGGCTCTGGAAATTACTTAGCTGCTGACCTCCTTCTGAGGTTTCTATCTTTCTTTTCTTCCCATCTTTTCCTTTCTGAGACATGTCACTCTTACTTTCGATCACCATTGCTTTCTGAACCACTGCCACATATGAAGTCAACTCAAACATGGCCACTTTGTTCTGAATCCAAAATTTCAATCCCTGCTCAAACCTTCTTGCTTTCTTTTCATCTGTATCAACCTAGTCTGGCACAAACCTTGCCAATTCAGTAAACTTAGCCTCGTACTCAGCCACAGTAAGATCACCCTGGGTCAGATTCAAAAATTTGATCTCCATTTGGTTCTTCATATACCTCGGGAAATATTTTTTCCAGAAACAGCTCTGTGAATCGCTCCCAGGTTATAAACTCACCTCCTTCCAATGCTCGTGTGGATTCCCACCAATAGTTCGCCTCACCCTTCAGAAAGTAACTTGCAAACTTTGTCTTCTGCTCAGCTCCTGCTCCGACTAATTCAAAAGCCTTTTCCATTTCCTTGAGCCATGCATTGGCTTCCACAGGATCAGCACTTCCCTTGAACTCAGGTGGCTTCACTGCTTGAAACTGCTTAAAAGTCACTGCAGGTGGTGCTGCTGCTTGCTGCTGCTGTTGTTGATGCTGCTGTTGTTGCTGCTGCGTAAGATGTAACATCTGCTGCTGCATTAGTCCCAACATCTGGATAATCGCTGGATCTGTACGGCTCTCGGTACTATCCTCTCCTGAATTATTCCTTCTCTTTGGTGCCATTACTCTAGTAAGAAACAAGCAACATATATAATAATTTGTCAAGCATTGTGTCAAATATGTAGCAATTCCTTAGCATATCAAAATTTGCAAACAGTATCTCTTCCCAAAATATCATGAACTTGCTACCATATTAACACAAGCGACATGATTATCACATAATCCTGCTTATTATCTCAAAAATAATAACACAAAGAAAACTACTCCGAATTATCCAAACTTTTTAAATCCTTGCTTAAAATCTTAACTAAACCAACAAAATAGCAGGGCAATGACACAAGGCCTAAAGCTAAACGCAAAACAGGGAACTTAAATAACTTAACTATAACCTAACCCAATAACCTAAATTTAATCCTATAAAAGCTAAACTACACGCGCCTATCTTATGTAATCTTCCTATGACTCATTTATGACAATCCTAAGCCTGTTTCAGTGACCATAACTTGTAGCTCTGATACCAACCTGTGACGCCCTCCAAACCCGGGGTCTAGATTTGGGGGTCACTTGCCACTAAACTGTAATAAAATAATCACAGCGGAATAATATAATAAATACGACCCCTTTACCTGCACTGGATCGATCACAGGTTATAGTATGGAACATGCACTAATACAAACCAACTGTTATTACAGACCATAAGTCTAATTAGTTTTACAAATTATTCAAATTTTATTACAAACCTCTAGACTATCCAAGCGTCCCAAAACAGTCTACCTGAAATACACACCACTATTTACCAGCACTCGACTTCTGACCAAACCTGGATCTCAAGCCTGCTCTGGCTTAGCTGAAAGATTAGATTGATAAACAAGTATGAGCGAAAGAAATGCTCAGCAAGCAATATAAAATGTACTTGAAATGATAAACCACATTCTGATAATAACTGAACAAAAGGGATGAAAACAGTAATATTTGATCAATAATAAAGCTTCACAAGCTATCAACAATAAATGATAATTTTTAGATTGGAATCTAACTCCGACGGACGTACTATCACATGCTGATCAGCCCGTGTGATAGCACAAGGTCATGATTCATAGAAACATGTCCCCAAAATACGAGTACTCAAATAAAAAGGCAATATACCTGCCTGTGGCAAAAATGGTGTCATAATATTTCATACAACACATAGAAATAGCCCTCCGCTGGACCGTCCGTCCCGGTCACTTACGCATTCATCCAACCCATAAAACATTTTGATCAAAGGATCTGAATCAAAGGACATCCTTAACTATATAACTCCCCATTTCTCATGGTCCAGAGTTATCTCAACAATCGATGGCGAAATAACTAGAACAATTAGTTATTCGCTAATCTCAATTCAATGTTCTACTGTATAGAATAATTTATAGCGAAATATAAAACGTTTAACTATTCTGAACTTAGAATAGTATGGAAATTGAAATAATAAAGTTCAGAGTCAATACCAATGGAATGATAAATGAAGATAGAGATACTTGCATAATATGATTCAAAATAACCGTCACTTGAACAATAAGTGAAGTTAGGGGTACTTGCGTGGTATGCTTGATAACTTCTTACTATAACTCAGCTTATAACTGATGGCTACTATCTCCGTCTAACACTTGACTGCACTCCTTGCTACTCGATTCTATAAACAAAAGAACTATCTTAATTGACAGAACCAAACTCAATCGACGTAACTATACGTATGGACATCTATCCGATCGTTTATAACTAGCATGGCATTTTAAAACTGTAAACAGATAGCATGCATATCATGCAACACCTAGTCATGGCATTCATATAACACATAATCACATATTTCATGTAACACATAAGTCAGATCATTAAAAGATACGTTCTAAGGCGTTCAGAATTAAAATCAATTCAATATTAACATTTATCGATCAAATATCGACTCAAACTGATACACAAATCAAATGACATTGTAATACAAAAGAAATTAAGTCTCAAAAGTATTTTTATTGGAAGCGCAATATTTTTCTGAGTCTGTTCGCGTTCGCTTCGTATTAAACGGACAAACGGTTGATTTATTATGAATTTTTGAACATTTTTCGGAATAAAACGGGTCTCCGAATCATTTAATAATTAAATAATAAGGCTCGAACACTCGAAAATAATTTTATAAAAATTATCGAGCTTGGAAAATAATTTAAAATAATATTTTAAAGCTCGAATTTATTTTTCGGAATTTTTAAATCAAAAATAAATATTTAAATCTAATTAAATAATCAATTAAAATTAATTAATAACTAATTAAATTAATTAATCAATTAATATTTAAATTAATTGACCAATTAAATAATTAATTATGAACTAAAATTAATTAATTAAATAATTAAGATTTATTTTGTAATTAAAAATAAATTTAAAAAAAAATAATAAATTTTTGAATTTTAAAATAATTAAAATCAGTTTCTGAAAATTTTATAAAAAGAAAATATAATTTTTGAAAATAAACAAAACAGAAATCCTGTTTTTATACAATTCTGAAAGTACAGGGACTGGAATGAAAGAATGAAAATATTGCAAAACTCAGGGGACCTACTTGCACTTTGTCCTCGTCCCCATCACCGGTCGCCGGCGATCGCCATTAACGGCGATCCCGAGCTATCCTGCGAGCCAAAACCGACCCAGAAATACACCAAATCAACAGGGATTGTTCACTACGTTGCCAGGAACTCATTTACACAGCCAGAATTTTCAATACATCAATGAAACAGCCGGAATCATTGCCTGAAAATTCCGCCGCAGTTTCGACCCGTTTTCCGATCACCACCTTCCCGACATCGTCTGTTAAAACCAGTGGTACCATTCGATTCGTTGCACAACGATCTACTTAACCATGCAATCAATTTAAACAAATAACCCCCACAACAAAAACGCCTAAATCCAATTAAGAACATTCAAAGCTTCAAAACCCTAATTTTCATATCCGAGAATCAAAGCCACTTTTCTACATGATGCAGAACTCAAAATCTGACATATTATATACCAAATTGACCATAAAAACATACTCTACAACATGGAAGCATCAAATCACATCAACAACATCAAGAACAAATTTTCATAATTTAATTATCAAATAATTCGAATATAAATAATTAAATAAGAAAATTACTGTGATTTCTGGGCAGAAACTGATGATTGATTCAGAAAGAAGATTTCGAGAGCTTCGTTTTGATATGCTGCACTCCCGAATCGGAGTTCGATAACGCCTTCGTTCGTGTGTTTGATTCTCGTGAACGTATCGGTTTCTCGCGTTTTTCTCTGTATTTACGGTATTTTAACTGGTTGCAAATGAATAAACGGAATAAACGAAATAATAAATAGGCTATTTATATTTATGAAATATTGGATCGTTTTGGATCATTTTGGATCGTTAAATTAGTTGCTTAGCCGCTAAGTAACTGTAAAAACGATACATTTCAATACCAGAATTGGATAATTATCAAAACTGGGCTTTTTATAAAACACCATATACGAAAATAACGTAAAAATATCCCGTCTTTTAAGAATACGGGTTTTGTTGATTACCGAAATGATTAGCGTATTGAAAATATTGCGCCGGGCCGTGCACGGGTCAAACCGTAATCCGGATCGAAAAAGTCAAAACACGGAAAATGTCCGGAATTACTAGATTAGGTTAGGAAGGAGTTTTTGGAAGAGTTTCGGGTGGTAAAAACGCAAAACGGTTGAAGTTGGAAGATTCCCGGCTCTATAAAATAATTTTATAATTATTCTGAAAATAATTAATAATTCATAAATCATTATAAAATCATATAACACTCCAAAAATTACCAGAAAAATACCACAATTATCTATATTTTATTCTGGACATATAAAAATTCAAATATTCAAATAATGTCACATATAAACATTCAGATATCAATTTCACTTTTCAGATAATTCACCAAAATTCACATAAAATCACATAAACAATTCCGAATAATAATAATAATATTTGAAAATATATGGGATATTACAATCTACCCCCCTTAACAGGATTCTGTCATCAGAATCAGCCTAGGAAAATAAATGAGGATACTTAGATCGCATTTCGCTTTCCAACTCCCAAGTCGACTCTTCAACCTTGGGATTCCTCCAAAAGACTCACACTAAAGATACAGACTTATTCCTAAGTACTCTTTCTTTCTTATCTAAAATCTGCACTGGTTGCTCTACAAAAGATAAATCTGGCTGGATCTCGATTGGCTCGTATTCAATCACATGGTTCGAATCAGGCAAATAATACTTCAACATTGACACATGGAACACATTGTGAATATGCTGCATGTGAGGTGGTAACGCTAACTCATACGCAACTTTTCCCACACGCCTCAAAATCTCAAAAGGGCCAACATAACGCGGACTCAGCTTTCCTTTCTTTCCAAATCTTGATAAACCCTTCCAAGGTGAAACCTTCAATAACACTGCTTCTCCAATTTCAAATTCCATATCTTTTCTAGTAGGATCTGCATATTTACGTTGACGGTCTTGAGCTGCTGTTAATCTTTTCCGAATGAGTTCTATCTTCTCCTTCGTCTGCTAGATCAATTCTGGACCCAAAATCTTTCTCTCACCAACATCCTCCCAACATATTGGAGATCTGCATCTTCTCCCGTACAAAGCCTCATAAGGCGGCATTCCAATACTGGCATGATAACTGTTGTTGTAGGAGAATTGAACCAATGGCAAATGTTCGTCCCAACTTCCTTCAAAATCTAGCGCACATACCCTTAGCATATCCTCAATAGTCTGAATCATCCTTTCACTTTGACCATCCGTCTGTGGATGATACGCGGTACTCATATTCAGCTTTGTTCCGAGACAATCTTGAAAACTTCTCCAAAATCTTGAATTAAATCGAGGATCTCTATCTGAAACTATGGATACTGGAACTCCATGTCGTGTCACAATTTCCTTAAGATATAATCGAACCAATTTATCCATTGAGAATCTTTCGTTGATAGGAAGAAAATGCGCTGACTTCGTCAATCTGTCGATAATAACCCAAATAGCATCATGATTTGCCCTGGTTCTCGGTAATCCAACTACGAAATCCATCGCGATATGTTCTCACTTCCATTCTGGAATGTCCAACGGTTGTATCAGTCCACTGGGCCTTTGATGTTCCGCTTTAACTCGCTGGCAAGTATAACATTTACTTACCCATTCTGCAATTTCCTTCTTCATACTTGGCCACCAATAGCTTTCTCTTAAATCTCGGTACATCTTCGTACTTCCGGGATGAATAGAATATTTGGAGTTGTGAGCGTCTCGAAGAATTTCATCTTTCAGCTCGGCTACGTTGGGTATCCTTATTCTGGAAGAAAATCTTAATATCCCTTTATCATCCTTTTGACTCCCTATCTCTTCTCCTGTCAAACTGTCTCGTTCATGGCTCATTACTTCCTCCTGACATCTTCTTATCTTCTCCAATAATTCTGGTTGAAAAGACATTGCACACAATACCTCTGTAGACAAACTTGGGATACTAACCTCTATTTCTAGCTTCTCATATTCCTTGATCAACTCCTCTGATGAAGTTATCATATTTAACCTTTCTTTTCTGCTCAGAGCGTCGGCCACCACATTTGCTTTACCTGGATGATAGTTAATAGTACAGTCGTAATCCTTGATTAGTTCTAACCATCTTCGTTGTCTCATGTTTAATTCCTTCTGGGTAAAAATATATTTCAAACTCTTGTGGTCCGTGTAGATCTCGCACTTTTCCCCATAAAGATAATACCTCCAAATCTTCAATGCAAACACTATAGCTGCCAATTCAAGATCATGAGTTGGATACTTCTCTTTATGTGGTTTCAACTGTCTTGTAGCGTAGGCTATCACCTTGTCATGCTGTATCAAAACACATCCCAATCCTTTGTACGACGCGTCACTATAAATCACAAAATATCCTTGATCATCTGGCAAGACTAACACTGGAGAAGATACTAATCTATTCTTTAATTCCTGGAAACTCTCTTCGTATTTCTCATCCCATTCAAATTTCTGGTTCTTCCTGGTAAGCTTTGTCAATGGCGTAGCTATCTTTGCAAAATCTTGCACAAATCTTCTGTAGTAACCTGCCAATCCCATGAAACTTCTTACTTCCGTTGGTGTTTTTGGCCTCTCCAAGTTGATTATGGCTTCAATCTTTGCTGGATCCACTTCCACTCATTTATTGCTAATCACGTGCCCAAGAAATCGTACTTCTTTTAACCAAAATTCACACTTAGAAAACTTTGCGTAATATTTCTCCTGTCGTAGTATCTCCAAAACTATCTTCAAATGCTCTGCATGCTCCTCTTCTGTTTTGGAATAGATCAGAATATCGTCTATGAACACGATCACGAATTTATCCAAATACTTCTTAAATACTCGATTCATCAGATCCATGAAAGTTGCTGGTGCATTGGTTAATCCAAATGCCATCACTAGAAACTCATAATGCCCATATCTGGTTCTAAATGCGGTCTGCAGAATGTCTTCAGGCTTGATCTTCAGTTGATGATATCCGGATCTTAAATCTATTTTAGAAAACCATACAGCGCCTCACAATTGGTCAAACAAATCATCGATCCTCGGCAATGGGTATTTGTTCTTAACGGTCAGCTTATTTAATTCTCGATAGTCAATACACAGTCGCATACTCCCGTCCTTTTTCTTGACAAACAGTACTGGTGCGCCCCATGGGGATACACTGGGTCTTATAACTCCTTTCTCCAAAAGATCTTGCAGCTGAGTTGCCAATTCCTTCGTCTCCACTGGTGCCATCCGGTACAGAGTTTTAGAGACTGGTTCTGTTCCGGGTGCTAGATCAATCACAAATTCAATTTCTCTGTCGGGAGGTAATCCTGGTAGATCTTCTGGAAAGACATCTGAAAATTCGTTGACAACTGGAATCACTTCTAGTGCTGGAACTTCTTTGTTGGTGTCTACCACATAAGCCAAATATGCTTCACAATTCTGATGTAATAACCTCTTCACTTGAGCGATCGTTAAGAACTTCTTCTCTTGCCTATTTCCTCGAAATATCACCTTCTTCTTACTACCTAAGGTCTGAAGTCTTACTTTCCTATTCTTACAATCAATCTGGGCATTATTTTCTGACAACCAATCCATTCCTAAAATAACATCAAATTCTCCCAACTTAAAAGGTATCAAGTTGGCATAGAAATGATGTCTTCCTATCTCAACATCACACCTCGGGCATACTAGGTCGACAAAAACTTGGTCCTTATTAGCTAACTCTATCATTAATGCTTGTTCTAACAATTTAACTTCACAATGCAGTTTATCGACAAAATCTTGAGAAATAAATGACCTCGTAGCTCCAGAATCAAATAAAACTTTAGCATCTACGTAGTTGACTGGAAGCGTACCTGCAGCCACATCTGAACTCTGAACAACATCTTTTATAGTCATGTTGAATGTTCTGGCCTTTGGCTGGTCCTTTGCTAGTGGTCCTTCAATCCTTGGCACATTCTGAGATGGAGCACCTGTAAGCCTTGGGGTGTTGCTCGTCGTACCTTGTGCTAGGCAATTTCTGGCGATATGTCCTGGCTTTCCACACTTATAACATCCAGTTCCCATATTTTGACCTTGAGTCTGATTCTGACACACATTAGTAAAGTGTCCCTTCCTGCCGCACTTGAAACACGTCACATTAGCATTACAATTCCCAAAGTGCTTCCTACCACAAAACTGACAATCTAGTATTGGTGGACGATTGGGCCTCTACTGATTTGAATTCTGAAAACGGTTGCCTTGTCCTCCATTTCCTGATTGTGGTCTTCTGAATCCCATATTCCTATTACCCTGAAATTATGGCCTTCTGTTAAAACGGCTCTGGAAATTACTTAGCTGCTGACCTCCTTCTGAGGTTTCTATCTTTCTTTTCTTCCCATCTTTTCCTTTCTGAGACATGTCACTCTTACTTTCGATCACCATTGCTTTCTGAACCACTGCCACATATGAAGTCAACTCAAACATGGCCACTTTGTTCTGAATCCAAAATTTCAATCCCTGCTCAAACCTTCTTGCTTTCTTTTCATCTGTATCAACCTGGTCTGGCACAAACCTTGCCAATTCAGTAAACTTAGCCTCGTACTCAGCCACAGTAAGATCACCCTGGGTCAGATTCAAAAATTTGATCTCCATTTGGTTCTTCATATACCTTGGGAAATATTTTTTCCAGAAACAGCTCTGTGAATCGCTCCCAGGTTATAAACTCACCTTCTTCCAATGCTCGTGTGGATTCCCACCAATAGTTCGCCTCACCCTTCAGAAAGTAACTTGCAAACTTGGTCTTCTGCTCAGCTCCTGCTCCGACTGATTCAAAAGCCTTTTCCATTTCCTTGAGCCATGCATTGGCTTCCACAGGATCAGCACTTCCCTTGAACTCAGGTGGCTTCACTGCTTGAAACTGCTTAAAAGTCACTACAGGTGGTGCTGCTGCTTGCTGCTGCTGTTGCTGATGCTGCTGTTGTTGCTGCTGCGTAAGATGTAACATCTGCTGCTGCATTAGTCCCAACATCTGGATAATCGCTGGATCTGTACGGCTCTCGGTACTATCCTCTCCTGAATTATTCCTTCTCTTTGGTGCCATTACTCTGGTAAGAAATAAGCAACATATATAATAATTTGTCAAGCATTGTGTCAAATATGTAGCAATTCCTTAGCATATCAAAATTTACAAACAGTATCTCTTCCCAAAATATCATGAACTTGCTACCATATTAACACAAGCGACATGATTATCACATAATCCTGCTTATTATCTCAAGAATAATAACACAAAGAAAATTACTCCGAATTATCCAAACTTTTTAAATCCTTGCTTAAAATCTTAACTAAACCAACAAAATAGCAGGGCAATGACACAAGGCCTAAAGTTAAACGCAAAACAGGGAACTTAAATAACTTAACTATAACCTAACCCAATAACCTAAATTTAATCCTATAAAAGCTAAACTACACGCGCCTATCTTATGTAATCTTCCTATGACTCATTTATGACAATCCTAAGCCTGTTTCAGTGACCATAACTTGTAGCTCTGATACCAACCTGTGACGCCCTCCAAACCCGGGGTCTAGATTTGGGGGTCACTTGCCACTAAACTGTAATAAAATAATCACAGCGGAATAATATAATAAATACGACCCCTTTACCTGCACTGGATCGATCATAGGTTATAGTATGGAACAGGCACTAATACAAATCAACTGTTATTACAGACCATAAGTCTAATTAGTTTTACAAATTATTCAAATTTTATTACAAACCTCTAGACTATCCAAGCGTCCCAAAACAGTCTACCTGGAATACACACCACTATTTACCAGCACTCGACTTCTGACCAAACCTGGATCTCAAGCCTGCTCTGGCTTAGCTGAAAGATTAGATTGATAAACAAGTATGAGCGAAAGAAATGCTCAACAAGCAATATAAAATGTACTTGAAATGATAAACCACATTCTGATAATAACTGAACAAAAGGGATGAAAACAGTAATATTTGATCAATAATAAAGCTTCATAAGCTATCAACAATAAATGATAATTTTTAGATTGGAATCTAACTCCGACGGACGTACTATCACATGCTGATCAGCCCGTGTGATAGCACAAGGTCATGATTCATAGAAACATGTCCCCAAAAAACGAGTACTCAAATAAAAAGGCAATATACCTGCCTGTGGCAAAAATGGTGTCATAATATTTCATACAACACATAGAAATAGCCCTCCGCTGGACCGTCCGTCCCGGTCACTTACGCATTCATCCAACCCATAAAACATTTTGATCAAAGGATCCGAATCAAAGGACATCCTTAACCATATAACTCCCCATTTCTCATGGTCCAGAGTTATCTCAACAATCGATGGCGAAATAACTAGAACAATTAGTTATTCGCTAATCTCAATTCAATGTTATACTGTATACAGTAATTTATAGCGAAATATAAAACGTTTAACTATTCTGAACTTAGAATAGTATGGAAATTGAAAAAATAAAGTTCAGAGTCAATACCAATGGAATGATAAATGAAGATAGAGATACTTGCATAATATGATTCAAAATAACCGTCACTTGAACAATAAGTGAAGTTAGGGGTACTTGCGTGGTATGCTTAATAACTTCTTACTATAACTCAGCTTATAACTGATGGCTACTATCTCCGTCTAACACTTGACTGCACTCCTTGCTACTCGATTCTATAAACAAAAGAACTATCTTAATTGACAGAACCAAACTCAATCGACGTAACTATACGTCTGGACATCTATCCGATCGTTTATAACTAGCATGGCATTTTAAAACTGTAAACAGATAGCATGCATATCATGCAACACCTAGTCATGGCATTCATATAACACATAATCACATATTTCATGTAACACATAAGTCAGATCATTAAAAGATACGTTCTAAGGCGTTCAGAATTAAAATCAATTCAATATTAACATTTATCGATCAAATATCGACTCAAACTGATACACAAATCAAATGACATTGTAACACAAAAGAAATTAAGTCTCAAAAGTATTTTTATTGGAAGCGCAATATTTTTCTGAGTCTGTACGCGTTCGCTTCGTATTAAACGGACAAACGGTTGATTTATTATGAATTTTTGAACATTTTTCAGAATAAAACGGGTCTCCGAATCATTTAATAATTAAATAATAAGGCTCGAACACTCGAAAATAATTTTATAAAAATTATCGAGCTTGGAAAATAATTTAAAATAATATTTTAAAGCTCGAATTTATTTTTCAGAATTTTTAAATCAAAAATAAATATTTAAATCTAATTAAATAATCAATTAAAATTAATTAATAACTAATTAAATTAATTAATCAATTAATATTTAAATTAATTGACCAATTAAATAATTAATTATCAACTAAAATTAATTAATTAAATATTTAAGATTTATTTTTTAATTAAAAATAAATTTAAAAAAAATTAATAAATTTTTGAATTTTAAAATAATTAAAATCAGTTTCTGAAAATTTTATAAAAAGAAAATATAATTTTTGAAAATAAACAAAACAGAAATCCTGTTTTTATACAATTCTGAAAGTACAGGGACTGGAATGAAAATATTGCAAAACTCAGGGGACCTACTTGCACTTTGTCCTCGTCCCCGTCACCGGTCGCCGGCGATCGCCATTAACGGCGATCCCGAGCTTTTCCGGCGAGCCAAAACCGACCCAGAAATACACCAAATCAACAGGGATTGTTCACTACATTGCCAGGAACTCATTTACACAGCCAGAATTTTCAATACATCAATGAAACAGCCGGAATCATTGCCTGAAAATTCCGCCGCCGTTTCGACCCGTTTTCCGATCACCACCTTCCCGACATCGTCTGTTAAAACCAGTGGTACCATTTGATTCGTTGCACAACGATCTACTTAACCATGCAATCAATTTAAACAAATAACCCCCACAACAAAAACGCCTAAATCCAATTAAGAACATTCAAAGCTTCAAAACCCTAATTTTCATATCCGAGAATCAAAGCCACTTTTCTACATGATGCAGAACTCAAAATCTGACATATTATATACCATATTGACCAGAAAAACATACTCTACAACATGGAAGCATCAAATCACATCAACAACATCAAGAACAAATTTTCATAATTTAATTATCAAATAATTCGAATATAAATAATTAAATAAGAAAATTACTGTGATTTCTGGGCAGAAACTGATGATTGATTCAGAAAGAAGATTTCGAGAGCTTCGTTTTGATATGGTGCACGCCCGAATCGGAGTTCGATAACGCCTTCGTTCGTGTGTTTGATTCTCGTGAACGTATCGGTTTCTCGGGTTTTTCTCTGTATTTACGGTATTTTAACTGGTTGCAAATGAATAAACGGAATAAACGAAATAATATATAGGCTATTTATATTTATTAAATATTGGAACGTTTTGGATCGTTAAATTAGTTGCTTAGCCGCTAAGTAACTGTAAAAATGATACAATTCAATACCAGAATTGGATAATTATCAAAACTGGGCTTTTTATAAAACACCATATACGAAAATAACGTAAAAAAATCCCGTCTTTTAAGAATACGGGTTTTGTTGATTACCGAAATGATTAGCGTATTGAAAATATTGCGCCGGGCCGTGAACGGGTCAAACCGTAATCCGGATCGAAAAAGTCAAAACACGGAAAATGTCCGGAATTACTAGATTAGGTTAGGAAGGAGTTTTTGGAAGAGTTTCGGGTGGTAAAAACGCAAAACGGTTGAAGTTGGAAGATTCCCGGCTCTATAAAATAATTTTATCATTATTCTGAAAATAATTAATAATTCATAAATCATTATAAAATCATATAACACTCCAAAAATTACCAGAAAAATACCACAATTATCTATATTTTATTCTGGACATATAAAAATTCAAATATTCAAATAATGTCACATATAAACATTTAGATATCAATTTCACTTTTCAGATAATTCACCAAAATTCACATAAAATCACATAAAAAATTCCGAATAATAATAATAATATTTGAAAATATATGGAATATTACAATCTACCCCCCTTAACAGGATTCTGTCATCAGAATCAGCCTAGGAAAATAAATGAGGATACTTGGATCGCATTTCGCTTTCCAACTCCCAAGTCGACTCTTCAACCTTGGGATTCCTCCAAAAGACTCGCACTAAAGATACAGACTTATTCCTAAGTACTCTTTCTTTCTTATCTAAAATCTGCACTGGTTGCTCTACAAAAGATAAATCTGGCTGGATCTCGATTGGCTCGTATTCTATCACATGGTTCGAATCAGGCAAATAACATTTCAACATTGACACATGGAACACATTGTGAATATGCTGCATGTGAGGTGGTAACGCTAACTCGTACGCAACTTTTCCCACACGCCTCAAAATCTCAAAAGGGCCAACATAACGCGGACTCAGCTTTCCTTTCTTTCCAAATCTTGATAAACCCTTCCAAGGTGAAACCTTCAATAACACTGCTTCTCCAATTTCAAATTCCATATCTTTTCTAGTAGGATCTGCATATTTACATTGACGGTCTTGAGCTGCTGTTAATCTTTTCCGAATGAGTTCTATCTTCTCCTTCGTCTGCTGGATCAATTCTGGACCCAAAATCTTTCTCTCACCAACTTCCTCCCAACATATTGGAGATCTGCATCTTCTCCCGTATAAAGCCTCATAAGGCGGTATTCCAATACTGGCATGATAACTGTTGTTGTAGGAGAATTGAACCAATGGCAAATGTTCATCCCAACTTCCTTCAAAATCTAGCGCACATACCCTTAGCATATCCTCAATAGTCTGAATCGTCCTTTCACTTTGACCATCCGTCTGTGGATGATACGAGGTACTCATATTCAGCTTTGTTCCGAGACAATCTTGAAAACTTCTCCAAAATCTTGAATTAAATCGAGGATCTCTATCTGAAACTATGGATACTGGAACTCCATGTCGTGTCACAATTTCCTTAAGATATAATCGAACCAATTTATCCATTGAGAATCTTTCGTTGATAGGAAGAAAATGCGCTGACTTCGTCAATCTGTCGATAATAACCCAAATAGCATCATGATTTGCCCTGGTTCTCGGTAATCCAACTACGAAATCCATCGCGATATGTTCTCACTTCCATTCTGGAATGTCCAACGGTTGTATCAGTCCACTGGGCCTTTGATGTTCCACTTTAACTCGCTGGCAAGTATAACATTTACTTACCCATTCTGCAATTTCCTTCTTCATGCTTGGCCACCAATAGTTTTCTCTTAAATCTCGGTACATCTTCGTACTTCCGGGATGTATAGAATATTTGGAGTTGTGAGCGTCTCGAAGAATTTCATCTTTCAGCTCGGCTATGTTGGGTATCCATATTCTGGAAGAAAATCTTAATATCCCTTTATCATCCTTTTGACTCCCTATCTCTTCTCCTGTCAAACTGTCTCGTTCATGGCTCATTACTTCCTCCTGACATCTTCTTATCTTCTCCAATAATTCTGGTTGAAAAGACATTGCACACAATACCTCTGTAGACAAACTTGGGATACTAACCTCTATTTCTAGCTTCTCAAATTCCTTGATCAACTCCTCTGATGAAGTTATCATATTTAACCTTTCTTTTCTGCTCAAAGCGTCGGCCACCATATTTGCTTTACCTGGATGATAGTTAATAGTACAGTCGTAATCCTTGATTAGTTCTAACCATCTTCGTTGTCTCATGTTTAATTCCTTCTGGGTAAAAGTATATTTCAAACTCTTGTGGTCCGTGTAGATCTCGCACTTTTCCCCATAAAGATAATGCCTCCAAATCTTCAATGCAACCACTATAGCTGCCAATTCAAGATCATGAGTTGGATACTTCTCTTCATGTGGTTTCAACTATCTTGAAGCGTATGCTATCACCTTGTCATGCTGCATCAAAACACATCCCAATCCTTTGTACGACGCGTCACTATAAATCACAAAATTTCCTTGATCATCTGGCAAGACTAACACTGGAGAAGATACTAATCTATTCTTTAATTCCTGGAAACTCTCTTCGCATTTCTCATCCCATTCAAATTTCTGGTTCTTCCTGGTAAGCTTTGTCAATGGCGTAGCTATCTTTGCAAAATCTTGCACAAATCTTCTGTAGTAACCTGCCAATCCCATGAAACTTCTTACTTCCGTTGGTGTTTTTGGCCTCTCCCAGTTGATTATGGCTTCAATCTTTGCTGGATCTACTTCCACTCGTTTATTGCTAATCACGTGCCCAAGAAATCGTACTTCTTTTAACCAAAATTACACTTAGAAAACTTTGCGTACAATTTCTCCTGTCGTAGTATCTCCAAAACTATCTTCAAATGCTCTGCATGCTCCTCTTCTGTTTTGGAATAGATCAGAATATCGTCTATGAACACGATTACGAATTTATCCAAATACTTCTTAAATACTCGATTCATCAGATCCATGAAAGCTGCTGGTGTGTTGGTTAATCCAAATGCCATCGCTAGAAACTCATAATGCCCATATCTGGTTCTAAATGTGGTCTTCGGAATATCTTCAGGCTTGATCTTCAGTTGATGATATCCGGATCTTAAATCTATTTTAGAAAACCATATAGCGCCTCGCAATTGGTCAAACAAATCATCGATCCTCGGCAATGGGTATTTGTTCTTAATGGTCAGCTTATTTAATTCTCGATAGTCAATACACAGTCGCATACTCCCGTCCTTTTTCTTGACAAACAGTACTGGTGCGCCCCATGGGGATACACTGGGTCTTATAACTACTTTCTCCAAAAGATCTTACAACTGAGTTGCCAATTCCTTCATCTCCACTGGTGTCATCCGGTACGGAGTTTTAGAGACTGGTTCTGTTCCGGGTGCTAGATCAATCATAAATTCAATTTCTCTGTCGGGAGGTAATCCTGGTAGATCTTCTGGAAAGACATCTGAAAATTCGTTGACAACTGGAATCGCTTCTAGTGCTGGAACTTCTTTGTTGGTGTCTACCACATGAGCCAAATATGCTTCACAATTCTGATGTAATAACCTCTTCACTTAAGCGATCGTTAAGAACTTCTTCTCTTGCCTATTTCCTCGAAATATCACCTTCTTCTTACTACCCAAGGTCTGAAGTCTTACTTTCCTATTCTTACAATCAATCTGGGCGTTATTTTCTGACAACCAATCCATTCATAAAATAACATCAAATTCTCCCAAATTAAAAGGTATCAAGTTGGCATAGAAATGATGTCCTCCTATCTCAACATCACACCTCGGGCATACTAGGTCGACAAAAACTTGGTCCTTATTAGCTAACTCTATCATTAATGCTTGTTCTAACAATTTAACTTCACAATGCAGTTTATCGACAAAATCTTGAGAAATAAATGACCTCGTAGCTCCAGAATCAAATAAAACTTTAGCATATACGGAGTTGACTGGAAGCGTACCTGCAACCACGTCTGAACTCTGAACAGCATCTTTTATAGTCATGTTGAATGTTCTGGCCTTTGGCTGGTCCTTTGCTAGTGGTCCTTCAATCCCAGGCACATTCTGAGATGGAGCACCTGTAAGCCTTGGGGTGTTGCTCGTCGTACCTTGTGCTAGGCAATTCCTGGTGATATGTCCTGGCTTTCCACACTTATAACATCCAGTTCCCATATTTTGACCTTGAGTCTGATTCTGACACACATTAGCAAAGTGTCCCTTCCTGCCGCACTTGAAACACGTCACATTAGCATTATAATTCCCAAAGTGCTTCCTACCACAAAACTGGCAATCTAGTATTGGTGGACAATTGGGCCTCCGCTGATTTGAATTCTGAAAACGGTTGCCTTGTCCTCCATTTCCTGATTGTGGTCTTTTAAATCCCATATTACTATTACCCTGAAATTCTGGCCTTCTGTTAAAACGGCTCTACAAATTACTTAGCTGTTGACCTCCTTCTGAGGTTTTTATCTTTCTTTTCTTCCCATCTTTTCCTTTCTGAGACATGTCACTCTTACTTTCGATCACCATTGCTTTCTGAACCACTGCCACATATGAAGTCAACTCAAACATGGCCACTCTGTTCTGAATCCAAAATTTCAATCCCTGCTCAAACCTTCTTGCTTTCTTTTCATCTGTATCAACCTGGTTTGGCATAAACTTTGCCAATTCAGTAAACTTAGCCTCGTACTCAGCCACAGTAAGATCACCCTGGGTCAGATTCAAAAATTTGATCTCCATTTGGTTCTTCATATACGTCGGGAAATATTTTTTCCAGAAACAGCTCTGTGAATCGCACCCAGGTTATAAACTCACCTCCTTCCAATGCTCATGTGGATTCCCACCAATAGTTCGCCTCACCCTTCAGAAAGTAACTTGCAAACTTGGTCTTCTGCTCAGCTCCTGCTCTGACTAATTCAAAAGCCTTTTCCATTTCCTTGAGCCATGCATTGGCTTCCACAGGATCAGCACTTCCCTTGAACTCAGGTGGCTTCACTGCTTGAAACTGCTTAAAAGTCACTGCAGGTGGTGCTGCTGCTTGCTGATGCTGTTGCTGATGCTGCTGTTGTTGCTGCTGCGTAAGATGTAACATCTGCTGCTGCATTAGTCCCAACATCTGGATAATCGCTGGATCTGTACGGCTCTCGGTACTATCCTCTCCTGAATTATTCCTTCTCTTTGGTGCCATTACTCTGGTAAGAAATAAGCAACATATATAATAATCTGTCAAACATTGTGTCAAATATGTAGCAATTCCTTAGCATATCAAAATTTGCAAACAGTATCTCTTCCCAAAATATCATGAACTTGCTACCATATTAACACAAGCGACATGATTATCACATAATCCTGCTTATTATCTCAAGAATAATAACACAAAGAAAATTACTCCGAATTATCCAAACTTTTTAAATCCTTGCTTAAAATCTTAACTAAACCAACAAAATAGCAGGGCAATTGTAATATCCGGGAAAATTATGTGAATATTATATGTTAAATAAATAAATATTGTGTGTTTATAAATTTAAAGTAATTGTTGCTATGATATGAGATGTTATAACTGTTATGTATGTTTCTGTACGGGCCAGAAAATTTTTCGGTTGATTAAAATATGTTTAAATTGCAATTATAAGAACTTATCTGCAATCGGGACACGTAATTATCAGCATCTTTATTAGGATACCTGTTTTATTTGATGTTATACGTGTTTGATTGTATTTTCCGTGTTTTTGGAATTTTCTGATAATTTAGGGATCGTTTCCGTTTTTCAAAAAGCAACGGACCGGGACCCCACCAGGACGTCAAACCCCACAAAATCGATGTTTTTATTTTTATAATTTTTTTTTGTATTTCAAATACCCTTTATTTTTGTATTTTTGAATTATTCGCAATTTTCGGAGAATTTTGACATTAATTTTGTATTTTATCGTTTTTAAAAATTATTCCCCGTAATTATTATTTTGGGGTCCTAATTATTATAATTAGGGGATAAAAACACCCTTAATTTATTTAGGGATATAAATTTTATGTACATATATAATAGCTGATCAGATTAGCAGATTTATTTATTTTTTTATAAAAATTCAGAAAAAAAAAATACATATAAACAGAAAACCAAGAATTGTTCTTGGGGGTGTTCTTGAGGGCAGTAATTAAAACCCAAAGTTGAAGGTGATTCCGGGATCCGTTTGTGACGCTCGAATAGTCAATTTAAAGCTCTCTCGAAGCTCTATCTATTGATATCAACATCAGTAACTGAGGCTAATCCTTCTGTGATTTCGTTTTTTTCATTTTCTTTGCTATTTAAATTCGGTTTTGATCATAGGATGGTTGTTTGATGTTTTTAATCATTGATTAATGTTCTTGAGGCTGTGAGGAATGATTTGGTGTTTAATTTTGTTGATTTTGGTTAAGAAATGATAAAGTTCGAAGTTCATGGTTTTTAAGTTTTTCAAATCGAAATTCTGGAGATATGCTTGATTCTAGGTTAGTTTGAAGCTTAGGAACAGATTCTACATGAATTACGCTTTAATTTGGTAGTTGAACCACTGAATTTGGTTAGAAAATGAAGGTTTCCGGTAGTCTGGGTCGAGGTCACCGGATAATGGTTGTAGTTGATCGGTTTTTGAACGGAATTTTGATTCCGGGATTGTTTGACCTTGTTGGGATTACTAGAAGCTAGAGGACGGAGTTTAGGACGTTTTAGTGGCAAAAACAGGGTGAAATGATGGGGTTTTCAGCCGTGTTGAGGACGACGGTTCGGCCGGTCGTCGGCCGGATTCTGGAAATACCCAGATTCCGGCGACTGGACCACCGTTCCGGTCGTCTTCCCCAGCCAATTGCCTACGAACCCTAACCCTAACCCTGACCCGTTTTTAAAACCCGAGAGATGACCCGTTTTTGATTTATTTTTCCCCAAATTCCCCACCTGAATTTTGTTTCTGCTTTTATTTTAAAGATTTATTCAGAAATTTAATTTTAGTTTTAGAAAAATCATTTATTTGATTTCCAAAAATCATTTACTTATTACTTTAAATTCTAAAAAAAAAAATTATTATTTTCTTAATTATTTTAAATTCCTAAAATTATTTTCTTTTATTATTTTCAAAAATCTAATTTGATTTAATTATTTATAATTTATTTTAGTTAATTATTTATGAATTCAATTAATTGATTAAAACTCATTTAATCAGTTAATTTTATTTATAAATAGTTAAATAAATGTAAATTATTTATAATTAATTCCAATAAATTCTAAAAATTATTTTTAGGTTTTAAAAATTATATTTTAGTATTTAAAAATCAATTAATATTATTATTAATTGATTTAAATCTATTTATTTCTTATTTTATTCATAATAATTAAACCGTTCGTCCGTTTAATACGAAACGAACGCGTACAGACTCAGAAAAATATTGTGCTTCCAATAAAAATACTTTTGAGACCTAATTTCTTTTATATTGCAATGTCATTTGATTTGTGTATCAGTTTAAGTCGGTATTTGATCGGTAAATGCTAATATTAACCTAATTTTCATTCTGAATGCACTGAGACGTATCTTTTAATGATTTGACTTATGTATTACATGAAATATGTGAGTACGTGTTATATAAGTGCCATGATTACGTGTTACATGATATACATGCTATCTGTTTACAATTTATTATGCCATGCTTAGTTATAAACGGTCGGGTAGATGTCAAGACGTATAGTTACGTCGATTGAGTTTAGTTCTGTCAATTAAGATAGTCCTTTTGTTTATAGAATCGAGTAGCAAGGAGCGCAGTCAAGTGTTAGACGGAGATAGTAGCCAGCAGTTAGAAACAGAGTTAAAGTAAGAGGTTATTGAGCATACCAGGCAAGTATCCCTAACTTCACTTATTGTTCAAGTGACGTTTATTTTGAATTATATTATGCAAGTACCTATATCTTCATTTATCATTCAATCGATATTGACTCTGAACTTTATTCTTTCAATTTCTCTACTATTCTAAGTTCAGAATAATTAAATATTTTACATTTTGCTATAACTTACTCTATACAGTGAAGCTTTGAATTGAGATTAGCGAATAACTAATTGTTCTGGTTATTTCGCCATTGGTTGTGGAGAAAACTCCGGACCATGAGAAATGGGGAGTTATGTGGTTAAGGATGTCATTTAATTCGACTCCATTGACGGAAAATTGTTTTTATGGGTTGGATGGTTGCGTAAGAGGCCGTGGCGGCGGTCCAGTGTGAGCTATGTGTTATACGGGATATAACACCTTGCTAGGCCGATATGTGCCTTGGGTACCTTTGTTTAGTTGGATATGCTTCGGCATACCGGTGTTGCTCCGCGGCTGATCACCGGCGGTAACACACCGTCGTTCGAGGATTCCAATCCCAAAACATAATATATTGCAAATGTTGTTTATTATCAAATTTATATCAGTTTTGATACTATTCAGTTATTGTAGTTGGTTTTGTTCATCAGATATACTGTTGTTATTCCAAATCATAAGCTATTTACTACTTGCTGAGCATTTCTTTCGCTCATACTTGTTTCTTATCTTGATTCTTTCAGCTAGGCCAGGGCAAGCTTAAGTTCCAGGTCTGACCAGAGGTTATGTGTTTGTAAATAGTTGGTGTGTTTCCAGGTAGACAGTTTGGGATACTTAATTAGTCTAGAGGTTTGTAATAAAATTTGAATAAGTTGTAAAACTAATTAGACTATGGTTTGTAATAACACTTGATTTGTAGTAGTGCCTGTTCCATACTATAACCTGTGATCGATCCAGTGCAGGTAAAAGGGGTCGTATTTATTTTATTATTCCGCTGTGATTATTTTATTTTAGTTTATTGACGAGTGACCCCCAAATCTAGACCCCGAGTTTGGAGGGCGTCACAGGTTGGTATCAGAGCTACAGGTTATGGTCACTGAAACAGGCGTAGGATTGTCATATATGAGTCATAGGAAGATCACATAAGATAGGCGCGTGTAATTTAGCTTTTATAGGATTAGATCTAGGATATTAGGCTGGGTTATAGTTAAGTTGTTTAGGTTTCCTGTTTTGCGTTTAGCTTTAGGCCTTGTGTCATTGCCCTGCTATTTTGTTGGTTTAGTTAAGATTTCGAGCAAGGATTTAAAAGGTTTGGATAATTCGGAGTAAATTTTCTTTATGTTATTATTCTCGAGATAATAAGCAGGATTATGTGATAATCATGTCGCTTGTGTTAATATGGTAGCAAGTTTATGATATTTTGAGAAGAGATAGTGTTTGCCAACTTTAATATGCTAAGGAATTGCTACATATTTGACACAATGCTTGACAGATTATTATATATATTGCTTGTTTCTTACCAGAATAATGGCTCCAAAGAAAAGGAATAATTCAGGAGAGGATCATACCGAGAGTCGTACAGATCCAGCAATTATCCAGATGTTGGGACTGATGCAGCAGCAGATGTTACATCTTACGCAGCAGCAACAACAGCAACAACAGCAACAACAGCAACAAGCAACAGCACCACCAGCAGTGACTTTTAAGCAGTTTCAAGCAGTGAAGCCACCTGAGTTCAAGGGAAGTGCTGATCCTGTGGAAGCTAATGCATGGCTCAAGGAAATGGAAAAGGCTTTTGAATTGGTCGAAGCAGGAGCTGAGCAGAAGACCAAGTTTGCTAGCTACTTTTTGAAGGGCGAGGCGAACTATTGGTGGGAATCCACGCGAGCATTGGAAGGAGGTGAGTTTATAACTTGGGAGAGATTCACAGAGTTGTTCCTGGAGAAGTATTTCCCGAGGTATATGAAGAATCAAATGGAGATTAAGTTCTTGAATCTGAACCAGGGTGATCTTACTGTGGCTGAGTACGAGGCTAAGTTTACTGAGTTAGCAAGGTTCGTGCCAGACCAGGTTGATACATATGAAAAGAAAGCAAGAAGGTTTGAACAGGGATTGAAGTTTTGGATTCAGAACAGAGTGGCCATGTTTGAGTTGACTTCATATGTGGCAATGGTTCAGAAGGCAATGGTGATTGAGAGTAGGAGTGATATGTCTCAGAAAGGAAAAGATGGGAAGAAAAGGAAAATGGAAACCTCAGAGGGAGGTCAGCAGTCAAGTAATTTTCAGAGTCATTTCAACAAAAGGCCAGAGTTTCAGGGTAATAGGAATATGGGATTCAGAAGACCACAATCAGGAAATGGAGGGCAAGGCAATCGTTTTCAGAATTTAAATCAGCAGAGACCCAATCGTCCACCTGCGTCAGAGTGCAAATTTTGTGGTAGAAGGCATTTTGGGATTTGTAAGGCTAATGTGTTGTGTTATAAGTGCAATCAGAAGGGACACTATGCTAATGAGTGTCGAAGTCAGACTACAGCTCAAAGATCAGGGACAGTGTGCTTTAAATGTGGAAAGATGGGGCATATTGCCAGGGACTGCCAGACAATTGAATCAACTGCTAATGTGCCAAGGATTGAAGGACCACCAACGAAGGACCAGCCAAAGGCTAGGACATTCAATATGACTATGAAGGATGCTGTTCAGAGTTCAGACGTGGTGGCAGGTACGCTTCCAGTCAACTCCGTAGATGCTAAAGTTCTATTTGACTCTGGAGCTACAAGGTCATTTATTTCTCAAAGTTTTGTCGATAAACTGCATTGTGAAGTTAAATTGTTAGAACAAGCATTAATGATAGAGCTAGCTAATAAGAATCAAGTTTTAGTCGACCGAGTGTGCTCGAGGTGCGATGTTGAAATAGGAGGACATTATTTCTATGCCAACTTGATACCTTTTAAGTTGGGAGAATTTGATGTTATTTTAGGAATGGATTGGTTGTCAGAAAATAACGCCCAGATTGATTGTAAGAATAGGAAAGTGAGACTTCAGACCTTGGATAATAAGAAGAAGGTGATATTCCGAGGAAATAAGCAAGAGAAGAAGTTCTTAACAATCGCTCAAGTGAAGAAGTTATTGCGTCAGAATTGCGAAGCATATTTAGCCCATGTGATAGACACCAGTAAGGAAGTTCCAACACTAGAAGCGATTCCCATTGTCAACGAATTTTCAGATGTCTTTCCAGACGATCTACCGGGATTACCTCCCGACAGAGAAATTGAATTTGCGATTGATCTAGCACCCGGAACAGAACCAGTTTCTAAAGCTCCGTACCGGATGGCACCAGTGGAGATGAAAGAATTGGCAACTCAGCTGCAAGATCTTTTAAAGAAAGGAGTGATAAGACCCAGTGTATCCCCATGGGGCGCACCAGTACTGTTTGTCAAAAAGAAGGATGGGAGTATGTGACTGTGTATCGACTATCGAGAACTGAATAAGCTAACCATTAAAAACAAGTATCCGTTACCAAGGATCGATGATTTGTTTGACCAATTGAGAGGCGCTGTATGGTTTTCTAAGATTGATTTAAGATCCGGATATCATCAACTAAAGATCAAGCCTGAAGACATTCCGAAGACCGCATTTAGAACCAGATATGGGCATTATGAGTTTCTAGTGATGGCATTTGGATTAACCAACGCACCAGCAGCTTTCATGGATTTGATGAATCGAGTATTTAAGAAGTATTTGGATAAATTCGTGATCGTGTTCATAGACGACATCTTAATCTATTCCAAAACAGAAGAAGAGCATGCAGAGCATTTGAGGATACATCTGGAGATACTGCGACATGAGAAGTTATACGCAAAGTTTTCCAAGTGTGAATTTTGGTTAAAAGAAGTACGATTTCTTGGGCACGTGATTAGCAATAAAGGAGTGGAAGTGGATCCAGCAAAGATTGAAGCCATAATCAACTGGGAGAGGCCAAAAACACCAACGGAAGTAAGAAGTTTCATGGGATTGGCAGGTTACTATAGAAGATTCGTGCAAGATTTTGCAAAGATAGCTACGCCATTGACAAAGCTCACCAGGATAAATCAGAAATTTGAATGGGATGAGAAATGTGAAGAAAGTTTCCAGGAATTAAAGAATAGATTAGTATCTTCTCCAGTGCTAGTCTTGCCAGATGAACAAGGAAATTTTGTGATTTACAGTGATGCGTCGTACAAAGGATTAGGATGTGTTTTGATGCAGCATGACAAGGTGATAGCCTACGCTTCAAGACAATTGAAACCACACGAAGAGAAGTATCCAACGCATGATCTGGAATTGGCAGCTATAGTATTTGCATTGAAGATTTGGAGGCATTATCTTTATGGGGAAAAGTGCGAGATCTACACGGACCACAAGAGTTTGAAGTATATCTTTACCCAGAAGGAATTGAACATGAGGCAGAGGAGATGGCTAGAACTAATCAAGGATTACGACTGTACTATTAACTATCATCCAGGCAAAGCAAATGTGGTGGCCGACGCTCTGAGCAGAAAAGAAAGGTTAAACATGATAATTTCATCAGAGGAATTGATCAGGGAATTTGAGAAGCTAGAAATAGAGGTCAGCATTCCAAGTATGTCTACAGAGGTATTGTGTGCAATGTCTTTTCAACCAGAATTATTAGAGAAAATAAGAAGATGTCAGGAAGAAGTAATGAGCCATGAACGAGACAGTTTGACAGGAGAAGAAATAGGGAGTCAAAAGGATGATAAAGGGATATTAAGATTTTCTTCCAGAATATGGATACCCAACATAGCCGAGCTGAAAGATGAAATTCTTCGAGACGCTCACAACTCTAGATATTCAATTCATCCCGGGAGTACGAAGATGTATAGAGACTTAAGAGAAAACTTTTGGTGGCCAAGCATGAAGAAAGAAATTGCAGAATGGGTAAGTAAGTGTTACACTTGCCAGCGAGTCAAAGCGGAACATCAAAGGCCCAGTGGACTGATACAACCATTGGACATTCCAGAATGGAAATGGGAGCATATAGCGATGGATTTCGTAGTTGGATTACCGAGGACCAGGGCAAATCATGATGCTATTTGGGTTATTATCGACAGATTGACGAAGTCAGCGCATTTTCTTCCTATCAACGAGAGATTCTCAATGGATAAATTGGTACGGTTATATCTTAAAGAAATTGTGACAAGACACGGAGTTCCAGTATCCATAGTTTCAGACAGAGATCCTCGATTTAACTCAAGATTTTGGAGAAGTTTTCAAGATTGTCTCGGAACGAAGCTGAACATGAGTACCGCGTATCATCCGCAGACAGACGGTCAAAGTGAAAGAACGATTCAGAC
Source organism: Apium graveolens (assembly GCF_009905375.1). Lineage (NCBI taxonomy): Eukaryota > Viridiplantae > Streptophyta > Magnoliopsida > Apiales > Apiaceae > Apium > Apium graveolens. The sequence goes on along the minus strand of NC_133651.1, from coordinate 140,101,607 downwards.
TATTGAAGATATGCTAAGGGTATGTACACTAGATTTTGAAGGTAGTTGGGACGAGCATTTGCCATTAGTTGAATTCTCCTACAATAACAGTTATCATGCCAGCATTGGGATGCCGCCTTACGAAGCATTATACGGGAGAAGATGCAGATCTCCAATATGTTGGGAAGAAGTTGGTGAAAGAAAGATTTTGGGTCCAGAATTGATTCAACAGACAAAGGAGAAAATAGAACTCATTCGGAAAAGATTAACAGCAGCTCAAGATCGTCAACGCAAATATGCTGATCCTACCAGAAAAGATATGGAATTTGAAGTTGGTGAAGCAGTGCTATTAAAGGTCTCACCTTGGAAAGGTTTATCAAGATTTGGAAAGAAAGGAAAGCTGAGTCCGCGTTATGTTGGCCCTTTTGAGATTTTGAAGCGTGTGGGAAAGGTTGCTTATGAATTAGCGTTACCACCTCACATGCAGCATATTCACAACGTGTTCCACGTGTCAATGTTGAAGCGTTATTTGCCTGATTCGAATCATGTGATAGAATACGAGCCAATAGAGATCCAGCCAGATTTGTCTTTTGTAGAGCAACCAGTGCAGATTTTAGATAAGAAAGAAAGAGTGCTTAGGAATAAATCTGTATCTTTAGTGCGAGTCTTGTGGAGGAATCCCAAGGTTGAAGAGTCGACCTGGGAGTTGGAAAGCGAAATGCGAACCAAGTATCCTCATTTATTTTCCTAGGCTGATTCTGAGGACAGAATCCTGTTAAGGGGGGAAGGATGTAATATCCGGGAAAATTATGTGAATATTATATGTTAAATAAATAAATATTGTGTGTTTATAAATTTAAAGTAATTGTTGCTATGATATGAGATGTTATAACTGTTATGTATGTTTCTGTACGGGCCAGAAAATTTTTCGGTTGATTAAAATATGTTTAAATTGCAATTATAAGAACTTATCTGCAATCGGGACACGTAATTATCAGCATCTTTATTAGGATACCTGTTTTATTTGATGTTATACGTGTTTGATTGTATTTTCCGTGTTTTTGGAATTTTCTGATAATTTAGGGATCGTTTCCGTTTTTCAAAAAGCAACGGACCGGGACCCCACCAGGACGTCAAACCCCACAAAATCGATGTTTTTATTTTTATAAATTTTTTTTGTATTTCAAATACCCTTTATTTTTGTATTTTTGAATTATTCGCAATTTTCGGAGAATTTTGACATTAATTTTGTATTTTATCGTTTTTAAAAATTATTCCCCGTAATTATTATTTTGGGGTCCTAATTATTATAATTAGGGGATAAAAACACCCTTAATTTATTTAGGGATATAAATTTTATGTACATATATAATAGCTGATCAGATTAGCAGATTTATTTATTTTTTTATAAAAATTCAGAAAAAAAAAATACATATAAACAGAAAACCAAGAATTGTTCTTGGGGGTGTTCTTGAGGGCAGTAATTAAAACCCAAAGTTGAAGGTGATTCCGGGATCCGTTTGTGACGCTCGAATAGTCAATTTAAAGCTCTCTCGAAGCTCTATCTATTGATATCAACATCAGTAACTGAGGCTAATCCTTCTGTGATTTCGTTTTTTTCATTTTCTTTGCTATTTAAATTCGGTTTTGATCATAGGATGGTTGTTTGATGTTTTTAATCATTGATTAATGTTCTTGAGGCTGTGAGGAATGATTTGGTGTTTAATTTTGTTGATTTTGGTTAAGAAATGATAAAGTTCGAAGTTCATGGTTTTTAAGTTTTTCAAATCGAAATTCTGGAGATATGCTTGATTCTAGGTTAGTTTGAAGCTTAGGAACAGATTCTACATGAATTACGCTTTAATTTGGTAGTTGAACCACTGAATTTGGTTAGAAAATGAAGGTTTCCGGTAGTCTGGGTCGAGGTCACCGGATAATGGTTGTAGTTGATCGGTTTTTGAACGGAATTTTGATTCCGGGATTGTTTGACCTTGTTGGGATTACTAGAAGCTAGAGGACGGAGTTTAGGACGTTTTAGTGGCAAAAACAGGGTGAAATGATGGGGTTTTCAGCCGTGTTGAGGACGACGGTTCGGCCGGTCGTCGGCCGGATTCTGGAAATACCCAGATTCCGGCGACTGGACCACCGTTCCGGTCGTCTTCCCCAGCCAATTGCCTACGAACCCTAACCCTAACCCTGACCCGTTTTTAAAACCCGAGAGATGACCCGTTTTTGATTTATTTTTCCCCAAATTCCCCACCTGAATTTTGTTTCTGCTTTTATTTTAAAGATTTATTCAGAAATTTAATTTTAGTTTTAGAAAAATCATTTATTTGATTTCCAAAAATCATTTACTTATTACTTTAAATTCTAAAAAAAAATTATTATTTTCTTAATTATTTTAAATTCCTAAAATTATTTTCTTTTATTATTTTCAAAAATCTAATTTGATTTAATTATTTATAATTTATTTTAGTTAATTATTTATGAATTCAATTAATTGATTAAAACTCATTTAATCAGTTAATTTTATTTATAAATAGTTAAATAAATGTAAATTATTTATAATTAATTCCAATAAATTCTAAAAATTATTTTTAGGTTTTAAAAATTATATTTTAGTATTTAAAAATCAATTAATATTATTATTAATTGATTTAAATCTATTTATTTCTTATTTTATTCATAATAATTAAACCGTTCGTCCGTTTAATACGAAACGAACGCGTACAGACTCAGAAAAATATTGTGCTTCCAATAAAAATACTTTTGAGACCTAATTTCTTTTATATTGCAATGTCATTTGATTTGTGTATCAGTTTAAGTCGGTATTTGATCGGTAAATGCTAATATTAACCTAATTTTCATTCTGAATGCACTGAGACGTATCTTTTAATGATTTGACTTATGTATTACATGAAATATGTGAGTACGTGTTATATAAATGCCATGATTACGTGTTACATGATATACATGCTATCTGTTTACAATTTATTATGCCATGCTTAGTTATAAACGGTCGGGTAGATGTCAAGACGTATAGTTACGTCGATTGAGTTTAGTTCTGTCAATTAAGATAGTCCTTTTGTTTATAGAATCGAGTAGCAAGGAGCGCAGTCAAGTGTTAGACGGAGATAGTAGCCAGCAGTTAGAAACAGAGTTAAAGTAAGAGGTTATTGAGCATACCAGGCAAGTATCCCTAACTTCACTTATTGTTCAAGTGACGTTTATTTTGAATTATATTATGCAAGTACCTATATCTTCATTTATCATTCAATCGATATTGACTCTGAACTTTATTCTTTCAATTTCTCTACTATTCTAAGTTCAGAATAATTAAATATTTTACATTTCGCTATAACTTACTCTATACAGTGAAGCTTTGAATTGAGATTAGCGAATAACTAATTGTTCTGGTTATTTCGCCATTGGTTGTGGAGAAAACTCCGGACCATGAGAAATGGGGAGTTATGTGGTTAAGGATGTCATTTAATTCGACTCCATTGACGGAAAATTGTTTTTATGGGTTGGATGGTTGCGTAAGAGGCCGTGGCGGCGGTCCAGTGTGAGCTATGTGTTATACGGGATATAACACCTTGCTAGGCCGATATGTGCCTTGGGTACCTTTGTTTAGTTGGATATGCTTCGGCATACCGGTGTTGCTCCGCGGCTGATCACCGGCGGCAACACACCGTCGTTCGAGGATTCCAATCCCAAAACATAATATATTGCAAATGTTGTTTATTATCAAATTTATATCAGTTTTGATACTATTCAGTTATTGTAGTTGGTTTTGTTCATCAGATATACTGTTGTTATTCCAAATCATAAGCTATTTACTACTTGCTGAGCATTTCTTTCGCTCATACTTGTTTCTTATCTTGATTCTTTCAGCTAGGCCAGGGCAAGCTTAAGTTCCAGGTCTGACCAGAGGTTATGTGTTTGTAAATAGTTGGTGTGTTTCCAGGTAGACAGTTTGGGATACTTAATTAGTCTAGAGGTTTATAATAAAATTTGAATAAGTTGTAAAACTAATTAGACTATGGTTTGTAATAACACTTGATTTGTAGTAGTGCCTGTAACATACTATAACCTGTGATCGATCCAGTGCAGGTAAAAGGGGTCGTATTTATTTTATTATTCCGCTGTGATTATTTTATTTTAGTTTATTGACGAGTGACCCCCAAATCTAGACCCCGGGTTTGGAGGGCGTCACAGCAATGACACAAGGCCTAAAGCTAAACGCAAAACAGGGAACTTAAATAACTTAACTATAACCTAACTCAATAACCTAAATTTAATCCTATAAAAGCTAAACTACACGCGCCTATCTTATGTAATCTTCCTATGACTCATTTATGACAATCCTAAGCCTGTTTCAGTGACCATAACTTGTAGCTCTGATACCAACCTGTGACGCCCTCCAAACCCGGGGTCTAGATTTGGGGGTCACTTGCCACTAAAATGTAATAAAATAATCACAGCGGAATAATATAATAAATACGACCCCTTTACCTGCACTGGATCGATCACAGGTTATAGTGTGGAACAGGCACTAATACAAACCAACTGTTATTACAGACCATAAGTCTAATTAGTTTTACAAATTATTCAAATTTTATTACAAACCTCTAGACTATCCAAGCGTCCCAAAACAGTCTACCTGGAATACACACCACTATTTACCAGCACTCGACTTCGGACCAAACCTGGATCTCAAGCCTGCTCTGGCTTAGCTGAAAGATTAGATTGATAAACAAGTATGAGCGAAAGAAATGCTCAGCAAGCAATATAAAATGTACTTGAAATGATAAACCACATTCTGATAATAACTGAACAAAAGGGATGAAAGCAGTAATATTTGATCAATAATAAAGCTTCACAAGCTATCAACAATAAATGATAATTTTTAGATTGGAATCTAACTCCGACAGACGTACTATCACATGCTGATCAGCCCGTGTGATAGCACAAGGTCATGATTCATAGAAACATGTCCCCAAAATACGAGTACTCAAATAAAAAGGCAATATACCTGCCTGTGGCAAAAATGGTGTCATAATATTTCATACAACACATAGAAATAGCCCTCCGCTGGACCGTCCGTCCCGGTCACTTACGCATTCATCCAACCCATAAAACATTTTGATCAAAGGAGCCGAATCAAAGGACATCCTTAACCATATAACTCCCCATTTCTCATGGTCCAGAGTTATCTCAACAATCGATGGCGAAATAACTAGAACAATTAGTTATTCGCTAATCTCAATTCAATGTTCTACTGTATAGAGTAATTTATAGCAAAATATAAAACGTTTAACTATTCTGAACTTAGAATAGTATGGAAATTGAAAGAATAAAGTTCAGAGTCAATACCAATGGAATGATAAATGAAGATAGAGATACTTGCATAATATGATTCAAAATAACCGTCACTTGAACAATAAGTGAAGTTAGGGGTACTTGCCTGGTATGCTTGATAACTTCTTACTATAACTCAGCTTATAACTGATGGCTACTATCTCCGTCTAACACTTGACTGCACTCCTTGCTACTCGATTCTATAAACAAAAGAACTATCTTAATTGACAGAAATAAACTCAATCGACGTAACTATACGTCTGGACATCTATCCGATCGTTTATAACTAGCATGGCATTTTAAAACTGTAAACAGATAGCATGCATATCATGCAACACCTAGTCATGGCATTCATATACCATATAATCACATATTTCATGTAACACATAAGTCAGATCATTAAAAGATACGTTCTAAGGCGTTCAGAATTAAAATCAATTCAATATTAACATTTATCGATCAAATATCGACTCAAACTGATACATTAATCAAATGACATTGTAATACAAAAGAAATTAAGTCTTAAAAGTATTTTTATTGGAAGCGCAATATTTTTCTGAGTCTGTACGCGTTCGCTTCGTATTAAACGGACAAACGATTGATTTATTATGAATTTTTGAACATTTTTCGGAATAAAACGGGTCTCCGAATCATTTAATAATTAAATGATAAGGCTCGAACACTCGAAAATAATTTTATAAAAATTATCGAGCTTGGAAAATAATTTAAAATAATATTTTAAAGCTCGAATTTATTTTTCGGAATTTTTAAATCAAAAATAAATAATTAAATCTAATTAAATAATCAATTAAAATTAATTAATAACTAATTAAATTAATTAATCAATTAATATTTAAATTAATTGACCAATTAAATAATTAATTATCAACTAAAATTAATTAATTAAATATTTAAGATTTATTTTTTAATTAAAAATAAATTTAAAAAAAAATAATAAATTTTTGAATTTTAAAATAATTAAAATCAGTTTCTGAAAATTTTATAAAAAGAAAATATAATTTTTGAAAATAAACAAAACAGAAATCCTGTTTTTATACAATTCTGAAAGTACAGGGACTGGAATGAAAATATTGCAAAACTCAGGGGACCTACTTGCACTTTGTCCTCGTCCCCGTCACCGGTCGCCGGCGATCGCCATTAACGGCGATCCCGAGCTTTTCCGGCGAGCCAAAACCGACCCAGAAATACACCAAATCAACAGGGATTGTTCACTACATTGCCAGGAACTCATTTACACAGCCAGAATTTTCAATACATCAATGAAACAGCCGGAATCATTGCCTGAAAATTCCGCCGCCGTTTCGACCCGTTTTCCGATCACCACCTTCCCGACATCGTCTGTTAAAACCAGTGGTACCATTCGATTCGTTGCACAATGATCTACTTAACCATGCAATCAATTTAAACAAATAACCCCCACAACAAAAACGCCTAAATCCAATTAAGAACATTCAAAGCTTCAAAACCCTAATTTTCATATCCGAGAATCAAAGCCACTTTTCTACATGATGCAGAACTCAAAATCTGACATATTATATTCCAAATTGACCAGAAAAACATACTCTACAACATGGAAGCATCAAATCACATCAACAACATCAAGAACAAATTTTCATAATTTAATTATCAAATAATTCGAATATAAATAATTAAATAAGAAAATTACTGTGATTTCTGGGCAGAAACTGATGATTGATTCAGAAAGAAGATTTCGAGAGCTTCGTTTTGATATGCTGCACGCCCGAATCGGAGTTCGATAACGCCTTCGTTCGTGTGTTTGATTCTCGTGAACGTATCGGTTTCTCCGGTTTTTCTCTGTATTTACGGTATTTTAACTGGTTGCAAATGAATAAACGGAATAAACGAAATAATAAATAGGCTATTTATATTTATAAAATATTGGATCGTTCTGGATCGTTTTGGATCGATAAATTAGTTGCTTAGCCGCTAAGTAACTGTAAAAATGATACAATTCAATACCAGAATTGGATAATTATCAAAACTGGGCTTTTTATAAAAAACCATATACGAAAATAACGTAAAAATATCCCGTCTTTTAAGAATACGGGTTTTGTTGATTACCGAAATGATTAGCGTATTGAAAATATTGCGTCGGGCCGTGCATGGGTCAAACCGTAATCCGGATCGAAAAAGTCAAAACACAGAAAATGTCCGCAATTACCAGATTAGGTTAGGAAGGAGTTTACGGAAGAGTTTCGGGTGGTAAAAACGCAAAACGGTTGAAGTTGGAAGATTCCCGGCTCTATAAAATAATTTTATAATTATTCTGAAAATAATTAATAATTCATAAATCATTATAAAATCATATAACACTCCAAAAATTACCAGAAAAATACCACAATTATCTATATTTTATTCTGGACATATAAAAATTCAAATATTCAAATAATGTCACATATAAACATTCAGATATCAATTCCACTTTTCAGATAATTCACCAAAATTCACATAAAATCACATAAACAATTCCGAATAATAATAATAATATTTGAAAATATATGGGATATTACAATCTACCTCCCTTAACAGGATTCTGTCCTCAGAATCAGCCTAGGAAAATAAATGAGGATACTTGGATCGCATTTCGCTTTCCAACTCCCAAGTCGACTCTTCAACCTTGGGATTCCTCCAAAAGACTCGCACTAAAGATACAGACTTATTCCTAAGTACTCTTTTTTCTTATCTAAAATCTGCACTGGTTGCTCTACAAAAGATAAATCTGGCTGGATCTCGATTGGCTCGTATTCTATTACATGGTTCGAATCAGGCAAATAACACTTCAACATTGACACATGGAACACATTGTGAATATGCTGCATGTGAGGTGGTAACGCTAACTCGTACGCAACTTTTCCCACACGCCTCAAAATCTCAAAAGGGCCAACATAACGCGGACTCAGCTTTCCTTTCTTTCCAAATCTTGATAAACCCTTCCAAGGTGAAACCTTCAATAACACTGCTTCTCCAATTTCAAATTCCATATCTTTTCTGGTAGGATCTGCATATTTACGTTGACGGTCTTGAGCTGCTGTTAATCTTTTCCGAATGAGTTCTATCTTCTCCTTTGTCTGCTGGATCAATTCTGGACCCAAAATCTTTCTCTCATCAACTTCCTCCCAACATATTGGAGATCTGCATCTTCTCCCGTACAAAGCTTCATAAGTCGGCATTCCAATACTGGCATGATAACTGTTGTTGTAGGAGATTTCAACCAATGGCAAATGTTCGTCCCAACTTCCTTCAAAATCTAGCGCACATACCCTTAGCATATCCTCAATAGTCTGAATCGTCCTTTCACTTTGACCATCCGTCTGTGGATGATACGCGGTACTCATATTCAGCTTTGTTCCGAGACAATCTTGAAAACTTCTCCAAAATCTTGAATTAAATCGAGGATCTCTATCTGAAACTATGGATACTGGAACTCCATGTCGTGTCCCAATTTCCTTAAGATATAATCAAACCAATTTATCCATTGAGAATCTTTCGTTGATAGGAAGAAAATGCGCTGACTTCGTCAATCTGTCGATAATAACCCAAATAGCATCATAATTTGCCCTGATTCTCGGTAATCCAACTACGAAATCCATCGCGATATGTTCCCACTTCCATTCTGGAATGTCCAATGGTTGTATCAGTCCACTGGGCCTTTGATGTTCCACTTTAACTCGCTGTCAAGTATAACATTTACTTACCCATTCTGCAATTTCCTTCTTCATGCTTGGCCACCAATAGTTTTCTCTTTAATCTCGGTACATCTTCGTACTTCCGGGATGAATAAAATATTTGGAGTTGTGAGTGTCTCGAAGAATTTCATCTTTCAGCTCGGCTACGTTGGGTATCCATATTCTGGAAGAAAATCTTAATATCCCTTTATCATCCTTTTGACTCCCTATCTCTTCTCCTGTCAAACTGTCTTGTTCATGGCTCATTACTTCCTCCTGAGATCTTCTTATCTTCTCCAATAATTCTGGTTGAAAAGACATTGCACACAATACCTCTGTAGACAAACTTGGGATACTAACCTCTATTTCTAGCTTCTCAAATTCCTTGATCAACTCCTCTGATGAAGTTATCATATTTAACCTTTTTTTTCTGCTCAGAGCATCGACCACCACATTTGCTTTACCTGGATGATAGTTAATAGTACAGTCGTAATCCTTGATTAGTTCTAACCATCTTCATTGTCTCATGTTTAATTCCTTCTGGGTAAAAATATATTTCAAACTCTTGTGGTCCGTGTAGATCTCGCACTTTTCCCCATAAAGATAATGCCTCCAAATCTTCAATGCAAACACTATAGCTGCCAATTCAAGATCATGAGTTGGATACTTCTCTTCATGTGGTTTCAACTATCTTGAAGCGTAGGCTATCACCTTGTCATGCTGCATCAAAACACATCCCAATCCTTTGTACGACGCATCACTATAAATCACAAAATTTCCTTGATCATCTGGCAAGACTAACACTGGAGAAGATACTAATCTATTCTTTAATTCCTGGAAACTCTCTTCGCATTGCTCATCCCATTCAAATTTCTGGTTCTTCCTGGTAAGCTTTGTCAATGGCGTAGCTATCTTTGCAAACTCTTGCACAAATCTTCTGTAGTAACCTGCCAATCCCATGAAACTTCTTACTTCCGTTGGTATTTTGGGCCTCTCCCAGTTGATTATGGCTTCAATCTTTGCTGGATCCACTTCCACTCGTTTATTGCTAATCACGTGCCCAAGAAATCGTACTTCTTTTAACCAAAATTCACACTTAGAAAACTTTGCGTACAATTTTTCCTGTCGTAGTATCTCTAAAACTATCTTCAAATGCTCTGCATGCTCCTCTTCTGTTTTTGAATAGATCAGAATATCGTCTATGAACACGATCACGAATTTATCCAAATACTTCTTAAATACTCAATTCATCAGATCCATGAAAGCTGCTGGTGCGTTGGTTAATCCAAATGCCATCACTAGAAACTCATAATGCCCATATCTGGTTCTAAATGCGGTCTTCAGAATGTCTTCAGGCTTGATCTTCAGTTGATGATATCCGGATCTTAAATCTATTTTAGAAAACCATACAGTGCCTCGCAATTGGTCAAACAAATCATCGATCCTCGGCAATGGGTATTTGTTCTTAATGGTCAGCTTATTTAATTCTCGATAGTCAATACACAGTCGCATACTCCCGTCCTTTTTCTTGACAAACAGTACTGGTGCGCCCCATGAGGATACACTGGGTCTTATAACTCCTTTCTCCAAAAGATCTTGCAGCTGAGTTGCCAATTCCTTCATCTCCACTGGTGCCATCCGGTACGGAGTTTTAGAGACTGGTTCTGTTCCGGGTGCTAGATCAATCGCAAATTTAATTTCTCTGTCGGGAGGTAATCCTGGTAGATCTTCTGGAAAGACATCTGAAAATTCGTTGACAACTGGAATCGCTTCTAGTGCTAGAACTTCTTTGTTGGTGTCTACCACATGAGCCAAATATGCTTCGCAATTCTGATGTAATAACCTCTTCACTTGAACGATCGTTAAGAACTTCTTCTCTTGCCTATTTCCTCGAAATATCACCTTCTTCTTACTACCCAAGGTCTGAAGTCTTACTTTCCTATTCTTACAATCAATCTGGGCGTTATTTTCTGACAACCAATCCATTCCTAAAATAACATCAAATTCTCCCAACTTAAAAGGTATCAAGTTGGCATAGAAATGATGTCCTCCTATCTCAACATCACACCTCGGGCATACTAGGTCGACAAAAACTTGGTCCTTATTAGCTAACTCTATCATTAATGCTTGTTCTAACAATTTAACTTCACAATACAGTTTATCGACAAAATCTTGAGAAATAAATGACCTCGTAGCTCCAAAATCAAATAAAACTTTAGCATCTACGGAGTTGACTGGAAGCGTACCTGCAACCACGTCTGAACTCTGAACAGCATCTTTTATAGTCATGTTGAATGTTCTGGCCTTTGGTTGGTCCTTTGCTAGTAGTCCTTCAATCCTTGGCACATTCTGAGATGGAGCACCTGTAAGCCTTGGGGTGTTGCTCGTCGTACCTTGTGCTAGGCAATTCCTGGCGATATGTCCTGACTTTCCACACTTATAACATCCAGTTCCTATATTTTGACCTTGAGTCTGATTCTGACACACATTAGCAAAGTGTCCCTTCCTGCCGCACTTGAAACACGTCACATTAGCATTACAATTCCCAAAGTGCTTCCTACCACAAAACTGGCAATCTAGTATTGGTGGACGATTGGGCCTCTGCTGATTTGAATTCTGAAAACGGTTGCCTTGTCCTCCATTTCCTGATTGTGGTCTTCTGAATCCCATATTCCTATTACCCTGAAATTCTGGCCTTCTGTTAAAATGGCTCTGGAAATTACTTAGCTGCTGACCTCCTTCTGAGGTTTCTATCTTTCTTTTCTTCCCATCTTTTCCTTTCTGAGACATGTCACTCTTACTTTCGATCACCATTGCTTTCTGAACCACTGCCACATATGAAGTCAACTCAAATATGGCCACTTTGTTCTGAATCCAAAATTTCAATCCCTGCTCAAACCTTCTTGCTTTCTTTTCATCTGTATCAACCTGGTCTGGCACAAACCTTGCCAATTCATTAAACTTAGCCTCGTACTCAGCCACAGTAAGATCACCCTGGGTCAGATTCAAAAATTTGATCTCCATTTGGTTCTTCATATACCTCGGGAAATATTTTTTCCAGAAATAGCTCTGTGAATCGCTCCCAGGTTATAAACTCACCTCCTTCCAATGCTCGTGTGGATTCCCACCAATAGTTCGCCTCACCCTTCAGAAAGTAACTTGCAAACTTGGTCTTCTGCTCAGCTCCTACTCCGACTAATTCAAAAGCCTTTTCCATTTCCTTGAGCCATGCATTGGCTTCCACAGGATCAGCACTTCCCTTGAACTCAGGTGGCTTCACTGCTTGAAACTGCTTAAAAGTCACTGCAGGTGGTGCTGCTGCTTGCTGATGTTGTTGCTGATGCTGCTGTTGTTGCTGCTGCGTAAGATGTAACATCTGCTGCTGCATTAGTCCCAACATCTGGATAATCGCTGGATCTGTACGGCTCTCGGTACTATCCTCTCCTGAATTATTCCTTCTCTTTGGTGCCATTACTCTGGTAAGAAACAAGCAACATATATTATAATATGTCAAGCATTGTGTCAAATATGTAGCAATTCCTTAGCATATCAAAATTTGCAACCAGTATCTCTTCCCAAAATATCATGAACTTGCTACCATATTAACACAAGCGACATGATTATCACATAATCCTGCTTATTATCTCAAGAATAATAACACAAAGAAAATTACTCCGAATTATCCAAACTTTTTAAATCCTTGCTTAAAATCTTAACTAAACCAACAAAATAGCAGGGCAATGACACAAGGCCTAAAGCTAAACGCAAAATAGGGAACTTAAATAACTTAACTATAACCTAACCCAATAACCTAAATTTAATCCTATAAAAGCTAAACTACACGCGCCTATCTTATGTAATCTTCCTATGACTCATTTATGACAATCCTAAGCCTGTTTCAGTGACCATAACTTGTAGCTCTGATACCAACCTGTGACGCCCTCCAAACCCGGGGTCTAGATTTGGGGGTCACTAGCCACTAAACGGTAATAAAATAATCATAGCGGAATAATATAATAAATACGACCCCTTTACCTGCACTGGATCGATCACAGGTTATAGTATGGAACAGGCACTAATACAAACCAACTATTATTACAGACCATAAGTCTAATTAGTTTTACAAATTATTCAAATTTTATTACAAACCTCTAGACTATCCAAGCATCCCAAAACCGTCTACCTGGATACACACCACTATTTACCAGCACTCGACTTCTGACCAAACCTAGATCTCAAGCCTGCTCTGGCTTAGCGGAAATATTAGATTGATAAACAAGTATGAGCGAAAGAAATGCTAAGCAAGCAATATAAAATGTACTTGAAATGATAAACCACATTCTGATAATAACTGAACAAAAGGGATGAAAGCAGTAATATTTGATCAATAATAAAGCTTCACAAGCTATCAACAATAAATGATAATTTTTAGATTGGAATCTAACTCCGACGGACGTACTATCACATGCTGATCAGCCCGTGTGATAGCACAAGGTCATGATTCATAGAAACATGTCCCCAAAATACGAGTACTCAAATAAAAAGGCAATATACCTGCCTGTGGCAAAAATGGTGTCATAATATTTCATACAACACATAGAAATAGCCCTCCGCTGGACCGTCCGTCCCGGTCACTTACGCATTCATCCAACCCATAAAACATTTTGATCAAAGGAACCGAATCAAAGGACATCCTTAACCATATAACTCCCCATTTCTCATGGTCCAGAGTTATCTCAACAATCGATGGCGAAATAACTAGAACAATTAGTTATTCGCTAATCTCAATTCAATGTTCTACTGTATAGAGTAATTTATAGCGAAATATAAAACGTTTAACTATTCTGAACTTAGAATAGTATGGAAATTGAAAGAATAAAGTTCAGAGTCAATACCAATGGAATGATAAATGAAGATAGAGATACTTGCATAATATGATTCAAAATAACCGTCACTTGAACAATAAGTGAAGTTAGGGGTACTTGCCTGGTATGCTTGATAACTTCTTACTATAACTCAGCTTAAAAATGATGGCTACTATCTCCGTCTAACACTTGACTGCACTCATTGCTACTCGATTCTATAAACAAAAGAACTATCTTAATTGACAGAACCAAACTCAATCGACGTAACTATACGTCTGGACATCTATCCGATCATTTATAACTAGCATGGCATTTTAAAACTGTAAACAGATAGCATGCATATCATGCAACACCTAGTCATGGCATTCATATAACACATAATCATATATTTCATGTAACACATAAGTCAGATCATTAAAAGATACGTTCTAAGGCGTTCAGAATTAAAATCAATTTAATATTAACATTTATCGATCAAATATCGACTCGAACTGATGCACAAATCAAATGACATTGTAATACAAAAGAAATTAAGTCTCAAAAGTATTTTTATTGGAAGCGCAATATTTTTCTGAGTCTGTACGCATTCGCTTCGTATTAAACGGACAAACGGTTGATTTATTATTAATTTTTGAACATTTTTCGGAATAAAACGGGTCTCCGAATCATTTAATAATTAAATAATAAGGCTCGAACACTCGAAAATAATTTTATAAAAATTATCGAGCTTGGAAAATAATTTAAAATAATATTTTAAAGCTTGAATTTATTTTTCAGAATTCTTAAATCAAAAATAAATAATTAAATCTAATTAAATAATCAATTAAAATTAATTAATAACTAATTAAATTAATTAATCAATTAATATTTAAATTAATTAAACAATTAAATAATTAATTATTAACTAAAATTAATTAATTAAATAATTAAGATTTATTTTGTAATTAAAAATAAATTAAAAAAAAAATAATAAATTTTTGAATTTTAAAATAATTAAAATCAGTTTCTGAAAATTTTATAAAAAGAAAATATAATTTTTGAAAATAAACAAAACAGAAATCCTGTTTTTATACAATTCTGAAAGTACAGGGACTGGAATGAAAATATTGCAAAACTCAGGGGACCTACTTGCACTTTGTCCTCGTCCCCGTCACCGGTCGCCGGCGATCGCCATTATCGGCGATCCCGAACTTTTCCGGTGAGCCAAAACCGACCCAGAAATACACCAAATCAACAGGGATTGTTCACTACATTGCCAGGAACTCATTTACACAGCCAGAATTTTCAATACATCAATGAAACAGCCGGAATCATTGCCTGAAAATTCCGCCGCCGTTTCGACCCGTTTTCCGATCACCACCTTCCCGACATCGTCTGTTAAAACTAGTGGTACCATTCGATTCGTTGCACAACGATCTACTTAACCATGCAATCAATTTAAACAAATAACCCCCACAACAAAAACGCCTAAATCCAATTAAGAACATTCAAAGCTTCAAAACCCTAATTTTCATATCCGAGAATCAAAGCCACTTTTTTACATGATGCAGAACTCAAAATCTGACATATTATATACCAAATTGACCAGAAAAACATACTCTACAACATGGAAGCATCAAATCACATCAACAACATCAAGAACAAATTTTCATAATTTAATTATCAAATAATTCGAATATAAATAATTAAATAAGAAAATTACTGTGATTTCTGGGCAGAAACTGATGATGGATTCAGAAAGAAGATTTCAAGAGCTTCGTTTTGATATGCTGCACGCCCGAATCGGAGTTCGATAACGCCTTCGTTCGTGTGTTTGATTCTCGTGAACGTATCGGTTTCTCCGGTTTTTCTCTGTATTTACGGTATTTTAACTGGTTGCAAATGAATAAACGAAATAAACAAAATAATAAATAGGCTATTTATATTTATGAAATATTGGATCGTTCTGGATCGTTTTGGATCGTTAAATTAGTTGCTTAGCCGCTAAGTAACTGTAAAAACGGTAAAATTCAATACCAGAATTGGATAATTATCAAAACTGGGCTTTTTATAAAACACCATATACGAAAATAACGTAAAAATATCCCGTCTTTTAAGAATACGGGTTTTGTTGATTACCGAAATGATTACGTATTGAAAATATTGCGCCGGGCCGTGCACGGGTCAAACCGTAATCCGGATCGAAAAAGTCAAAACACGGAAAATGTCCGGAATTACCAGATTAGCTTAGGAAGGAGTTTTCGGAAGAGTTTCGGGTGGTAAAAACGTAAAACGGTTGAAGTTGGAAGATTCCCGGCTCTATAAAATAATTTTATAATTATTCTGAAAATAATTAATAATTCATAAATCATTATAAAATCATATAACACTCCAAAAATTACCAGAAAAATACCACAATTATCTATATTTTATTCTGGACATATAAAAATTCAAATATTCAAATAATGTCACATATAAACATTCAGATATCAATTCCACTTTTCAGATGATTCACCAAAATTCACATAAAATACATAAACAATTCCGAATAATAATAATATATTTGAAAATATATGGGATATTACAATAATCAACATCAATCATTTTGATGTATAAAACATTAACTATTCTGGAATTAGAATAGTACAAAAAAAACTTGCCTTTGCACGCTGAACAGGAAATACTAGGCTGCCTGACTTTTACTAAGGGCCAGGCTCTCAGGATTCTATAAACCAAAATATTGATTTTAGAAAAAAAACAGGCACAACTCAATTAACGTATCTAAACGTCTCAACGATACTATCTACCCATTCGTTTATAGCTAAGCATGGCATTTAAATAGCTAAACTGAAAGCAGATAAGTCACGTAGCAGATAAATCAAAACCATTCTCATGTCAGCGTCTTCCTCCTGCGAAGCCAGCAATTTTCATTGCAGCCCCGCACTTCTCCTCCCTAGACATTACAGCCACACCTAATAGCAACACAACCTGGAAACAAAATCACACGCCAACCCTCCCTTATTTCTCCTGCAAACCACCCTTCCAACCCAACATTGACCTTAACAACAGTTGCCAAAACTAAACAATACCCTACTAAATCACCTCCTCTGCCAACAAAACCAACGCAGCCTTAACAACATTAACCAAAGAAAATCCCCTCCTGCCATCCCTTTTTCCTTGCGCAACCAGCAACATAACACAGCCAAACTCAAGGAAGAGAAAAGAAAAGAAAAATTATAGAAAAACGCGGCTATGGCCTCCTTAATCCATTCGAATAAACAGAAATAGTAACCACACACTGATATTTTCCTAAACTCGAATCAACACAATCGAATTACACAAAACGAGAATATAAATTCATACAAAAAGAAACGAAACATGACATATTCCACTTGATCATAAACTACAACAATTTTCCAAAGAATTAATCATGAAATCAACGAGTACAACAATACAATCGTATATCACTACTTACAACAACAATTAGCAACTAAATTGGCCGGAGAAATCAAAAGAAATCAGTTAGCAGGGGCGGCTTCCGGCGGCCGCATTCGAGTTCGGTTGTTAAAAACCAAAACCAAAACAAAAAATGAGCTCGAATTCACTTGCTTATAGTACATATCACACCACTACTTATCCATAATTCACCCAAAATCAAACCCCTTCCAACCGGCTATAAAATTTATATACACGGACTCGAGGATAGCAGCGAAACACAGCCAAAAATTTTAGAATCCAATAATCAAGCACAACCCTCCCAAACAACGAATTTAATTCGGCTAGAATCGAAAAGAAATGATTCGAAATTAACCTTGAAACAGGGGAATATGGAACAACTTTGCTTGGGCTTTAGGCTTCAACACTAAAGAAAGGATTGAATCTTTAAGAATCGCCGGTGGCGATGAAGGCGGTATGAGAGATAGATGAAGAACAGGGAGAGATGGTGGTGTCTGTGTGGGTGTTCTGTTACGCGTGTGTATACGGTTGGGTGTGTGTGGTTTTGTTTTAGAATAAAAGAAATAGGGTATGTGTTTTAGGTGTATTGAATAAGGAAGGTGCAAGATATGTGATTATGCTGGGATAGGGATAGAAACAGTGAGTGTGTCACTGATTAAATCAGCTGGAAAATCAACACGTAACAGCAAAATCAACACGTAGCTGCAAGACGTGTCTCGAAACCACGAATTCGGCTTTATATAAAAAAAACCCATTTGCAGAAATAATGACATATATGACATTATAGATCAATTAATTAAATACACGACTCTAGATAATTATTTTCGGAGAATATTTAATAAAATAATATTTTAATAAATTATAAAAAAAAATTAATTTAATTTAAACCAAATATTTAATAATATAATAATAAATCCCAACAATAAATATAAAAACAAAAAAAATGCACGCAACATGATGTATAAAATAAAAAAAACACGTAGCGTTTACACATGTTATAAATATTTCTAAAAAAAATCATAAAATTCATATAAATGAATTTTTCGCACGTAACAATTATTCAACAATTATTCTGGCACTTTCAGAACCACAGATAAAATTTAATAATTATTATTTTTAAAACAGAGATATTTTTAAAATAACTTACACGCATGTTATTGCATTTAAACAATTTATACAATATTTACATACCGGATATTACATGCATCACCTAGTTGGTGAAGAATGACGATTTTAAATGAAAAAATCAGACTGTTGCCGAATAGATAGTGAAATGATAAGGGAAAAAGAAGAGAGATGCGTGAAGATGATTAAGACTCTATTATTTTAATAAATAATGCACACAAAATAATGTTATAACTTAGTACGGATGTACAAATGCAATTTTACACATATCAGATATAATTATTTTACTTATATATTTTAAAAAGAATATAAAAATTGTTCGATATTATTTCGATTTAGCATTTCCATAAATTCTCTATTTTTGATAAACCGTAAATCAGTAGTTCAACCGATTTAGTCCATTTTTCAATTTTCATAACCATTGATTACTGACCTATCTATTAATATATTTATCATAAAAAATGATGTATATTGAAAAAGGTATTTATATTGTCAATTATACAATATTATATTTAATATGTCGGCTTTCATATTCAATCATTACATTTTCTAATATGGAAAGTAAGATTACCTGATATTCATTATATTTTGTATCACTAATTGTATCATGTAAACAACTATAGTAACTCTTTAATATACTCTGCAATATTTTATTCTTATGAGTTGTAATTATTTTCATGAGATATGTGTGCTTTCATTTGTATTGTATTTTGATCGTATATTTCGATTTAATTTCTGCATATTCAATTCATTTTAAGAAAAACACGTTAAGTACGACATCGATCTCAATTCTATTAAGAGAAATATTTAGTTAATCGATCCATCATGAAATAACATGAATATAGTAGATAATTACAATCAAAATAATATTAATTCACGCACTATAGAACAGAACATGTATGTGCATTACACGAGTTATAGAGCTAGTTCTAGCCAATTATACAATATGCAAACTATAAAGCCGTATTGGCCCATATTAGCCCATTGTACACTGTACAAATTATGAAGCCGTATTGGCCCATATGTGTACCCGTCATTTCATATTAAAAGATTATTACTACTATCAACTTGTTTAAAAAAAACAATATCAACGTCTAAAACAACTTCTCAAGGAAAAAAAAAAAAAACTAAACCACTTTGTAGGCAGTAGCCTGTTGCTGCTCCTCAGAGCTCTTCATCTCAGGTGATGCCCCGGCCCCTTTAAGTACAGTTTTGTACGTTCTTTTACTTTCATTTGAATTTGTAACTTAAATTTATGAGGTTAATTAATCTTTGATTTTATTGTTTTGTATGACTCTTACATGTTTGATATAGATTCCCAAAGAAAAATTGGTTACACGCCTCTATGAATACTGAAGATTTGAAATTTGAATGTAAATGCAAAGACATACATCAAAATATAAAATACATGGCAAAGTCATAGATTGGACCTATTTAAGTAGTACATGCTTAAACCACTTGTTCGTACTGCATTGGCCGCAGTGGCAGAGGGTGCTGCATACTACCAAGTTTTTTCTATTAGTAAAGTTTTCTGGCCATCTTGGACTGTGTTTGGTGCGGAATGTATAGGCTGACATAAAAACAGATTAGGTGTTGGCGGAGATAAATGAAGTGGACCAGTGACACGCCTCGAATAGACCTCGACCTTAGCTACCATGTCCTGATTCAGTAACATCATCACCTATGTCTCTCCTTCTCTTACTGATATTCCGTTTCCAAGTACTTGTAACTATTCTTTTGGGTTACTTTTTGCTATGAAATTCTATGATCTACTCGTCCATCAGTCTTCCCACCCCACAGACGTCGTGCCTAAAACAGCTCAACCATGATCTTTTAGAATTAAATGTCGCTTCCTAATGGTCCTACTTTGGGTTTACGTCTTGGCTCATGCAATGTCATTGAAAAAAGAACATAGACCGTGGGACATTATTTGGATCCCCCTATTCCCGAAAGCAATGGTGTCAAAAACTTTGTGAGGCGTATATGTGCAAACATTTCAATAAATTGTGTGCCGCAACATGTGAGGCTGGAGGCTCGGTTCAGTGAAGGCGTTGTTGAGGCGCAAAGCGCAATTTAGTTGAGAGGCACAATTACAAGCCCATTGAAGTTATCGGCTGATTTTAATCCATATTATAGAGTGAAAATGTACTTGCAGAATAAAATAAGTAGCGTAAATGTATTCAACAATCTCCTCTCTTAAGATCTATCACTGAGTTAGATATGTATCCCTGCGTGGTTATCACGTCGATGCCTAGTGGCCTACAAGTTGGTTTGTAAAAGCTAATCGTGCATCTACTTACACGAAATCGGGCTTTACTTGGACCCGACCTGCTTGCATTAACTTGGAGAATATGTGAAAACACAATATTTCTGGCGGAGCTAGAAAATGAACTTCCCCCTTCATTCTTTTATTTAAATAATTGTTTAATTCTCAACTAAATGTGCAATCTGCATTTAGCTTCTTAACCAAAAAGCAAAAAAAAAGATCCAATCTTTGACATCAGATTGAGATGAGAACATTTTCATCCCTAGGAAATTCAAATCTTGCAACGAAGCTATGAAATTGATGAGACTACTATATGATGAACTTACTTCCTTGCCCAAAGTCCAAGTGAAACATCATGTTAATAGTGCGCAAGCTTAGACCACCAGACCAAATCAACTCTCATCTCCTTAAATCTTGCAACCTGCCTCCCGATTTTTGAGATATGAAAACCACTTTCTTCTCATCATTGTTTTGTGCTATTGAAAAAAAATTGTCAACACTATGTATCTAATCAAACTACTCATTCCGGAATCCGATCTTGATCTTGATCTTGATCTTCTTAAAACTTTGCATGTTTTTCAACTGTTCCTTTTCTGTTGGCCAGTTTTTAATCCCTCTTTTTCACTAAAACTCTCTCTTTTTTAATATTTTTTATCCGTTTCCTTGCACTGTGTTTAAAACATTTTTCGCAAAGAAAGGAAAAGAAAAGTAAAAAATATATTTCCACAAATTGTTCCTGAATTATTTGTTTGGAAAGAAAAGAATATAAAGTTAAAACTTAGGGAAGAAGTTCTCTATATATTTTTCTCTGAAATTTTCTTCCCACTTTTGGGAAAAATGGGAGATAAGAGAAATTAATTGTATTCTTTTTTTTTCTTTCCTAGATTCGGGAACAAAGTGTTTCCGATGGATGCATGTGGTGTTACTTTAAGCATTTGATTGTCGTTTCAGGTTCCAGATGGTCTAGATTTTTGTGGTCCGATTGTACAGTT